>NW_027411866.1:13249013-13279095 GCF_047663935.1 Musca autumnalis | reverse complement strand
AATAGATTTTCCTGAAATTTGCAGGGAACGTAGAGTGATGGTCCCCGGTTGAAAAAGGCTACATATTTGGTTGAATTTCGGATCGGGCGGGGTACCTCCCCTATGCCCTATTTTTGTAAAAATGCAATATTTGCAACAATTACAAATGTATCGCCTTGAAAATTAATTTCCGAGTTAATGGCGATTGTGTCTCCGACCTTACGTGCTTATTTGGGGCATTAAGACTGGACAATGCCCACTTTTTTAAATATGTTATATCTACGAAACTACTAAATCGATTTTCCTGAAACTTTCAGCAAATGTACAGGGTTGGTCCCCGATAAAAATAGGCTACATATTTTTTGACGTTCGGATCGGGTACCTCCCCTATGCCCTATTTTTGTAAAAATGCAATATTTGCAACAAATACGAATGTATCGGTTTGGGAATTTATTTGCGCGTCAATGGCGATTGTGTCTCCAACCTTACGTACTTATTTTGTGACTTAAGATTCGACCACGCTCACTTTCTAATTAGGTTATATCTATAGGGGATTTTCAAGAAAATCGCGATTTGTTTAACTTTTAAATCTTTATAAATAAAAATCAAATATCGTTCGTTGGTAATGGCATCAGTTGAGAACGGCTGGACCGATTTCTATATTTTTTATGCAAAGAAAATGTACGCCCACTTTTTTCAATTTTTATCATTTCATCAGTTGAGAACGGCTGGACCGATTTCTATATTTTTTATGCAAAGAAAATGTACGCCCACTTTTTTCAATTTTTATCATTTCTACAAAAACTACTGAACCAATTTTCCTGAAATTGCCAAAGAATGTACAAGGATGGCCCCCGCTTAAAATAGGCTACAAATTCAGTTGAATTTCGGAAGGGGCGGGGTACTTCCCCTATACCCTACTTTTTTAAAAATGTTATATCTTCTTTATATATAAAACTCAGTTGTCGTTTGTTGGTAATTGAATTAGTTGAAAACGGCTAGAGCGATTTGGATAATTTTTTGTGGAAATGTTATTCATAGTCCAGTTTAGGTTTTTATAAATAAATATATAAAGAAAAATTGGCCACGCCCACTTTTCCGCCCACTTTTATAAATATGTTATATCTACGAAACTACTAAATCGATTTTCCTGAAACTTTCAGCGAATGTACAGGGTTGGTCCCCGATAAAAATAAGCTACATATCTTTTGACTTTTGGATCGGGCGGGTACCTCCCCTATGCCCTATTTTTGTAAAAATGCAATATTTGGGAATTTATTTGCGAGTCAATGGCGATTGTATCTCCAACCTTACGTACTTATTTTGTGACTTAAGATCCGACCATGCTCACTTTCTAATTAGGTTATATCTACAGGGGATTTTCAAGAAAATCGCGATTTGTCTAAACTTTAAAATCTTTATAAATAAAAATCAAATATCGTTCGTTGGTAATGGCATCAGTTGAGAACGGCTGGACCGATTTTCGACTTAGGTTTTTATGCAAAGAAAATTTGACCATGCCCACTTTTACGCCCACTTTTTTCAATTTTCTATTTTTATCATTTCTACAAAAACTACTGAACCGATTTTCCTGAAATTGCCAGGGAATGTACAGAGATGGTCCCGCTTAAAATAGGCTACAAATTCAGTTGAATTTCGGAAAGGGCGGGGAACTTCCCCTATACCCTACTTTTTTAAAAATGTTATATTTACAATAATTACGAATGTATCTATTTGGAAGTTAATTTGCGAGACAATTGTGGTTGTGTCTCCGACCTTACCTACTTTTTCAGGAACCACAGACTTGACCATACCCACTTTTTAAAATATGTTACATCTACAAAACTACTGAATCGATATTCGTGAAAATGTCAGGGAATGTACAGGCATATTCTCTTAAATTTTGAAGAGGGCATATTTAAAAAAACGCCTTACCTTTATGAATAAAAATCAAATGCTGTCATAACCCAACTTAGGTTTTTTTGGGAAGAACAGTTTACCACCCCCTCCGAAAACAGGTTACATATTTTATTGAATTCCAGAGGGGGCGGGGTACCTCCCCTATGCGACATTTAAAAAAAAAACTTTATATTTGCAAAAATTATGTATGTATCGGAATAAAAATTTACGGATTAATCTACAATCTAGGTACTTCTTTGGGGCCTATAGGCCCGACCAAGCCTGTTTTTTTAGTATGTCATAACTCTAATACTACTGAAGGGATTTCCATAAAATTTGCAGCAAAAGCTCAATGTTTGCCGTTGTTATGTGGGGTACCTTCCCCATGCCTTTCTGTTAAACGCTATATGTATAAGCCAAACTTATGCACCCTAGGACAGGACCAGGCCCACTTTTTTTTTAATATGTTATATCTTGAAAACTGATGACCACGCCCACTCTTTTCAAAACATTATTTTTCCAAAACTACTGAACCTAATTTTCAGGAAATATTCAGGAATGTCCCGTGGTCCAAAATGCTATATATTTGTAGACAAATTTCGGGGCCTATTATTTTATAATCGGTGTATTTGTTAAATTTACGAGTGCATCAGGTTGCAAATTAGTTTTCGAGACAAGGGTGGTTGTCCCCCGATCAAGAAAAACTATATATTTACAAATGTACTTAAATGATGAGGTTCAACGGTCCATCAGCCATGAAAAGCTAAAACATATAGGTCTAAATAAGCGGAAGAATTCGATTTAATCATTTTTTTAACTTTTATTATTAGATCGTTTTAGGATAAAGACAGTAACATGGACGATAATAAATCCTAAAAGGCACAAATTGGCAAAAAATCCGACAAAGTCCGTAAGAGAAAAGAAAGGTTACAGACAAAATCTGTTGATAAATTTAAAATCCTTCTCGGTTTGACAATAGACCGAAGAAGTAAGGTAGAAAATACCTACTTTTTAATTAAAACTCATTTCGATGGGCCTGCAACGCGGACCGGGGTCTGCTAGTTTTATGATACATAAATAATAATTGATAAATACCCACAATACGACTAATTCAAAAAAGAACTCCGTTGTATGTATGACTTCTACTAAAGTCTAAACTCCCCTAAAATTAATTTTGGAATTATTTCCCATATTTTCTAACATTTACAATTACTCATTACAAGTGCTCCCAATATTTGCCTTTATTTTATCATGGCATGTTTTTTTCTAGGAAAATAGTCGGCTGTTAATTTATTTAAAATACTTTTATATGTAAACTAAAGTCTGGGAATATCCCCTGTTTGACATAAAAAAACACGATGACATGAATTTCTAGTTTTCATTTTTTGCTAAGCAGATGCTTTACTAATTATAGTTATCTTAAACAAATACATACATTTCTTAGATAATTATCTTTATGGCCAAAATATACAGCTATACACACGATATCAGATTCTACCAACATTTTCTTAACATAATTAAAAATCATTTTTTGCAAAACGTTTAACGCTAAGGGACTATTTAATTTAAAGATTTTTTGATTTGATTTTGAATTTAGACAAGACATGAAGATTCAGCAACTTTAAAATTAATGGACCATCAACAAATCTATTTTTATGCATTTTTTTATTTATTACGCTTAAATTTGGCTATTAGCGTTTTAAAAACTTTTGAAATAAATGGACAAAGACAAATTCAATATTAACTCTCCCTTTCTTTTATGATTTCCCACATCACAGATCTAGGCGAAGGACCATAAAAATACCATATCTTCGGTCCTTACAGCTTCAGCCTTAATTTATTTTCTGCAACAAATTGCAATGCAACGTTTCCAACAAACCTAGCACGTGCTTCAAACCTGTTGCCACCTAACCCTTAATCTTTTAAGAGGAAGACATGTTGCAAAAGTATCCATACCGAAATCGAAAATGTAAACACAACAATTCGAATGCAACATTTGTCATTAAACGGTGCTAAATGTTGCAGCAACATTGTTGAACTAATGTCTCACTCTCATACTCTCAGCAGCTTTGGCAATACTTTGAGTTTTGTTGGACGGTGTTGCCGTTTCGCTATAAAAAGGGAATGAAAACTACATAATTGGTCGAATTTCTAATTACACACCGTTCCGAAACAATCTAACAAAATAAATTGGTTTGCAATGAAAACATCCAAAATAGATTTTCTTCGGCTTGTTTCCTCTATATTGATGAGTTTATATTTAAGAATAGATAAAATCTTATATATAAGGTGATTCTAAATAACAAACCTCACGAACAGAGCAGAGAGAGAGAGAGTTGTAAAATGTAGGCGTGTTTCACACAAATTCCAATTCAACATATTGTATCTCGGACAAAAAGCCTCTTTACGAACAAATAACTCATCAAATTTTTTAAACAACACACCCTGTATCTTATAACTTCTAAAGAAGCTTTGTGCAAAGTTTAGTAATTTTTTAATTTTTGAATCAAAATTGCATTGATTACACAGCAAAGAAAAGAAAAACATTTTTTTGGGTGAGAGCACAAACTCCCTTAACAAAAGAGAGCAATAGAGCATTGAACGACATTTTTGCAGAACATTTCGAAGCTGAAAAACGTCATCTTGTGGTACTTTTATCGCGGCTCTTAAAATAAAGGACAAAAAGGACATTGAAGGGAACGAGTTAGAAGGTCGAAGTGCACTACGAAAATAATCCTCATTCGATTCGACTGAAGACATGTCATCTCAAAAATAAGCTAAAGCAGCAGTGAACAAAGATATAACGCTAATTCCTGACTGCTTACAGAGTCTCTAGCAAACATTTCATCACGCCATTACGCGGAAGTTCGACTCACAGCGGGTCTGTCCTTCGAGGTTCTTAATATACTCTTCAAGGCCATTCTTCCCCAAGAGGAATTTTTCGTGCCCCAGACTTTCACCTCCATTTTGTTGCACAGTGATATTATTAAAGACGTTAAAACTTTTAATTACAAAAAATGAACAACCACTGCAACAACTGATGCAACTCGAATAAATCTAAATTTTGAAAATGATTCATCTGTACGTGACACACGATCACCTAAAAGAGATAGAGAGAACATTTTACAGCGCTCATCTAAGACACCACGACTCACGGATCCACCTCTTCAAATAATGCAAATACTCGATGATCGTTACAACAAACATGCGGACCAACTGAAGATCACGATCCAATCGATGTTGAAGCAGATAAAGGATCGTATACTAAATGAGTTGGATACAAAACTATGCGAGTTAAGAGCTGAAGATCTCAATCATGATGTTATAAGACGTTGAAGAGCCTTCAAATTAAAGTCGACCTTCTAACATTAATTGTCCTTTTGATTTGAGTTTGTTAGTAGTATAAGGTTCTAACTAAGCTAAGCTATGAGACCGCTATTGTTGTTAATTACGCAACTCATTAGGCAGATCGGATCTTAGGTGGCTTCTGTGGGCATCGCCTTGTAAAGAGTTTTCCAATAAGAGGTGTTATTTTGGTATTCAAAGCAAAATGCCAAAGTGGATTTGTTAGTCCCTTGATAGCCTCGCGGATTCCTTCTTTGAAGTCTTGATCTAACCCTAGGCTTTCAAAGAAAAATGCCAAAGTGACTGCCCTATGTCCTCGATAGCCTCACGAATTCCATCTCTGATGTTTCGAATAAAGCCTGGGCTGTTCGCGTAGACCAGCCAAGATCACCCATATACGTTAATGTGACTACAATAACAACATAAGTTCTCTTCATTTTCTTGTATGCTGTTTATATTACAGCTTTTTGCAGGGTTAACCTTCTTTGAGAGGATTTGTTTGAAATATAAGCAATGGAATTGGCATTTAAAACCCAATCGATTTGTTAAATACGGTTATATATAAACGGGTATTATGCCGTGTATTAGCAACGGAAAGAGTCTCTCAGAGAGACCAATGCACAAAATATTTTTAGCACTAACGGCGTAGACCTTATCATTCATGTGGCTCCAAAGAAAGAAGTCCCAAGGCGTTAAATCACAAGATCTCGGTGGCCAATTGTGATCATCTCTTCGAAAGATAACACGGTCGAGTGGCACATAGCGCCGTCTTGTTGGAAATAAACTTTGTCCACAACAATGCCATCTAACTTCGACTATGGAAAATCAACTCACACTAGGGATAGGAAATGGAAAGCAATAATCGATTCTTCGACTTTTTCGATTTTGGCCTAAAACTAAAAATGCGATTTTTCTGTCTGGCGATTATTACATTTGTCCTAAAACTCGACTTTCGATTTTTTTTATAACCGTAGAAAATCGATCACAAGATAATCGATTATGCGATTTTCCCTCCAGACAAAAGTCGTCTACGATTTTTAGGCGACTAATCGATTAATCGATTCACGTTGAGGATGAAAAGCCTTCTCAGCAATAACTCTTGGGTTTTCCGTTGCTACAATTTTGCTTGTTGACGTTGCCACCGATGTGGAAATGGCTCGTATCATTTAAGATGATTTATTCATGGAATTCGGAATAATTTTCATGAATTTCAAGAACCCAAAGATCGGACTTAACCACCGGTGAAATGTAGCAAAATGTTTGAATATTTGGGACTTCGGTGAACTCCCCATTTTTCAATTTACCTCTTAGGTCATAACAGCTCAACTTGCAAGAGAATTAATTCAAAAAGCGAAGACACGACGTTGTTGATAATCGGCCGGATTGAGTTCTTGTTTTAACTGAACTTCATAAGCCTTAAGATCTTAAGACCGAAGACTTTATGCAAAATATGGTGTAACGACGTTTGTAGAATGTCCAATGTCCCAAAGAACGACGAGGAATGGACAAACCTGGGTTTTCTTCAACCCTTTGGGCAATATTTTATTATTTTATTCTTCACATCACTAATTTGTTCCAACAGCTCGAATTTTTCGGAAGCATTGACAGCAATTCTTCGTCCTAAAAAGACAATAATAAATAAAAACTCACAGCAGAGCCCGGCTGCCCCGGCTGAAGTTTGAACCTGGGTGCTCTCCAACAAATAGACAATGTTGTCGAGGTTTTAGCGTTCTAAGCCACTGCCAACCTACCAGCAAAAACTTTCGAAATGGAGGGCATTACAATTCATGAAGAAAATCCCCCTTCGACCCCCCCTTTTTTTCATTACCAAAAGTATTTTTTGGTCATTTTTATTACTTTTTTTGGTCGATTTTCTAGCAACATTTTTTGGTGGAAAAACTGTAACATTTCTGGAAATGTTGCATAGATTATTTGTTTCAGCAACTTTTTGTGGAGCACTGTTGCCTCTTCCTAAGAGCTATTATGGTATTGTTGTGGTTTTTCTGGGGGTGGGGGTGAATGGTGGTGGGTGGTTGGCTGGCTTGCTGACTGGATGTTGTTGCGGCTAGCATTGTTGACTTTTGGTTGCCGTGATTGTATTGTCACCAGAGACATACAGACATGCAACGATTTGTGGCTTCCCAGCTAACATTTTTTTCCGAGGGCTCTGATATCAGATTTTTTCTGAGATTTTCTGAATTTTTTTTAGACATGTGGCCGATTTCTCTAATATTTTCCTAGAAATTGGACGGATTTTCTATAAGTTTATTTTAAGAATCTCTGCACATTTTCTAAAGAATCTTAAGAATCGTCATTCCGAATTCGTTCCGATTTCTAATGGATTTTCTAAGGGAATTTTTTCTCGGTTGATGTCGAAGAACAAAATTACTGGTCATAAAATTCGCATATACAAATTTAAAATTTTTTTAATATAAATGCAACATATAATAATTCAAGCTAGTGTTGATAGCTTCGACATACTTCTGCACATTGTTCTACTGTTAATCATAAAATGATAACAACAGGCAAAATCATTAGAAAGCTTGAAATTATAATCTTCCATAAATAGTACATTAAAAGAAAATTGTCTCTGAGTGGGGGTTGTTCAGTACAGTACACGTGTTGTGTCAATATCAAAGGCGTCAGTGTCAGAATTGTTTATGATTTTTTTCAGAAAATCTGAACTTTTCTCCGAATTTTTCCAGAATTTCCTTCCGAATTCGGACGGATTTTCTTAAGAAAATCTAAATTTTTCATCGAATTTTCCAGAATTTTCTTCCGAATTCGGACCGAATTCTGTCAGAAAATCTAAATTTTTCTCCGAATTTTCCAAGAATTTACTTCCGAATACGGTCCGAATTCGTCGCGAAACTCTAATATTTTTTAAGAATTTCCTTAGAAAATTCTTTCCGAATTCGGTGACCACGTCCATACAACTTTCGTACCGCATTCGGTACGAATTCGGCATCAGAATCGGATATTTTTTTAGAAATTCTGTCCGAATTCGATACGAATTCGGAAAAAAATGTTAGCTGGGTTGTTGAAATGTGTGTGAGTGTGGGGCCCTTTAATCATTCTCATGTCAAGTAAGGGAGCAAGGGATGGATACACATGATGAACTCCAGACTCTCATTCCTCTATAATACTCTCAGCATTACCGAGAATTTTTTGTATATATTTTGGTGGCACCCCGTATATTAGAGTTAGACTATAATTTCTGGTGGATCATCTAACTAAAAATGTTGCTACTGCTTGTGTTCGTCGGCATCTTTACGACGTCAACGTCATTGTTGCTTTACTGTTGGCGTTACCTCGCTTTGCTTTGCTTGCATTGTTATGACTATTCTGCTGCCACACTCTACGCCACAGTGTGGAAATTTCATATTTTTTCGTTAGCTTAACATTGGCTAGCCATCAGTTGAACCTCAGACGTTAAACTGTGCAAAAGCTTTTCCAAAACGAACGCGGGTGGTGAACACAGCAAACAAACAAACAAATAACACAACAACAAGATATACAATTCCTTTCAAACATTTCATTCGTTCATTCATTCTGTTTTGTGCTGTTCTTGTGTTCTTTTGGGCCAGTTTTGTAAAAGCGGGTTCATTTCAAATAAGCAAAAATAGTAACAGAAAATAAAATTAAATCAAAAAGCCAACGGCAAACAAATTTTGTAGTGAAGTTTTCGAAGAGTATTATTTAAAACCAAAACGACTGTTACGAATTACGAGAAATTTTCGAATAAATAAATAAAAAAAGTAACTAAAAATGTGTTAAAAATAAATCATAATTTAAAGGAATATTTAAATCAAAAAAAATACAAGCAAAGGATTATTAACTGAACAAAATTAATTAAAAAAAAATAAAAAACGCACTTAAAAAATACTAAAATACAAAACTTGACGTAAAGGATATAGAAAATAATGACGAAAATACCAAAAATTATATAAAAAGGATATTATAAAAAATAAGAAGAAAAATTAAAAAAAATATATTTAAGAGTGTTTTCTGAAAACCCTTTTGGATATGGATACCGACCTAAGGAAATATTAATTTTGGAAAATTCGTATTGACTGGAAATATTTTTCAAATTTTAAAAGAAATGCGGAGCCTATGTTACTGGACCCCTGTTTCATTAAATTTTTTTTCTAAATTTTTCGAAATTAATTATTTTGTCGTAAATACATAAATAAAAAATACGCTAAATATATTTTGTTGGTCAAACTGTGGAAAAAATATTTAGCCAGGACTTGTAATAAAAAACGTTATTGAAAAATTATTATATTATTTATTTTTTGAAATTTTGCCTGTTAGGGCAAAGATCATTTAAAAAAAAATCCGATCATCAAGCTTAACTCTAAACGAGAAAATTAATAAAAATTATATTATTTATATATTTTTTTTTTAATATTCAATGAAAAATAGTCTTGAATGACCTAAAAATCCGTTATCAGAAATCCATGAAAATTTTTCACAAATTTAGTTTTCAAAAATTTTTTAAAAAATACGAAGCAAATGTTTGCATGGAAAATTAAAAAAAGAAGAATTTCAAAAAATGTTCATAATTTTTCATAAAAAGAGAGCAGTTTTTCAATATTTTCCCACAAAGAATTTTTAAGTCAAAATAATATTTTCTTATAGATAGGAAATAATAGATCCCCAACTTTTAAAGCACGAAAAAACCTTCAAATCCGAAAGATGACATTTGTGAAGATAATTTTATATACTTTTCAGACTGTGAAAAAAATATTTAGCCAGGACTTGTAATAAAAAAAATTATTGAAAAATTATTTTATTATTTATATTTTTTAATATTCAATGAAAAATAGTCTTGAATGACCTAAAAATCCGTTATCAGAAATCCATGAAAAAAATTTACAAATTTAGTTTTCAAAAATTTTAAAAAAAATACGAAGCAAATATTTGCATGGAAAATTAAAAAAAAAGAATTTCAAAAAATTTTCACATTGAGAATCATGAATTTTTCATAGAACCCCAAATATTTTCCCACAAAGAATTTTTAAGTCAAAATAATATTTTCTTATAAATAGGAAATAATAGATCCCCAATTTTTAAAGCAAAAAAATTCAAATCCGAAAGATAACATTTGTGAAGGTCAGTTTGTATCCTTTTCGCCAAGAATAGAAATAATTGTCAATTCCACTTTTCGTACATCTTACCTCACCACCTGATCTTAAAACTGCCGATGAAAAAAAGAAAGAAGAACATTTTTCGGTCGTAGACCTAGGAGGTTTTTAATTCCAAAAAATCTTGACTAAAAACTAATTAGTTAAGAAAATTAAAAATAAGTCCTGAATATCTTATTTTTATCTATCCCTTAAATCCGAAACAAGAGTGAATAATTGTCAAAATACTTCCTTAAAAAATTATTCTAATATGTTACGTTTGGTGAGTTTCACCTCACAACCGGAGGAACATTTTTAGGGCACATTTTCAACACTCTCATTTCTTTCTAATTTTCTCAAGAAGTCGAACTTCAGGAAAATAAAAAATGTGCTTAATATTCTCAAGAAGACAATTTTCAGGAAAACAAAAAATCCTCAAGGTCTTGAATTTTCTGATAATATATTCTTCGCAGAGAATATTCTTTTGCAAATTAAGACATAACAGAAATAAATGAATAAACTGGAATAAATTGCAATCGAGATTTTAATTCAAGGACTAATGTTTTTAACCCGGAACAGAAGAGGCAGACGCCTTTATAACTTACCTTCTTCAAGTCAAAAAAACATATTTAGAGAATTTTCTCAAGAACTCCATCTACAGATGAAAAAAGAACCTTAAGGTAGGATATTTTCCTCTAGAAATTAGAAAAATGTGTTGCTTCTGATTTTTGAAATCTTGAAAACAAAAATATCCTTGAAGGCAGAGGATTGCATTAAAAGTTTCAAAAATCCCATGAAATTCCTGCAAATTATTTTTGTATCCTTCCCGATGAACCAAAAGTAATTACCAATGAAAGAAAATTCTTCCCAAAATAAAGAAATAAAAAATAAATTCCTGAAATGAGAGAAAAATTATTGTCAGAGATTGAGAGATTAACTCCCGAAAGAAGTAATTTTTATAAAATCTAGCACTTCCTGGATAGTGATTATTTTTTTCAGAAGACTTTCTTTCGCATACTTAATGATATATAAGCTCCGAATTCTCAAAAAAAATGTTTTTTTTTTATTTTGCAGATAATAAGTATTTTATTCGTGTTTCTTCCATAGCCGTTTAAACGCTTATGGCTATTAATTTTTATTTTCATTTTTCCGTCTCGACCATAGCTTTTCAAAAAGGCTTTGATATTCAAAATCCAAGCAATAGTTTAGATGTTATGAAGGTTTTTCTAAACTGCTACACTGGGGCGTATGACTATTATTAATTATTAGGTAGTTGGACACAAATCACTGTAACTCCTGAACCATGTGGCGGATTTAGATTTACAAAACTGTTTTAGAAAGCTTAGAATCCAAGCCAATAACGGTGATTTTAAAGAACATTTCCTAGAGCAAACATTGGTCAATGCACTTGAATTTTTTTATTTTTTACGGAATATTTGATAGACAATACGAAAATGGATTCAATTCTATTTTTAAGACCACTTCCTGGATAGTGTTTATGTTTCTTCAGAATACTTTCTTTTGCATGTCGCAGAATTTTCAGAAAAAAATCTACAGGCACCAAATAAAATGCCGTTTTTTGTTTTGTACATAATTAGTATTTTTATTCGTGCTTCCAAAATTTGTGGCTAGGTGTTTAATTTTAATTTTTCCGCCTCGACCATAGCTTTCCAAAAAGCCTTTGATATTCAAAATCCAAACTATAGTGTCGAAGTTATGATAGTTTTTCTAAATTGCTACACCGGTGCGTATGACTATTATTAATTATTGGGTTGTTGGGCAAAAATCACTGTAACTCCAGAACCATGTGGCGGATTTAGAAAAACAAAACTGTTTTAGAAAGCTTAGAATCCAAGCCAATAAAGTTGATTTTAAAGAACATTTCCTAGCACAAACATTGGTCAATAAAGCTGAATTTTTTACGGAATATTTGTTAGACCATTCGAAAACGGATCCAATTCTATTTTCAAAAAAATTCTTTCAAATGGAAATTGTGGAGAATAAAAATGTCGTTCTATTTTCTATTTATCCCTCAACTTTATAGCTGTTAAAATACATTGTTATATTTAAAATCCAGACCATAATGAGGGAGTTATGATAATTATTCTAAATGTTTACCGCGGTGCGTATAATTGTTATTAATTATTGGGTTGCGTAAGAGAAAATACTGTAACTTCTGAATCATTTAACCGATTCTGGTCTACAAAACTGTTTTAGAAAGCTTATAAACCAAGGCAATAAAAATGATGACAGAAGTTTTGCAAGAGAATATTTTTTACTGAATATTTTCTAGACGATTCGAAAATCAATAAAAGGAAACTTTATTTTCATGAAATATTTTCTAAATTCATTTATGCAGAATTAAACTATGGTAATATTTTTTTTATTTATGTGGCGGATAAATAAAAAATATTACCATAGTATAATTCTACATAAACGAGTTTAGAAAATATTTTATGAAAATAGTTTCCTTTTCTTTTTCCATAGCTTTCGAAGCACAATTTTGTATTTAAAATCCAAGCCATACCTTGGAAATTATGGGGATTTTTTTTAAAATTGTTACCCAGGCAGTACTATTTCTATTAATTATTGGGTTGCTTGGGAAAAATCACGGTAGCTCCTGTACCATTTAAACTATTTTGAACTACCAGACCGTTTTAGCAAGCTAAGAAGCCAAGCTAATAAAGGTGTTATTTTCAATAATTTTTCTAGAGGACCAAAAGGTCAATAAATGTGTATCTTTAAGATAATTTTCTACACAATTAGAAGATTAATCAATGTATATTTTCTAGAGAATTTTCTAATAAAATGTATGAAGAACAAAAATATGCCCATATTTTTTATTTATCTTCTTCTTCGTAGCCTTCAAAGCTGACTTTTATATTTAAAATCCATGCCGTAGAGCGGGAGTTATGAGATTACACTGGATCGTAAGATTGTTCTTAATTATGGGATTGCTTGGCAAAAACCATTGCAACTTTTGAACTGTGAAACCGATTTTGAAACATAATGCTGTTTTAGAAATCTTAGAAATGAGGATTTTTTAAAGAATATTTTCTAGGCGAACCAAAGACCAAAAAGCCCGGCTATTTCAAGAATATTTTGTAAAGGAACCAAGGCCAATAAACGTTAATTCTATACAGAATATTTTATAGACGATTCGAAATTTAATAAAAGTAGATTATTAAAGGAATATTTCTAATGGTATTTGGAGGAGGAGAAAAATAAGTTTCCAGCCTTCAAAACAATATTTTACATTAAAAATCCAAGCCATATGTGAGAGTTATGAGAATTTTTTTAACTTTTTGCGCTTTCGGGTTGTTGGGGGGAAGATCACTATAGCTCTTGAACCATGTAACCTATTCTAAAAACCAAATCTATTTTAAAAAGGTTAGAAACCAAGCCACTAATGCGATTTTTTTATTTTAAAAAATATTTTCTAAAGACCAATAACCGTGATTTTTTTACAGAATTTTCTCTAGACCATTCTAAACTCGATTAAAGTCTACTTTCTTAGGAAAGTTTCCTAATGTTGCTTATGAAGAACAAAAATATCGCCCCATTTTCTATTTTTCCGCCATCTTCATAGCCTTAAAAACCTGTTTTTATATTTAAAATCCATACCATAGTGTGGGATTTATGAGGGTTTTTCTGAATTGTTACAACGGGGCGTATGACTGTTATTAATTATTGGGTTGATTGACCAAAACCGCTATAACTCCAAAATTATGTAACGGATTTTGAAAAACTAAGCTATTTTAGAAAGCATAGAAATCAAGCCACTAAAGGCGATCTTTAGAAAAATACTTTGCCGTGCAACCAATGGCCAATAAACCTAAATCTTTACAGAACATTTTCTAGACGATTCGAAAATCAAAAAATTTCTATTTCCTAAAGAATATTTTCTAACGGCGTTTATGGAGAATAAAAATATCGCTATATTTTTTATTTATCCGCCATTTTCGAAGCTATGAAACACATTCTTATATTTAAAATCAAAGCCATAGTGTGGAAGTAATGGGTATCATTCAAAATTTTTACTGCGGTGCGTATAATTGTCTTTAATTACTGGGTTATTTGGCAAAAACCGCTGTAACTCCTAAAGTATGTAACGGATTTTGTGTTTTAGAAAGCTTAGAAATCAAACCAGAAAAGGCGCTTTAAAAAAATAGTTCGCGGTGCAACTTATGGCCTAATAAACCTAAATCTTTACAGAACGTTTTCTAGACAATTCGAAAATCAAAAAATGTCTATTTCCTAAGACTATTTTCTAACGGCGTTTATGGAGAATAAAAATATCGCTATATTTTTTATTTATCCGCCATTTTCATAGCTTTCGAAACACATTCTTATATTTAAAATCCAAGCCATAGTGTGGAAGTTATAAGAATTATTCTAAATTTTTACTGCGGTGCGTATAATTGCTTTTAATTACTGAGTTGTTTGCCAAAAACCGCTGTAACTCCTGAACCATGTAACGTATGTAGAAAACCAAAACGGTTTTAGAAAGCTTAGAAACCAAGCCAATAGACGTGATTTTTAAAAATATTTTCTAGATGTTCCGCAAATCATTGATAGACTATTTTCCAAAGAATAATTTCTAGTTGCATTTTTGGAGAAAAAATATCGTTTATTTTTTCATTTATCCACCACCATCATAGCTTTCAAAACTTACTTTTATATTTGAAATCCATGCCATAATGGGGGATTTATGAAGATTTTTCTAAATTTCTCCACCGGGGCGTATGACTGTTATTAATTATTAGAATGCTTGACCTATACCGCTGTAACTCCTGAAATATATAACGGATTTTGGAAAACAAACCTGTTTTAGAAAGCTTAGAAATGAGGTATTAATACAAAAAGTAGATTTTATCAGGGCCAGAAGCAAAAAGAACCAATCAAGCAGCAAACAAATAATGTTAAGAATTTTTTTATTGGACAGAGTAAATTAAGATGTTTGGAATCTGACAAAATAACGTTGTTTTAAACAAATTTTCAAGAAATTTACATTTGCTCCTGCAAATTTATTTACTTGAAGAAAGGATTATATGAACATTTATTCAATAGAAGTGTAAAGTAACTTCCAAGGTATGCAGTGTAAAATGCGGAGCGGAATATGTGAAACGCATAACCCACAAACTTCCTCGAGGCAGACTTTTCTCATATCAAAGTGTGCATCCAATTAGCCTAATTCCGAACACTTACAGGGAAGGTTTTCTTCAGTATTATTTACCCCAATTTTTATTGGAACTTCTTTTTGTAACAGTTTACGAACAGTGTATCTTAAAAAGTCACTTATAGAGAAGTTTTTCACCCAAATAGTTTTTCATGAGTCTTAAAATTTGTGCAATTCTTTTCTTGCAAAAAATATGTAAATTATTGTCGTATACATCAGGCAACAGAACATCGTCAGAGACCATGAATTTTCATTTAGGATCTTATTAAGTTTTTTCTTTTGGTTGATGGATAAAAGAAACATTTCCTATGGTCCTCTTTGATAAGTTCATTTACTACGACACTTAATGGTGTAGCATTCCTTTACAATTTTCTAAATATCAAAAACCAACCATGATCTTCAACTTGTGAAAATTCTTTAAAATTAAAGAGCAAAGCCCATTTACATTCCTTTCCACACAAATAAATCACTTCATATCTAATCCAAAAAAATCCCCAACAAATCTTCCAACAAGGTGTTTATTCACCACTGATTGATATAAGAGTTGCAGCAGGGCATCACAGCATGTCATGCATTGACTTCTCCTTACAAAAATAACAAATCAAGATAATTTAGAGGTTGGGGGTGGGGGTGAAGAGATGCACATTACACAAGATTAATTGCCTGCATAAAAGAACACTATAACACTTCTAAATAAAGAAAATAACAAAAAAATTAAATAAAATTCATTTCAAGAAATTATGTTCGAAATTTTCTAAATAGCAGCCACACAAAAGTTATTAGCCATAAAGGCAATGGAAATTGTTTGAAATTTGGTATAAAGCAATCACATTTATTTATATATTTGCTAGCTTTTCAAATATTACATCATTTCTTTATTGTATAATATTTTGAAAAAAATGAAAAAAGAAAAAAAAATATATTCTTCTTAAGTTTCCAGGCGTTTGCATACCGTGACTTTTGACACGCTGTTTTGGTGGGTTATTTGTGATGATTTTTCCACAAATGAATTAAGAACCATGAAATGCTTTTAATATGCATTATTGGATATTTCGAATAAGTTTTCGAAATTTCTATAATATATTAACGTCAATATGTTACTGATGTCATTATAGAGGAACTGTGCAACATGATTTTTCAAGCAGAAATTTTTCATCACCACTCAAATCAATCAGCAAAGCAGCAACTGTAATTAGGTCATTATTGCAACAATAGGTTCCTGTTAATAGATTATGACAATAGTTCTATTGATATACCAGGACTTCCGGTCATAAGTGTTCACAATAGAAATATTGCTCAAAACATATGTATATTTGAGATGAAAAATTCTCGGAGTTCATAAAGAAACAGTTGTTCCAATAAAGAAAAACAGTTGTCCCAACAATTTTTCTAAAGAAAAACAGTTGGCCCAACAATTTTTCTAAAGAAAAATAGTTGGCCCACAATTTTCTAAAGAAAAAAAGTTGTCCCAACAATTTTTCTAAAGAAAAACAGTTGTCCCAACAATTTTTCTAAAGAAAAACAGTTGTCCCAACAATTTTTCTAAAGAAAAACAGTTGTCCCAACAATTTTTCGAAAGAAAACCAGTTGTCCCAACAATTTTTCTAAAGAAAAACAGTAGTCCCAACAATTTTTCTAAAGAAAAACAGTTGTCCCAACAATTTTTCTAAAGAAAAACAGTTGTCCCAAAAATTTTTCTAAAGAAAAACAGTTGTCCCAACAATTTTTCTCAAGAAAAACAGTTGTCCCAACAATTTTTCTCAAGAAAAACAGTTGTCCCAACAATTTTTCTCAAGAAAAACAGTTGTCCCAACAATTTTTCTCAAGAAAAACAGTTGTCCCAACAATTTTTCGAAAGAAAAACAGTTGTCCCAACAATTTTTCTAAAGAAAAACAGTAGTCCCAACAATTTTTCTAAAGAAAAACAGTTGTCCCAACAATTTTTCTAAAGAAAAACAGTTGTCCCAACAATTTTTCTAAAGAAGAACAGTTGTCCCAACAATTTTTCTCAAGAAAAACAGTTGTCCCAACAATTTTTCTAAAGAAAAACAGTTGTCCCAACAATTTTTCTAAAGAAAAACAGTTGTCCCAACAATTTTTTAAAGAAAAACAGTTGTCCCAACAATTTTTCTAAAGAAAAACAGTTGTCCCAACAATTTTTCTAAAGAAAAACAGTTGTCCCAACAATTTTTCTAAAGAAAAACAGTTGTCCCAACAATTTTTCTAAAGAAAAACAGTTGTCCCAACAATTTTTCTAAAGAAAAACAGTTGTCCCAACAATTTTTCTAAAGAAAAACAGTTGTCCCAACAATTTTTCTAAAGAAAAATAGTTGTCCCAACAATTTTTCTAAAGAAAAACAGCTGTCCCAACAATTTTTCTAAAGAAAAACAGTTGTCCCAACAATTTTTCTAAAGAAAAACAGTTGTCCCAACAAGTTTTCTAAAGAAAAACAGTTGTCCCAACAATTTTTTTAAAGAAAAACAGTTGTCCCAACAAGTTTTCTAAAGAAAAACAGTTGTCCCAACAATTTTTCTAAAGAAAAACAGTTGTCCCAACAATTTTTCTAAAGAAAAACAGTCGTCCGAACAATTTTTCTAAAGAAAAACAGTTGTCCCAACAATTTTTCTAAAGAAAAACAGTTGTCCCAACAATTTTTCTAAAGAAAAACAGTTGTCCCAACAATTTTTCTAAAGAAAAACAGTTGTCCCAACAATTTTTCTAAAGAAAAACAGTTGTCCCAACAATTTTTCTAAAGAAAAACAGTTGTCCCAACAATTTTTCTAAAGAAAAACAGTTGTCCCAACAATTTTTCTAAAGAAAAACAGTTGTCCCAACAATTTTTCTAAAGAAAAATAGTTGTCCCAACTTTTTTTTCTTAATGCATCATTTTTGTTATCCAAAGGTGCAGCATAAATCTGCCCTCAGTCCACCTCTAAAGATTATGTCACCTCCTAGTCCCATCAAGGGAAATTAATTTGAAATTTTTCAAATTTTGTCTTTCCCTAATTCAATTTGTGTGTCACTCAAAAATAATGGCCACTACTTTACATTGCTCTTCCCCAACAATATGTTTGTGTGTGCGTGACTTTTAAAAAATGACAAATGGCATAAATAACAGAAAATTATGTGTTATGCACCTGGTCACCCTAATAATTTACAGCCCTTTTTCCCTCCACTTCTTCATCTTCTTCCTAAAGATCATTGTCAAGTACGCACACACCACACCCCGCAGCATTTTAAATGCACATTTCAAAAAAGGCAGCAAATGTCTCTTCACATCGAACTCTGGGCCACATTACGACGGCTCATCATATTTTAAACACAGAAAGATAAACACAATTGCAGCACAGTGGATCACAAAAAAAAACAATAGACTCATAAGCGAACTTTATTTCCATGTGCTTGAAAAATACGGTCCCTTCGTTCCCTCCTTCCCTTGGCCATGCCATTTTTGTTTTCTTTGCCCGTCTGTAAGTGAGAAGTATGCGGCAGTTGTTATTGTTGCCATGCATCAATCGTCTAATTTGCGTGATTTGTGTCGCGTTAAGATGACTCCATTCTGCTGTGATACAGATGATGCCTTTGCTGCACTTCTATGATGAGCTATCTATGCCACAAGTTGGCTGAGGAAGCTGTTGTGTATGCGTGTGTTTTTTTATACTTCTAGCGGACTGGCTGGCTAACTGACTGACTGTCATCGCTCTAGTCTATTTATAGGTGTGTAGTGTATAGTTTTTACAACAAAAACAACCTTAGAAGAAAAAGTGGTGCGGCAAGAAAAGGTAAACAAAAACAAAAGAAAATACGCTCAAACACAAATGCTTATAAAGCTATCAATAGCTTTTGATTGCTTTCAGATTATGCATCATCGTTTTTCGAAGCAACAACAGCGGCAGCATCATCAACTTCCACACAGTAAAAACAATAACAACATCGTCCCTCTAAGCAAACAAAAAACAACAACTAGAAAAAGGGAATAACATTATTGACAACAACAACAACAATATGCTGCTACATAGTAGAGTACACGTTTTGTGGTTGAAACATATAGACACACATATTACAACTTTTCTAAGGTTTCCGAAAAGTTGTTGTTTTTATTGTTGTTTTTATTGGTTGTGTGATGGATTTGTTCCGATTTTGTTTCTTTGCATCAGATAAGAAATTCAGGCGGAGGAGGAAGAGTTTAAGGTCGAAAGAATAGAGCATTAGAAAATTCTTCCACGAAATATTTTTGATGCAGATGGAACAAAATCACTGTGACTTTATTCTAAAGAAAAACAACTGTCTCAATCTTTTCCAAAGGAAAACAGCTGTCGCAAACTTTTTTCTGAAGAAAAACAGTTGGCCCAACAATTTCTTAAAGAAAAACAGTTGGACCAACAATTTTCCTAAAGAAACACAGTTGACCCAACCATTTTTCTAAAGAAAAACCGTTGCCCCAACTTTTTTTCTAAAGAGAAACAGTAGGCCCAACAATTTTTCTAAAGAAAAACAGTAGGCCCAACAATTTTTCTAAAGAAAAACAGTAGGCCCAACAATTTTTCTAAAGAAAAACAATTGTCCCAACTATTTTTCTAAAGAAAAACAGTTGTCCCAACAATTTTTCTAAAGAAAAACAGTTGCCCAAAATTTTTTCTAAAGAAAAACAATTGTCCCAACAATTTTTCTAAAGAAAAACAGTTGGGGAAAAAATTAGGACAGCTGTTTTTCTTTAGAAAAAAGTTGGGACAACTCTTTTTCTTTAGAAAAAAAGTTAGGACTACTCTTTTTCTTTAGAAAAAAGGTTGGGACTACTCTATTTCTTTAGAAAAAAGGTTGGGACAACTCCTTTTCTTTCGAAAAAAGGTTGCGACAACTCTTTTTCTTTAGAAAAAAAGTTGGGACAACTCTTTTTCTTTAGAAAAAAAAGTTGGGACAACTCTTTTTCTTTAGAAAAAAAAGTTGGGACAACTCTTTTTCTTTAGAAAAAAAAGTTGGGACAACTCTTTTTCTTTAGAAAAAAAGTTGGGACAACTCTTTTTCTTTAGAAAAAAGTTGGGACAACTCTTTTTCTTTAGAAAAAAAGTTGGGACAACTCTTTTTCTTTAGAAAAAAAGTTGGGACAACTCTTTTTCTTTAGAAAAAAAGTTGGGACAACTCTTTTTCTTTAGAAAAAAAGTTGGGACAACTCTTTTTCTTTAGAAAAAAAGTTGGGACAACTCTTTTTCTTTAGAAAAAAAGTTGGGACAACTCTTTTTCTTTAGAAAAAAGTTGGGACAACTCTTTTTTTTAGAAAAAAAGTTGGGACAACTCTTTTTCTTTAGAAAAAAAGTTGGGACAACTCTTTTTATTTAGAAAAAAAGTTGGGACAACTCTTTTTCTTTAGAAAAATAGTTGGGACAACTCTTTTTCTTTAGAAAAATAGTTGGGACAACTCTTTTTCTTTAGAAAAATAGTTGGGACAACTCTTTTTCTTTAGAAAAATAGTTGGGACAACTCTTTTTCTTTAGAAAAATAGTTGGGACAACTCTTTTTCTTTAGAAAAAAAAGTTGGGACAACTCTTTTTCTTTAGAAAAAAAGTTGGGACAACTCTTTTTCTTTAGAAAAAAAAGTTGGGACAACTCTTTTTCTTTAGAAAAGAAGTTGGGACAACTCTTTCTTTAGAAAAAAAGTTGGGACAACTCCTTTTCATTAGAAAAAAGTTGGGACAACTCTTTTTCTTTATAAAAAAGTTGGGACAACTCTTTTTCTTTAGAAAAAAAGTTGGGACTACTCTTTTTCTTTAGAAAAAAAAGTTGGAACAACTCTTTTTCTTTAGAAAAAAAAGTTGGGACAACTCTTTTTCTTTAGAAAAGAAGTTGGGACAACTCTTTTTCTTTAGAAAAGAAGTTGGGACAACTCTTTCTTTAGAAAAAAAGTTGGGACAACTCTTTTTCTTTAGAAAAAAGTTGGGACAACTCTTTTTCTTTAGAAAAAAAGTTGGGACAGCTCTTTTTCTTTAGAAAAAAAGTTGGGACAACTCTTTTTCTTTAGAAAAAAGTTGGGACAACTCTTTTTCTTTAGAAAAAAAGTTGGGACAACTCTTTTTCTTTAGAAAAAAAATTGGGACAACTCTTTTTCTTTAGAAAAAAAGTTGGGACAACTCTTTTTCTTTAGAAAAAAAGTTGGGACAACTCTTTTTCTTTAGAAAAAAAGTTGGGACAACTCTTTTTCTTTAGAAAAAAAGTTGGGACTACTCTTTTTCTTTAGAAAAAAAAGTTGGGACAACTCTTTTTCTTTAGAAAAAAAGTTGGGACAACTCTTTTTCTTTAGAAAAAAAGTTGGGACAACTCGTTTTCTTTAGAAAAAAGTTGGGACAATTCTTTTTTTTAGAAAAAAAGTTGGGACAACTCTTTTTCTTTAGAAAAAAAGTTGGGACAGCTCTTTTTCTTTAGAAAAAAAGTTGGGACAACTCTTTTTCTTTAGAAAAAACGATGGGACAACTCTTTTTCTTTAGAAAAAAAGTTGGTACAACTCGTTTTCTTTAGAAAAATAGTTGGTACAACTGTTTTTCCAACTATTTTTCTAAAGAAACCCAGTTGTCCCAACTTGTTTTCTATAGGACAACAGTTGTCCAAACTTGTTTTCTTTAGGAAGACAGTTGTCCCAACTTGTTTTGTATAACAAATAATTGTCCCACCATAGCAATATTTTTTTATACAAAAAAATAATTGTGACAGTATTTTTTGTGACATTATTTTTTTCGTATATTGCATTATTTTATTTTTGAATTAAAAGCATCTGGTGAGAAAATAATTGAGAACCAATTTTTGGACAAAATAAAATAATTGAAAATAAGATTTCTTCTGTCTGGCTTTTGGAAATAAGCAGCTTCTAAGAATGTATTACATATATTGAAATAAGATGAAAAAAAAATACAAAATATTGGCAATATTTCAAAAAAGAAAGCAAAGTATTGGCCATAACAATTTGAATATAAACTCAATAATGGCCATTTCTTTGTTGCAGCATTTCTTTGGGCGTATCTTTATTCTCAAATTGGTTACCTTGCACTAAAAAAATATAATTTTTTTTAATTTCTGTAAACAAACAGATAAACGTTTTGTATTAAAATTACAATATTTTTCGCACAATAGCTGAGGTGTCCCAAATAATTGGGACTAATGACTTTTATTACTATGCAGTCTGCTAAAATGTCTGTCATTTTATATACAAAACATAATATAAATGTTACTTTATTTTAAAATTAACAAAACCACCTCTGTAGGCTTAATGAGGCTGCTGACATGTTAAGCGGGAATAAAAGACCTGCAACATTCAATGGTTAACAGTTTACCAATTCATTCCGTAACCATTACGGCTGACATATATTTCCCTTAGATTTTCTATAAAACAAAAATAATTACACATTCTAAAGTCTCATTAAAATAATCACGTCGCATCTGTGAGGAAGTTTCAATGGAATTTTATTTGCAAAAAGAACAAGAATGGACATAAAACGGAACGGAACGTCTAGCATTTTTGTTTTACTGCCACTCCCCAACAGAAAATTCGTAAAAATAAAGGCCTCAGAATTTTCTGTTTGTCTCCAGTTAGTTGCAGTGCAACAGTCTTTTATGCTGAGCTTAGCATTTTTGTTTGTTCTTGACTGACAAGGCATTTGAAGTTTGTATTTGCATTCAAATTTAGTATAAACATAACAACAAATTCCACATAAAGCCTCCCATGAAATGTAAGCAATGTTCGGTAGTCTTATTTCTTCCTGGCAAGCTCCTATTTCATTTTTTTCTCCTATATGGGAACGACATGTTTAGTCTTCTTCGTTAGGGGTTTGTTTTCTTGCGAAGCAGTTGTAGATCAAATTCTCAAGATAATGGGCCATTTTGATGATAAATAGACACAAAAAGTCAAGATCGGAGATTGATGATGCGGAAAAAAAGACACAAGCGATCATATCGTGTTAATGTCTAGATTTTTTGCTAAAGGAATTTTTGCCCTACGAAAATATGGTGGCCAGACTGGTATTTGAGGGTAGTGAAACATATTTAGTAGCAAAGAAACAGTTGGGACATTTTATCAATAAAAAATAGAAGAAAAACTCTTTTCTACTAAAGGTTTTTTATTGATAAAATTTCCCAACTGTTTCCAAATTTACTAAAAACATAGTTCCAATTTATTTTAACAACAACATTTTTAACATTTTCAATTGAAAAAAAATGGGGACACAAAAAACAATGGTACAACATTTTTGCAATTGAATAGAAGTTGGGAAAAATTGTTTCCATTAAAAAAAAAGGGTAAAATTTCTGTTGAAAAAATGAGATAAATGTCTTAATTAAGGGCCAGTTTCACTAAGACGATTCGAATTCAAATTCGTTCGAATTACTAAATTTTCTGTAACAAAAATGATCCCCAAGTTTTTTTTTTCAAATAAAAGAAATGTGTTCCAATTTTTTTTTTCAACACAGACAATTTTATCCCAAGTATTTCTATTAAAAAATGGATCATAATTTTTTCAATATAAGAAATATTGAGAATATTGGGGAACAAATTTGGAGGACATCGAAAAATACTTTTTCCATTTTTTCCAAGAAGAAAATGTTGTCCTTTTTTCAAAACAAACTACTGTATCCCAAGTTATCATTAGAAACGATTTTGTGCCAAATTTATTCGTATATAAAAATGTTTTCCCAAATGTTTAATAAAAATAATTATAAAAAAATTGTTCCAATTTTTTTTGACAGAAAAATATTGTCACAATCTTTTTTTTTAAGGTTAAAATTTTATCAGAATTTTTTATTATAAAAGTGTTGTAATTTTTTGTCAATTGCAATTTAAGAATTTTTTTTATTTATTTTAAATATTTTGTAGAAAAAATATTTATATTTTTTCAGCAGAGAAAAATTGTAAGACACTCGAAAAATATGTGTAATAATTTGTTTCAAATTGGGTTTTAATGAATTATTTTATGCCAAACGATTTTGTAATTTTTTTTCAGTTGACAAAGTTTTCATATTTTTGCCATGAATAAAATCCGATTCAAAATGTTTTTCCATAGAAAAAAATTATATTTCTTCCGAAAAAAGCCAGTTTACGAATTATGAAAAATCATATTCTTTCCGAAAAAATATCAATAGCCCCTTAGAACCTATCTCAAGACTAGAACAGTTAGAATCCTCTGCCTCTCCCGTTGACATGTAAAACACTTTCAATTTTGTTTTCCAATTTTTCTAATGCAATGACTGACTGAAATTATTCAATCATTTGTACCAGTATACAATATTGTATTCAATAAATCACAAAAATTACAAAACACACACAAAAAAGCCTCCTTCATGTCTCCAATAAAAAAACACAGTCAAATAAAAAGTAGCTGTACAAAAAACCAATATCAACTAGAAGACCGGTACAAGTTCAAGTTCAAATTGCAATTTATTTAATTTTTTTTTGTTTGGTGCACGACTATAGCAGAGCAAAGAGGTGAAGCCTCATAGACAGGCAAAACAAATTTTCAAAACACTATGCTCCTAATCCCCACTTGTGCTGCACCATAGACACACAAATCAAATATTCAAACAAAACCAATGGATTGTAATATGAATAAACAATTTAATTTAAGCTTAAAGCTGTTGCTGCTGTTACAATAGCAACAAATACGCCAAATAAAACCTAGAAACCATTGACAAGCAATATGCCATGCCGCCATACATGCCACCACCATACGGCAGTAGCAGCAACAATATCAAACAAATGCATTAAAAACATGAGCCAAAAAAATATTACAAACAAAAAAATTGGCGTCATCATAACCAAACTATTTGTATGATCCGTTGCCCTCTTCCCCCTTAAATTTGAATGTTTGCTGTAAACCAATGTCTTGGTCTCTCGAGTGTTTTGTGGACAATAAAATAAATAATTTTTATTTTTTGTGCGAAAACGACAAAAAAACAAATTTGTTGCACCCTCTAAGCATTGCATCGACAGACACCCACAAGTGGAATTTTAATAAAACCAAATGATATCCAAGCGTGGTCGGTGGTTTAATTTAAAATCACTGTATAAAAACTTGTGAGAGGTGAGCATAGCTATGGTGGACCACTTGGTTAGATTGGGGGAAAGGTTCAAAAGAGTGAAAATTAAAGGTATTAAATGTCACACTAAGGAAAGGTGGGTTAGGTCTATAGAAAAGCTTCATAGGTCAGGGGTACTGAACCCCGCAAATTTCCTATTGTAAAATAAAAAATTCTCAAAGAATATTTTTAAAGGAAAAATTTTCCTAGCTGTCCTTATTGAAAAAAATTTTAAACAAAATGATGAGAACTGACTGTGACAATGCCAATGACTTGAAAAGGTGACACAGAATATACACTAGGGTTATGACTTTTCGACATTTTTCTCAAAAATGATTTCCTGTAGCAAGGATGGCCTATTAATCACTGAAATAAAAAAAATTGCTCATAATTTTGATAAATTCAAAATTTAAAATCATTTTGTGCGTTTTTTCACCGAATCACCTTATTATTACGATTTTATGTAATCTTATGTAGAAACTCATCACGCTGTGATAAGTCATAACAATGGCTTTTTAAGGAATATTCTTTTCAAAAATCGTGAATTTTTTTAGAAAGATTTTTTCAGAAATTGTGGATTATTTAATTTTTTTTTAAATCGTGGATTTTTTAAAGAATATTTTTTTCAAAAATCATCGATTTTTTAAAGAATATTTTTTTCAAAAATCATCGATTTTTTAAAGAATATTTTCTTAAAAATCGTAGATTTATTTAAAAAGTGTTTTTTCAAAAAATTGTTTTTTTAAGTTTTTTTTTCTCAAAAATCGTGGATTTAAAAAAAAAAATTCAAGCACTTGGATTTTTTAAAGAATATTGTGAACTTTTAAAGAATATTTTTTTTCAAAAATCGTGGATTTTTTAAGATTTTTTTTCAAAAATAGTGGATTTTGTAAAGAATATTTTTTCAAAAATCGTGGATTTTTTAAAGAATAGTTTTTCAAAAATCGTGGATTTTTTAAAGAATATTTTTTCAAAAATCGTGGATTTTTTAAAGAAATTTTTTTAAAAAATCGTGGATTTTTTAAAGAATAATTTTTCAAAAATCGTAGATTTTTTAAAGAATAATTTTTCAAAAATCGTAGATTTTTTAAAGAATAATTTTTCAAAAATCTTGGATTTTTTAAAGAATATTTTTTCAAAAATCGTAGATTTTTTTAAGAAAAATTTTTCAAAAATCGTGTATTTTTTTAAGAATTATTTTTCAAAAATCGTGGATTTTTTAAAGTATAATTTTTCAAAAATCGTCGATTTTTTAAAGAATAATTTTTCAAAAATCGTGGCTTTTTAAAGAATGTTTTTTAAAAAACCGTGGATATTTTAAAGAATATTTTTTCAAAAATCGTTGATTTTTAAGGAATATTTTTTCAAAAATCGTGGATTTTTTCAAGAATAATTTTTCAAAAATCGTGGATTTTTTAAAGAATAATTTTTCAAAAATCGTAGATTTTTTAAAGAATAATTTTTCAAAAATCATGGATTTTTTAAAGAATAATTTTTCAAAAATCTTGGATTTTTTAAAGAATAATTTTTCAAAAATCATGGGTACCTTTTATAGGATATTTTTTCAAAAATCGTGGATTTTTTAAAGATTAATTTTTCAAAAATCGTGGATTTTTTTAAAGATTAATTTTTCAAAAATCTTGGATTTTTTTAAAGATTAATTTTTCAAAAATCGTGGATATTTTTAAAGAATATTTTTTCAAAAATCGTGGATTTTTTTAAAGAATAATTTTCCAAAAATCGTGGATTTTTTAAAGAATAATTTTGCAAAAATCGTGGATTTTTTAAAGAATATTTTTTTTCAAAAATCGTGGATTTTTTAAAAATATTTTTTTCAAAAATCGTTGGTTTTTTAAAGAATATTTTTTTTTCAAAAATCGTGGATTTTTTAAAGAATATTTTTTTCAGAATTGTGGATTTTTTAAAAATATTTTTTTCAAAAATCGTTGGTTTTTTAAAGAATATTTTTTTTTCAAAAATCGTGGATTTTTTAAAGAATATTTTTTTCAGAATCGTGGATTTTTTAGAGAACATTCTTTTTCAAAAATCGTGGATATTTTAAAAAGATTTTTAAGTCAATTTTATTAAGAATATTTTTTGATTTTTTTAAAGATTTTTTGAAAAATCGTGGATTTTTTTAAAAAGATTTTTTCGTCGATTTTTTAAAGAATATTTTTGGATTTTTTTAAAGATTTTTTCAAAAATCGTGGATTTTTTAAAAAGATTATTTTAAAGATAGTTGACTTTCTAAAGAATAATTTTTTTTTTTTTTCAAAAATCGTGGTATTTTTTAATAACAATTTTTTAAAAAACATTTTTTTCAAAAATCGTGGATTTTTGTCGTAGCAAATTTAACCAAAATCCTGGGAACTGAATGGAATACGAGGCTTTAAAAAGTCATAGATTTATCAAAAATCGGGGTTTTTTATGAATATTTTTTCAAAAACCGTGAATTTTATAAAAAAGATTTTTTCAATAATCGTGAATTTTTTTAAATCTTGGATTTAAAACAAAAATCTTTGACTTTTTTTAAAAAGATTTTTTCAGAAAACTTGGATTTTTTTAAAAAATTGTTTCTAAAACCGTTGATTTTTCTAAAAAGATTTTTTCAAAATCGTTGTTTTTTGTCGTAACTAATTTAACCAAAATGCTGAGAACTGAATGTGCCATCGTTTAAAAACTATTTATGAATGAAGACATCCTGGAGAATATAATTTTTTTTTGTGCTAACATATCGCTGATTCTCCTTGGTTAAGGTCTGGTGCCTACCTCCGAATGCATTCATCTAATCCTGAAGTTTTTTTTTCAAAAATTTGTCTCCCCCATTTTCCTGGCCTTCTTCTCAGCCTCAATTTGCTGTTTCATTTTTTTCTGTGGCTTTTCCAAGGCTCCTCCACTTCGTGTAGCCGACAATACATCACCACATGTGGTCTTCTCTACTAATATTAAGCAGTCATTATTATTAACACCATGTTTTTGGACAACAAAAAAAAGAAGCAGAAGAAGAAAAATGAGGACAAACATGAAAGAGCTATGCTCATTTAAAAACCAAAACAACACAACAAAATGAGACAAATAAGGCAAAGGATATCCTCAAGTATCATTTTCTTTATCAACAATTTTGTTCATTTTCTTCAGTGAAAAGGGAGATGGGTGGGAGGGAGTGTGGTGCTATTCAGGATGTTACTCTCTTAGGGTGTTGTTGTTTGTTTTTTTAATATTAAACAAATGTCCTTTAACACATAGATATGTGCATGAGTGTGGATACATCACATAGCTGGAAAAGAAGATGTATAAAACCACAACAAGAAAACTCAAACCGGAAATGCTTTGTATCATTTCCGTTTTATTTATGAGTTAATGTTTGAGTTCCAAAACAACCCACAATAATTTTTTTTCTTCTTCTCTTGTATTGAAATCAAGGTTATTTTGTGGTGGACATTTAGTTGGTGTAATTTTTTTCCCCGTTGTAATATTTTTTTTATTTTCTAGATTTAATATTTTGTTTTTCGTTAAATACAAATTTTTAATGATTTTTAAGAGGCGTTGCTAGTCTGGTCATTACATTTGGGGGAGATGAGTCTGCTCTACAATAGTCAAGATTTGGTTTAATGTTTAATATTGTTGTTGCGAAGAAAAAAGAGTGAGTGGAGTGGGAAGGCAGTGTCTGCTGCTGGGTTATTGCTGCTGCTGATGAAGATGTTAATGACTTTATTAATGCCTCATCAAGGGTTTTTCTTCTTGTTGCCAGCTTTATTATGACAACGAGCCATTGTTTGTTGTTGTTATTGTCATAATGTTGTTTCTCGGTTTTTTTTTTATTGTAAACAAGACATTTGTCATTTGAATAGAGCAGAAATTGAAATTATCAACATTAAAGTTGACAAATAGAATAAGTGAAAATTGAAAATGTTGTTAAATTGTAAGAGGGCAAGGGAGTAAAAAATCAAAATTGTTTCAAATTACATTTTCTTGTTAGCTCAGTTTGTTAGATCTTAACTACAGAGAACTGTACTCTCGTTGGTAAGAGAGTGCAATTTTTTTTTGGCGCTCTTCAAAATTATTTGAGGCACTCAGCGCCAAAACGGCCTAAACCACATTACCACCAAACTGACTCTAAAGATCTAACCGGAACCTTTTGAAATAAATATTAAAATATTAAACTGGGAGAAGGCTCCCTTTTTCTTTCATGGATGTTTGTGGGAACATATCTATATATGTTTGTATACTCAAATAGAATAGCCATTTAAGAGGGGTTCAGTTAACGGCTCCTGTAACATTTTCCAAAATATTAAATATCCAAAATATCCAAAGGTGTTTAACAGTGAAAAAATCCATCAAAGTGACTTTTGTGAATGTAACGTCGCTAAGTTGTGAAACAACTTCTATTAAAATTCGCAAAATTAAAAATTGCTTAATTTATAACAAATTTCTTTTTCATAAAAAATTGATATTTAATTTATTTTCTTAAGATTTTTATGAATGTTATAATATTTGAAT
>NW_027411866.1:13239013-13244013 GCF_047663935.1 Musca autumnalis | reverse complement strand
ATATATAGATATGTTCCATAAATAGCTAAGGATTTCTCGTTTAAACATCAGCGCTCTATATTTTTTAATAGGAGAATAAATTGAGATACCAAATTTCCATAATTCATTTAAAACGAATACAATTTTTTACAAAACCTCTGGGTTAATTTTACACAAAATTTTTAAACAAATTCTTAAAATTTGCATACAAATTAAGAAATTTTTGAAAAAAATTATATTAAAATAAATATTAAATATATTAAAATAAATTTAATTAATAAATAATAATTTTTTATTGAAATGTGACACATTTTTTATAAACATTTATAATTTAAATTTTATACAATATTTAAAAATTTATTTAAATAAAATTTTTCAAATAATTAAAAATTTTTTTAAAAAAAATTCTAAATTTTTTTTACAAATTAATTTTTAATTAATTCTCTTTCTCTTAATTTTAATTTTTCTTAATTTCTTTATAAAAATTTTAGGAATTTGTTTAAAAGTTTTGTAGAAAATTAAGAGTTTTTATTTGTTTTATAAAAAAATTTAATTTAATTTGCTATGAAAATTTATACAAATTATAGAAAATACATATGTATATGGCTTTACAAAAAATTTAATTTTGAAAAAAAAATCAAAAATATACGTTGTTAAAAGCTATAATACTTGTAGAAAACGCTTAAACAAATTCTTAAAATTTTAAAATTTTCATAAAAAAATAATTTAGTAGTTATTAAATATATAAAAAATTAAATTACTGAAAAGTGTTGTTAGAATAAATTTTTAATTTTTCTCTTAAATTATTTTATAGTTTAAAAAAACTTGTTTAGATTTTATTTTTGTTACCCACCAAAAAAAAAAATTCTAAAACGAATAATTAATAACAAGAATAACGAAAAAGAAGTTCATTTGTTAAACCATCAACATGGGGTGTTTACACCCCCTGATATTGCTGCTGGCGGCAGTTTTACTGCAAATCACATATACAGAAACAAAAAGCTATTATGAATATGGTAAGTTTGAAAGAGAAGTTAACTACATATTATTTTAAAATAAAATAATATCGTTTACAACATTTAAGAAACACAAATATTTAAAGTTCAAATATCAATTTAAATTTTAAGAAAAAATATTTACCCGCTGTTTATGTATTTCGAAACGAAAATGTGTGCGCATGAAACACACCCAAACTTTAGTTTTGGAAATATTATTTCCTTTGCTTTTGCTTCAAAACAAAAAAACAAATTTGAAAAGCAAACTCAAATTTGGTAGTTTTTCTTTAGTTTTCATTTTCTAATCCACATATATAAACAGGCCTTTAATTTACCTCCTTGAAGAATTTGAAAAATTTCCCTGTAAAAATTTAAGAATCTTATTCCGTTAATTCCATAAGTTAATAATTTTTTTCAAAAAGCCAACAAAAATTCCTTGTAATAATCAAAATGGCATAGAATTGATTATTACATCATCCACCAGCAGCATTTTGCTTTCAAGACAATAGCATCTGTCCAATAATGAACCAAGTGTCTGTTGCTTTTTTTGTTTTTGCTGTTGTTCTACGGTTCAACTTCTAGTGAATTTCATCTTCACATTCCAATAGATGACAGCAAACGTGAGCTAAGAATGTAGTTCAAATGCAGCAGCAGCAGTTCCAGCTGCAGTTCAGTTGTTTGCGTTCTGGTTGTAATTAAATGGCGTTATAACAAGTGTGGAGAATTTAATTGTTTAATATTTATTTGTTTTTATTGATACGCCAGACAGATTGTAGAAGAAAAATGCAAGAGAATTATTGGCAAACAATTGTTAATAGATAGACAGACAGACAGACATACAAATAGACAGCTAGATAATTTGGTAAAGTTGAGTGGACTCTAGTTGGAGATGATTGTTGCAGGCAAATGATGTTTAGTTCAGAATATAATTATAATTCGACCCTATATAGTCCAACTTCTCTCTAACGTTACTTTTGAGAATGAAATATTATTACATGTTTACCTGTTAATGCCTTAATGATTTTATGATCGAACTTTATTGTTTTTCTCTTTTGAATTTTTTTATAAAGAAATTTCTTTATAAAGAAAAATATTTCAAAATGTGTCTCATCATCACACAATTTCCTTAGAACTTTGTTGAATTAATGGGGGCGTATACATGACGTCAATACTTATACGCCAACTGCACGTGGAATTTCAAATATAAAATTTCAGTATTTGAGGAAAAGTATTTTTGGTTTTGAGAAAGACTTTTTAGTTCTCTGTTTCAAATGTTTATAAGGCATTTTCTTTATTATATCCCTTTAAAAAAAAAAAAACCCAAGATTAAGCTGAATTGTTTTTCAACAATAAAATAATACACATCTCAACAAAACCGCCAAACTGAATCTAAAAAAAAAATAATATTCTTTCAGTCTTTCATTTTGAAAATACTTACTTACTTAGCTGGCCCATTACAGAACATTTGTTCTATAGGCCGAACTAAGAAAAGATCTCCAATTCTCTCTATTTGTTGCTTCGCTTTCTGGAATACCGCGCCTTTTCATCTCATCATCCACTTGTTTGCGCCATCTAATCCTTGGCCTGCCAATACTGCGTGCACCGCCAAGCGGTCCGTGTTTATACACCTTTTTAGCGGGGTCATCATCGCTCATTCTTATGATAGCCAACGCAATCGTTGCATCTCGATACGTTTAATAATATTGATGCCGCTGTACAGCAGATACAGCTCGTGGTTCATGCGACGTCGATATTCACCGTCAACGCAGATTGGTCCGTAGATCTTTCGAAGAATTTTTCTCTCAAACACACCAAGCACTGCCATGTCTGCTTGCGCAAGTACCCAGGCTTCGGAGCCATACATCAGCACGGGTAGTATCAGTGTTTTGTAGAGCGTTATTTTTGTTTGACGAGATGTGGCTTTGTTTTTAAACTGCTTACTTAAACCAAAGTAGCATCTGTTGGCCAATACAATTCTTCTTTTTATTTCACAACTTATGTCGTTTGTTGTGTTTACGGAGGTGCCGAGGTAGACGAAGTCTTTTACTACCTCAATATTATAGGAACCAACTTCCACAGTCGGTCCGAGCTCAATGGACGCATTGCGCGTCGACACCATCAACTTGGTCTTCTCACCGTTTACCGCCAGACCTACTTTAGCAGATTCTCCTTCGACCTTCATAAAGGTATCAGTTACTTCTTTTACTGATCGGCCTATGATGTCTATATCATCAGCATAAGCAAGTAACATGTGACTATTGGTGTAGATTGTGCCACTTCTTTTGACGTTTGCCTCTCGTATAACCTTTTCCAGCAGGGTGTTAAAGAGATTACACGAAAGGCTGTCTCCTTGTCTGAAACCTCTTTTGGTACCAAACTCTTCGGAGAGGTTCTTTCCTATTTTAACTGAGGATCTAGTGTCAGTTAAAGTCATTTTGCAAAGTCGGATGAGCTTTGCGGGGATACCAAATTCAGACATGGCTTGGAATACCTTTGAACGCAGCGGGCTGTCGAAGGCTGCTTTATAATCGACAAAAAGGTGGTAGGTGTCGATCTGCATCTCTTGGGTCTTCTCCAGGATTTGCCGCAGGGTAAATATCTGGTCAATGGCGGACTTGCCAGGTCTAAAGCCGCATTGGTATGGTCCAATTATCTCGTTGACCATAGGCTTTAGTCGTTCGCACAATATCCCTGACACGATCTTGTAGGCAATAGGGAGTAGACTTATGCCCCTATAGTTAGAGCATACAGTCTTATCTCCCTTCTTGTGGACGGGGCACAGGATACTCAGGTTCCAATCGTCGGGTACTCGTTCTTCCTGCCAGATGGTGCTAACTAGCTGATGAATACACCTTATCAGCGTGTCGCCTCCTTCTTGGCTGGGCGGTATACATTCAATACCATCTTCTGGGATTGGGACTGTGGTATCTTCGTCGACTTCGCTGTTATTGGATACCAACAGTTTTGAAAAATGTTCTTTCCATATCCTGAGTACACTATCTGTATCAATTACCAAATTACCTTGCTGGTATCTACAGGAGGATGTGCCTGTACCAAAGCCATCAGTTTGATGCTTGACTCTTTGGTAGAATTTTCGGACTTCATTCTGGCTCCTATAAATCTCGAGTTTTTCACACTCCCGCTTTTCCATCTCTCTCTTTTTCCTGCGGAAAAGACGTTTCTCCTCTCTCCGTTTCTCTCTGTATCTCTCTCGTGCGCTACGCGTTGCTACGGATTGTAAAGTAGCCCTGTATGCCGCATTTTTCTCTTCGGTGGCAGCACGACACTCCTCATCATACCATGGATTCCTTGGTGGAGGTCTCTGATATCCAAGTATGGATTTTGCGGCTGTTTGCATGGAGTGGGCAATGCTTTGCCATTGCGCTGATATGTTATCGGGATGAGGATTGCTCTCATTAAGCAATTGGGCTAGTTGAGTGGAATATGCTGTGGCTATCTGTTGTGATTGCAGCTTACCGATGTCTAACTTTCGTGTTGTGTCTGTTCGTACTTTGTTTGCTATGTTTAAGCGGGTGCGTACCTTTGCTGCAACAAGGTAGTGGTCCGAATCAATGTTTGCGCCTCGGAACGATCGTACATCCAACACGCTCGATGAATGTCTTCCATCTATCACAACATGATCAATTTGATTTCTTGTTTTCTGATCTGGAGACAGCCAGGTGCCCTTATGAATATCGAGATGATTAAATCTGGTACTGCTAACTACCATGTTTTTTGCAGCTGCAAAGTCTATCAGCCTCATACCATTGTCAGATGTTTCACTGTGGAGGCTGAATTTCCCGACTGTTGGGCCAAAGATATTCTCCTTTCCAATTTTGGCATTAAAATCGCCTAGAATGATTTTAATGTCATGGGCAGGGATACGGTCATATGTTTCTTCTAAGCGCTCGTAAAATATATCTTTGGTCTGTTCGTCCTTTTCTTTAGTGGGGAGCATGAGCGCAAATAAAGCTGATGTTGAAGAATTTAGCTTTTATTCGAATTGCAGCAAGTCTTTCATTCACT
>NW_027411866.1:12309686-12626413 GCF_047663935.1 Musca autumnalis | reverse complement strand
AATGGTATGCACACCCGCCTTACACACATAAGGTCGTGGGTTCGATTCCCCGGCCAGGCAACATCAAAACACTTTTCAACGGTGGCAAAATACCCCTCAGTAATGTTGGCGACATTTCCTGAGTATTTCAGCCATGTAAAACTTCTCTACAAAAGTGGTGTCTTAGACACGCAGTTCGGACTCGGCGATAAACTGTAGGTATGAGAGAAGTCTCCCTTGTCCCTTATGGGATGTTTGTGGAACAATTATATATTATAAATGGCGCCCAATGTGTGATTATGAAATTTTCGAGGAAATAGGAAAAGCCTAGCCAAGTAACTTTTGGAATATTAGTGAGAAATAGTGTTTTGGAGTGGCGCCCCACCTGGGTTTCAGGCTTCATACATTTTGTGTTATTTTTTTTGGGATTTTTTAACAATATTATTTTGTGGATCAGAGATTCTATAAGAGATAGGGGCAAAGCCTACCCATTTTCTTTCTGCCCTGTTAGAGGAAAACTATGTTTTATACCTAGCACCTAACGCACAGTGGTCCAGAATCGTTTTTACGTGGTCAAAATTCTGTAATATTTGAACGGATAGAGATATTTTCATAATTGTTTTTTTGTTCGACAACTTTCCGGTGAATCAGAAAACGGTCAAATTCAGTCTAGTAGTTACAGGGGAATTCAAAGTTAAACTTTTGAGCTATTTAGTATTATTCATCAAAATATGAGTGTTTTTGTTATCATATCTTCCTATATATTGACAAGTAAAAAAGCGATAAGTTCGGCCGGGCCGAACTTTTTATACCATCCACCATAAAATATTCTGAACTAAAACGGAATAATTATATTCTTTCCTGTCCACAATTTTAGGCGGAAACATTTTGTGACCACCTATACCTAAACAAGTTAAAAAAGCATAAAAAATCGGTAGGGAACCTTATATGGGGCTACATCAAAGTGAACATCGGGAGGTACAGTTATATAGAGCCTATACCTAAATATGTTGACGGTTTTTAGTTGAGATAACTTGTGACCACTGGAAACCCCAAACGTGAAATTACAGGTAGTTCGGTCAAAAAATGTAGTTAAAGTCCACAAAATACCGAAAATCAGGAGGTACCGTTATATGGGGGCTATACCTAAATATGGACCTATGTCGACAGTTTTTGGTGGGGATGTTTTGTGATTACTAGGAACCTGAACTGTCAAATTACAGGTCAAAAATTTTAGCTAATATACTCAAAATACCGATAATCGGAAGGTACAGTTATATGGGGCTATACCAAAATTTTAGCTAAAATCCTCAAAATACCGAAAATCGGGAGGTACCGTTATATAGGGGCTTTATTTTGTGAATACTAGGAACCTCAACTGTCAAATTACATGTCGTTCGGTCAAAAATTTTAGCTAATATACTCACTGACCACTGGGAACCCCACACGTGAAATTACAGGTAGTTCGGCAAAAAATGTAGTTAAAATCCGCAAAATAACGTCAATCGGGGGTACCGTTATACGGGGGCTATACCAAAAAGTGTTCCGATCCGATCATCTTCAAACTTGACCTGCCAATTAAAAAAAAATGCTCAGGTGCAAATCTATAGCGATCTAGCTAAATTATTGCGAACGCTAGAGTGATTACAACAGACGGACAGACGGACAAGGCTAGATCGTCTTAGAATTTTATCCTGATCAAGAATATATATACTTTATATGGTCGTAAATGATTAGTTCGATGTGTTAGAAACAGAAAAACAAACTTAATATACTCTCCATGCTATTTTGGAGGGTATAAAAATAAATATATAGAAATTTACAATCGGTGACAGCCAGGTTTTGGCCAGGAAAATCGATTTCTAAACCTTTGTGCAACGTGGGTTTTAAGTTTTCCATATTTTATCATGCCCATTATTTCGACTGTTTGAATGAAAAATTTGGCTACTGAAAGTGTTACTCACCCTCCTCCTGCTACACAAATGGACATCATCCTTCCTTTGGAACACCCTATCTATCACCCGCCTTTATTTAATATCCCCTCTGGCTTTTAACAACAGAATGCAATTAAAATTTTGTATGCAATACAATTTTGACATGAGTACGGATGAATGGACACAGACGAAGACAAGAACAATGCATTTAGCTGACATCAATCTCCACAACAAGAAGAAGAAGCAGAAAAGTGACAATGATGATGATGGCATTTTAACAACAATACAGCTACAACAATTATTGAAAACAAATGAATCACTTCAAAGAAACTTTCGGTTATTATGTTTCAAGGAAAGTTGTGTGTTATTTTTAAATCAAGGGAAAGAAATAATAACGAGTCCTTGCCGTAAGTGATATTTTTAAACAAGGATGTTATTCTCTGATATTTCTGTTTCTAATTGTTTCTAAGAAAACTTGTGCCGGTGGCTTTAATTAGTAACAATAATTCTTCTATTTTGTTCAAATTTACAAATTGAAGTTGGGAAGCCTTTGAGAATGTTCTTCCGGGAGAACACAGATATAATGTTCATATGGCCAGTTCTGCGAAAAAAATCTCCTAATAGATTTTTACACAGAAAAGATATGTTGAAGTTACGTAAATTGATATAGTGTTGGATGAAAACGTAGTTATATCGTTCAAGGGACTGTCCTTCAAATCCAAAGACAACATGTTAGCTCTGCGTCCTCCTTCCACACTCTAATCACAGAAAAAAACCCTATTTTTTATTGCCAAACCTATTTAGCATTCCTTTGTAACTAAAAACAAACATTACTTCCACACCATTACGTTTATTTGCAGATTCTCATTATTTGTTAGCCACGTTGTCGTTGTTGTTGTTCGGATATAACAAAAAAGTGAATATTCCCATCAAAATACTGTCTTGTTAATCAAACAACACTCTACAAAAGACTTCAAGGGCGTAGATGGTGATGGTGCCTTCGATATTTTTAAGGTTATCAAATCATCCGAGTGCTGAAAGGACCCTCATTTGAGTTTCTATGACAAAGAAGAAAGTTTTGTCTCCTCCCACGCCTCTGCCTCCATGTTTCTATTATGGCTTCTGTACTGCTGAACATAGTTATCCTCTGTCATTCATTGCAGCCTGATTTAGCTATAGTCCAATGGAGGCTGTAGTGAAGGGAGGGTGGGAGGCACGTAAAACAAGAAATGTATTTAATTTCCATCATTGAAGGTTTTCTGGTTTTGTTTCAAGTGCTGTTGTTGCTGCTGTTATTGTTGGTGTGTTGTTGATGCTTCTCAACAATGTTGTTGAGTATTTGATGTTCAACACAGAGCTTATTATTAAATTTTGTGGAATAGAATTTTTGTTGTTGTTGTTCTTGGCCATTCATAGTTACAAAGGTTTATCAATACAAACGGAATATGAAATGTGTGAGTTTGTGGAGATATTAGAGTGGAAAAATACTTCAGAATTTCGTTGAAGAATAATGGAGGGGATTAAGTGAAACATACATATATCAGAAGACGGGTCTAATGGTGCATTGCAAATACCAACGAATTGAAAATTGATCGGAGTTTTGAGGCAGATTTTATAGATTGTGAAAGTGGAGCTAAAAATATGAGATGGCTGTATTGCGATTTTTATACCCTCTAACATAGTGTGGAGGGCATATTAACTTTGTTTTTCTGTTTTAACACATCGAACTAAACACTTGCGACCATATGAAGATCAGGATAAAATTCTAAGACGATCTAGCCATGTCCGTCTGTTGTAATCACTTTAGCGTTCGCAATAATTGAGCTAGAGCGCTATATTTTTGCACCCGAGTGTCTGTTTTCCATAGGCATGTCAAGTTCGAAGATGGGCTATATCGGACTACTTTTTGGTATAGCCCCTATATAACGGAACCTCCCGATTTTCGGTATTTTGAGGATTGTAGCTACATTTTTTGACAGAACTTCCCTGTAATTTCACGTTTGGGGTTCCCAGTGGTCACAAAATATCTCTACTAAAAACCGTCAAAATAGGTCCATGTTTCGGTATAGCCCCCATATAACGGTACCTCCCGATTTTCGGTATTTTGAGGATTTTAACTAACATTTTTGACCGAACTGCCTGTAATTTGACAGTTGAGGTTCCTAGTAATCACAAAATATCTCCACTAAAAACAGTCAACATAGGCCCATGTTTCGGTACAGCCCCCATATAACGGTACCTCCCGATATTTGGTATTTTGAGGATTTTACCACATTTTTTGACCCAACTACCTGCAGTTGAACATATGAGGTTCCCAGTGGTCAAAAAATATATCCACCAAAACTGTCAACATAGGTCCATGTTTTGGTATAGCCCCCATATAACGGTACCTCCCGATTTCGATATTTTGAGGATTTTAACAACAATTATTGACCGAACTACCTGTAATTTCACAGTTAGGGTTCCTAGTAATCACAAAATATCTCCACTAAAAACTGTTAACATAGGTAAATGTTTTGGTATATCCCCCATATAACTGTACCTCCCAATTTTCGGTATTTTGTGGATTTTAATTACATTTTTTGACCAAACTACCTGCAGTTGAGCATTTGAGATTCCCAGTGGTCACAAAACATCTCCACTAAAAACTGTCAACATAGGTCCATGTTGTGGTATAGCCCCCATATAACGGTACCTCCCGATTTTCGGTATTTTGAGGATTATATCCAACATTTTTCACCCAACTACCTGTTGGGGTATAGCACCCGTATAACGGTACCTTCTGATTTTCGGTATTTTGAGGATTTTAGATAAAATTTGACAGTTGAGGTTCCTGGTAATCACAAAACATATCCACAAAAACTGTAAACATAGGTCCATGTTTTTGTATAGCCCCCATATAATCGGGAGGTACCGATTTTCGGTATTTTGAGGATTTTAGCTAAAATTTTTGACCGAACTAATTTGACATTTGAGGTTCCAAGTGATCACAAAACATCTCCACTAAAAACTGTCAACATAGGTCCATGTTTTGGTATAGCCCCCGTATAGCGGTACCCTCCCGATTCCCGGCAGTTTTCCCCGATTTTCGGTTTTTTTTTGGATTCTAGCTACGATTTTTGGCCCAAGTATCTGCAATTAGACATTTGAGGTTCCCAGTGGTCACAAAACTCCTCCACCAAAAACATAGGTCCACACTTTGATATAACCCCATATAAGGTTCCCCACCGATTGAATACATGTTTTATGCTTTTTTAACCTAATTTAGGTATCAGTGATCACAAAATATCTCCGCCTAAAATTGTGGACAGGAAAGAAAATAATTATTCCGTTTTAGTTCAGTATATTTTATGGTGGAGGGTATAGAAAGTTCGGCCCGGCCGAACTTAACGCTTTTTTACTTGTTAAAGATTACATCGCACAGCTATTCAGGAATCGATTTTCCTGATCATAATCCCAATTTGTTGTTTTTGTAACAGTGTTTATTATTATGTTTGTATATTCGTTCTTCTGTTCAATTTGGCTCTGGGTCTATCTCCAGTTCCAGGAAAGTGGCTGCTTCGATGGGATGTAGCCACAGATCCACTGGAGTTAGATGAGTAGATTTGGCGGAGTAGTTGAAAATGTGCTTTGAGTCGTGCGGGTCCATACCGCACACTGGGCAGAATTCTTCCACGACGCGATCGATAAGAATTTAGACGACTGTGCCAAAACTACTCTGGTTTGTCGTGGCAGCTGACGCTCCTCAGCTGCGATAAATGGGGGATATACTCCGAGGATTTTATTCACACTTTTTTCGCTTATGGCCTTAGCAACTGCGGTCGTGTGAAAGCTATATAAACCTGCTTGATATGCCTGTTGATCTAGGGGTTCTCTTCTGTATCGTTGGATCTCTCCCTCTAGAGCGTGGATATCCTTCCTGATGTGCCTGACTGTATCGGGCCTAACCACCAGATGGTGATTGGGATGGCTTTCACGGTAACACCCAAGCAAATACTGAAACGAAAATATCTCATTATATTGCTGTACTGGAATAATCTTTGCCTCTTCATGTAGATGGTCCACTGAAGACTTGAGGAGGCACCCTGTTGCTGCTCTCAGGGAGACATTCTGACAGGGTTGAATCTTTTTCAAATTCGTATCACATCATCCCGGGGACCTATCGCATATATGCTGTCAACAAAGTTTCTTTATCTGCACCCCAAGTGCTGCCGGCTGGGGACTTGAAGGCATTGTTCCTACTTTTCAGTTTGTCGCAGATAGTTGTGGCGTGCGCGCACTTCTTCGAACTCGTCGAATGTGACCCCTAAAATTTTGGGGCAGTTTGTGGTCGGAATTCTGCTACTGTCGACCACGATATTCAACTCTCTTCCAAAGTGAAAAGAGTAGCTGTAGATTTTGTGGCGGAAATCCGTATATTCCTCGCGTGAAGATTGGTTAAATAGAAGTTCCGTCTCTCACAGATGTCATTAGGGAAGGTACCGTTCAGAGGTGATGAAATCGGGTGGTCAGCTAATGGAGACAATTATGGGGAGATGGTCTGATCCAAGGGACCTGACGCCAGGATCATGCACTCATCCGCATACGTTACGATATCGATGTCTTCTGGAGGGGGTGAAATATAGGAGAGGTGGAGGTTAAACAGTTCCGGAGATATCACCCCACTTTTGGGAACTCCCTGTTTCACTCTACGGGGCTTGGATTTCTTGTCCCTGAATTCCACATACGACTGGCGACCACACATATAGTTGATTATCCAACGTTTCAGACTTGGCCGATGTCCTCGAACAGCGAGGAGTGCTTGACAGTATCAAAGGCTTTAGATAAGTCAAGCGCCACCATCACTGTTCTATCACACCGCCGATCTTGGTTGAGTCCTCGACAAATATGTGTGGAGATGGCGTGCAGCGCTGTTGCCATGCTGTGCTGCTTACGGAATCCATGCTGATGATCGGCAACTTGATAGCTATTTCTAATGTTGGGGAGGACTGAGGCCTCAAGGGTCTTCGCTACTGGCGACAAAAGCGAAATCGGCCTGTACGATTCACCTTTGCTGGCATCCTTGCCTGTCTTCAGTAGCGGGACCACCGTGCCAATTTTCCAGACTTCGGGAACAATAAGGATGGCTAGTGATAAATTGAGACCTTTAGTGAGATACTCCACTACCGGATCATCCAGTTGCTTCAGCGTTAGCACGGAAATTCCATCAGGGCCCAACGCTTTGGATGATTTAGCATCCCTGATGACATTCGCAACATCACCCATTGTAAACTGTGGTGGTTCATCCGCGGCAGGAAGATATCTGATGCGACGTAATACTCTTCTCGTCGCCCTGTCACTCTCGGGGTGCTTGACAAACTGTCGATTAAAAAAACTTGCGCACGTGACTGAGGTCCTATCTTTTCTCTTTCCAGGGCTCGACAGTGACTTAACCGTTGCCGACAATTCACTTACTTCAGGTATTCGACCAGCAGGGATATGGGGAGCGGCTGCAGCAGTGACGATGTCTCGGAACGTCTTTTCCTCTACCCCAACATCAGAAGGATTGGGCAGTTCTCTGAAGAGGTGATTGGTGAGTTCTCTCAAACTCGGTCAATCAGCTTTCCTATGATTGACGAATGTGCTGCGTTCAGAGGTGACAATTATGGGGTGATGGTTTGATCAAAAGGGAAATGACGGGTTGCCAGGTAACGTCATTTGTCAGACCCGGTGACAAGCTAACCCCCACCTCAACTTCTGGTGCGATCCTTCCTTAGCACGTTGTAACCATCACAACAGTTGTTGTTGAGCTTGGTTTCTTGCACCGTCGCGACCTTGATGTTCTTCCGAGAGTTATCTTAAACACTAACCATTTTAATATGTACAGACACGGTTTTTTTTGGAGTTTTTGGGTCGTTATCTCAGGATGTATGGACTTACGCCGGAAAAAATATTGTACCGTTATAATAATGACCGTGATAATAACCACCTGAAAATTTTTCAAATAGACCCGAGGCGAGTCCTCAAACTGCACTTTTTCCAAATTTTGTGCCGGAGGTACATGTATCGATATAGTCCACATTCCAACATGATACATGACTGGATGAAATAATACGATGTGCAAAGATTGGACAAATCAAAAACTCCCTGCGAGAGTTATCTTGCGGATTTTCAATTTTTATTGGTGCTGTCCGGGTTATTTGGAGCTTTTAGGCCATTACCTCAGGACTTGCGCCCGAAAACAATTGTACCGTTGTAAAGGGGGCAGCAAGGACAACCTGCTGAAAAAAAAATCAAAACGATCCGAGAGGAGCTCTTAAACTTCACTTTTTTTCGAATTTTGTGTGGGAGGTACCCGAAGGAGTGAATTGATATTCGAACCCGATCTATATCTGGAAGGAATAATATGATGTGCAAAGTTTAGACCAAATCCATTGTTCCTTTTGAGAATTATTGTTCACAGCATTTTACAGAAAATTTTGAACTTTTGTAGAGGAATTACCTTAAGGAGAGGACCGATATGGCCCAAATTTGGGCAAAATATTACGAAGCGCAAAATTTGGTTCGAATCGGTTAATCCGTTCGAGAGTGATCGTGGGCACCAGCCGAACGGAAATGGCTAAAGTAACTCCAAATTTTCTGAAACGAATTTCGTCCAAACATACTTGGGGTTTAAAACGGTTATTTCGATGAGGCACATTTTTGGTAGTATCAAAGTGTATATACCCTCGTTAGCCTAAAGGCAAAGGGTAAACAAATATTATCCTCATTTTTAAGGATTGGTCCACCATGACTTCTTTCGTTCCACACCATTACATGTACTCCCCCGTCTCTATCTTTCTCTGTGCGCAGTTTGCATACTTATGGATGTCATCAACTCTCTCTCTCTCTCTCTCTCCCTCTCCCTGCTACATTTTGTTATTGAATACTTTTGGAATTCAATGTAATAATGCACTTCACGTATTTATTGTCCATATGTTGTGCATACTTGTTGGGATGCGCAATTCATAACTTCTAAGAGATACGACACACATATGAGGCGCTCAGCGCCAAAACGGCCTAAGGCATATGCCCAAAAAAGTATTTATTAGTATTTATTTCAAAAAGTTCACTTTAAATCTTTATAGTCACTTTGATTTTTTTGGCATGTGGTATAGGCCGTTTGGCGCTGAGCGCCTCATATAACCCACACCGACCGACAATAGCTATCCTGGACATTGTTGCAGCTATACAACATGCCAAAGCCTGCACTCAGTACCTTTTAGTTGTAAGTGTGTGTGTGTGTGTTGTGATCTTCTTATTCATATTTTATTAGAGGTACAAGGACCACAAAAGCTTTTGAAGCGGATTGCTGACATAGTTTTGAATTGAAGAGACTAAATTTGAAAAATATGACAAAAATTTTAATCGAAACGGGGGAAAAAATTTCTTGGAATTTTCTAATTGGACATCAATCAATGAAATAACCTCAATTTCTGTGAGAAATTGTGGTAAATTTGTTTGAACAAATTGAAAATCCACCAAACAAACATTTTTATTTTTGTGACTTAATCACCTTTCACAAAGAACGGTTTTGAAATCACATAAATTATCCTTTCCTACTCTATGTCAGTAATCTACAATTGTATTTTGTCAATGCACTTTGTTGTGATAATCCTAATACATAGTTGTTCATTTCTTGTTACCCAGGAAATGCAGACACAAACACAACGTTTGTGTTTACGAAATGACATGCCATGAAACTGAGGTAGGAGATATAATTGCTGAGGATTTCAATAAATGGATACCGAAGACATACCAACCATCAGAGAAGGATTTCTTAAAGAATTTTGTTAATGAGTTATTAGGAGGATTACTTAAAGAATATTCTTTAATGATTTTTTAGGAATGTATTTCATGGATTATTCAAATGAGATATTAGTCGTGAAATGTAAAAAAAGAATATTTTTCAGTAACATCACAAATAAATTTCGAATTTTTTAAATAATTTCTAGGAATATTTTTCGAAGAAATTTCGGTCATTAAAGAATATTTTTCCAAATGATTTTATTTAGTGATAATTTATAACGTAACTTTTCCATTAAACCGGGATATTTTTTTTCAGAATGTGTTTAATATAACACAGTACCACAATATTGAACTTTTTTAAAATTACACAGATTATGAAAGTGGACCAAAAAAAAGAAGACGCGTGTTTCGGGGTTTTGAAAATTTACGTCGGGAAGTAACCTAAATAGGCCTGGCAAGTTCCGCCCATTACACAGGTTTTGAAATATTCGACATCAAATTCCTTGCAATCCTTCATTTTAGGTATAAAGTGTCTTTGACAATATTTCTGACAACAATGCGGTGTATCCTTTTATGAAAAAATTAACCCTCATGCGAGTCACAAAACGGGTCTTTTTGGTCCCTTTTTTCAAAAACGTTTAAAAACTCCTTTAATATGTGATCGTATCAGATCATAATATTCCACAAAATTTTACTATACGTCCTCGAATACACCAAAACTCTAAATCGTATCTAAACGCCATGAATCTGCCAAAAGTAAAATCACGCTTTAGGGTTAATGCTGTACTTTATCTGAGTTTATTAAGTTTTGTCCCACAAAACTTCATTCTAGATAGGAGACATCAAAGACAAAAATATTCTCCATCAAATTTCAATATTGATGCATGAAAGTAACATGAAATTTAGCCTAAGACGAAAGGTATTAAAAGAAGAAATATTCTACATAAAATTTCACTGTTAGTCTCAGAACAAACTAAATATCTTAGTAAAATACTTTGTTAAGAAAATTACGTTACAAAATTAGATATTATAGGTAGAAATTATGTGTTAAACTTTTAGACTCTTAATTAAAATTTATTCCATACTGAGTCAAAATCTCCTAAAATGCTTCACTTTTTGGGGATTTTGTGAAAAGAAGAAATGTTCCAAATCAAATTTCATTATGAGTCTCTGAACAAAAGACATTTGTAACTATAATATTTAACATCTTCAGAAGCTTTCGCTTTTTTATATATGCTTTAGGACCATATTCGACAGTTTTTATTCACATTTTCGTTATCTGCGGTCACAAAATAGATTGTATTGATGTTTTTTTCATAATAAATTCCTTCAGAAGATTATGTGTGCTCGATCCAAACTGTTTTTGAAATATAAATGGTGAATATATATAGGGAAAATATTGATAACCCAGATCGGACTTTGAAAAATTAAATTTCAAATTCATGTTACTTTCATGCATCAACTCGAAAAAAGAACAAAAACACATTTTTTCAAAAAATATTTGCGTGTTTTGTTGGCAAACTTGATGTATATATTTTCTTGATATATATTGTAAATACATATTTCATTCATTCGCCACTTATATAGAAATTTTATGGAGAATATTTTTGTCTTTGACGTCTTTTATCTAGAATGAAGTTTTGTGGGACAAAACTTAATAAACTGAGATAAAGTACAACATTAACCCTAAAACGTCATTTTACTTTTGGCAGATTCCTTGCGTAAAGGTACGATTTAGAGTTTTGGTGTATTCGGGGAACTATATTAAAATTTTATGACAAATAATTATGTAGAATATTTTTTAAACGTTTTTGAGAAAAGGGACCAAAAAGACCCGTTTAGTGACTCGCATAGGGTTAATTTTTTTCATAAAAAGATACCCCGCATTGTTGTCAGTAATATTGCCAACGACACTTTTTACCTAAAATGCAAGGATTTCAAGGAATCTGATGTCGAATATTTCAAAACCTGTTGAAATGCGCGGAACTTGCCACGCCTATTTAGGTTACTTCCCGACGTAAACTTTCAAAACACCGATACGCCTGTCTTCTTTTTTTCGGTCCTCTTTCATAATCTGGGCGAATTAAGTTGTAATTATTTTTTGTGTTTCAATGACCATTCGTGTCTTTTAAGCGGAACCTTTTTTCAAGGAAACCGGGATTTTCCATGGTTCTTTATCACCTACATTCGGTGTTTTTTTAACTAAATATTATACATATTTCAAAGAACATTTATCCTTAGTCATCAGCTCTATAATATACATATATTAAAAAAGTACTGTGATTAGAGTTGTGTCGTTCCAGAACGAACTAGTTCCAATGATCTATTTGGTCTATATTCGACTATGCGGTTCGTTAATTTTTCTCTAATTCTTCTTGCTCTTCTCTTTCATTCGACAAACTCATATCATTCCATATGTTATAACTGCTATGTTCATTGGTGATCAAAATAAATGAGAGAGAATTGATGGGAGAGTAATATCCCTTTGTTAAACAACGGCTGACATAGCTCTCATTTGAATTCGTTCTCTGTTGTTACGACAACGTGCAGGCGTTGACATCAATGGTTATGTTGTTCACAGCCCTAGATCATAGCCGACCAAGAAGAGCGAGCGCTTAAATTGTTTATGTGTGGGTAAAATTACACTGACAGAACAGGGTGATTATTTTCATATTGAGTGTGAAATGAAAAATATATTGTTGGCGCGTTCGCTTTGTATGACTTAAATTAAAAATAATATAAATAACTTCATAATTTGAAAAGTATTTTTCTTCATATGTTAATTTTTTTGAGAGAAAAAACAAATTGTATATAAAAATGATTTTTTAAGACTTTCTAAGCATACATAAATTTTTTATTGTTGCATTGCAGACGAGGCATTCTGCGTCATTAAAAATATTAATACAAAACAAAAATCATTTTCAAATTCTTCCCTCCACATATTTGCTGTACAACTGCAAAATTTTTTCTGTGTACCCCAAAATAAACAAATAAAGCGGCATCAACGTGCTTGCATGAAATTCAGTACAAGACTGAAGTAAAAAAATCAAAACATTTGCTCTCTTACTTTGCGTTCGGGTCGAGTGTGTGTGATTTGCCGAAAAACTTCGTAACCAAATCAATACCCACGAACGGGTTTGCCCTAGATCAGTCCCGAACATCCATTGACCGCTGGTTACGAAGTTTTTCGGCAATTCACGCACACACACGACCCGAACGCAAACAACGAGCACACAAAGAGAGCAAATGTTTTGATTTTTATACCCTCAGCATTTATGCTGACGAGGGTATATACACTTTCATTCGGGCAAAATGTGCCTCATCGAAATAATGGTTTTAGACCCCAAGTATGCTTGGAAGAAATGTATTTCAGACAATTTGGAGTCGATTGAGCAATGTCCGTCCGTCTGTCTATCTGTCTGGCTGGAGCGCACGATAACTCTCGAACGGATCATCCGACTCGGCCCAAAATTTGGCATTCGTAATATTTTGTCCAAACTTAGTTTAAGTTCGAAGATGGGTTATATCGGTCCACTTCTTCCGGTACCTCCCTCACAAAAGTTCGAAAATGTTCGGAAAATTTGTGCGCACCATAACTCTTGAAGGGAGTAATCGATTTGGTCTATGCTTTGCAAATCGTGAAATTTCTACCAGACTTAAATATGGACTCAATCGGTCCAGTCCTTCGGCTACTTCCCACAAAAAATTTTGGGATAAGTTCAGTTTAGGACCTGCTCTCGAATCGCTTTGATTTTTGTTTCAGCAACTTGTATTCATTGCCCCATACGACGGTACAAGTTTCATCAGGGGCAAGTCCACACTTCCTGAGAAAATAGCCTGAAAGTTGCAAAATGCACCTGTGACACCGTGTTTAGTGGTTGGAGCGCAAAGTAACTCTCGAACGGTTTTGCCAATTCGGTCCAAAATTTGGCCTTCGTAATATTTTGTGCAAACTTAGTTTAAGTTCGAAGATAAGCCATATCGGTCCACTCCTTCAGGTACCTCCACCACAAAAGTTCAAAAATGTTCGGAAAAATTGTGGCCACGTTAACTCTTGAAGGGAGTGACCGATTTGGTCCATACTTTACACATCCTAATATATTTACCAGATATTTATCATGTTTGACTTTAAAGGAGTGGACCTTCGGATACCTCCCACACAAAATTTCGGATAAGTTCACTTTAAGACCTGCTCTCAAATCATTTTGAACTTTGTTGTAGCAACTTGGATTCAGTCCAAAATTTGGAATTCGTAATTTTTTTTCCAAACTTTGTTTAAGTTCAAAGATGGGCACTATCGGTGCGCATCATCCGGTACCTCCCCCAAAAGTTGAAAAATGTCACTAAAATGCTACGCGCTATATCTGACTCCAAACTTTGAATATCCTAATATTTTGTCCAAATGTAGTGCGACTCTCTAACTAATTTTTTGAGTTACCGACAATTGTCGGTAAAAGTAAAATGCTTATAATTTTGGTAATTACCGATGTTTTTCGATAAGTTAGCGACGAATAAAAAGTAGTCGTAAAGTTCTACCGATAACAAGAGTGTTGTCAACTTTTATTTTAACTTTTCATTCATAATTTTGCGTGAAAATTGCTCTCACGTAAAAAGTTTTGCACAAAAGTAAAGAAACGGAAAAATAGTAGATCTGGTAGCAGTGTAAAAAAAACATTGCTGCTTAAAAAAAATTACAAACAAAATAAATGTCACTGTTTTTTATTTTTTTATTTCACTGGTTTAAATTTTTATTATTTTATTTTATTTCGTTTTATTTTGCTTTGACAAAGCGCGTAGTTTGTTTTTTTCCTTTTTCCTTAATTGTCAAACAAATGACAGATTGACAGATTTTCCACTTTTTACACAACGAAATTTGTCGAGCAGAAAGTAGTAAAAGAGAAAGCCATTTTGGCTCTCTCACTCTCTTGAAAATTGCTTCCAGTTTTACTACTTTTTGGGGTTAAGGAGCGCTTTGCGAGTTAAAAATGGTAAAACTGGCAAAACTTGAAGAAACTTTAACGTAAAGGAACAAAGCTAATATCTGAGTAGCCGGCATTAGATTTCATATTGTCAATAGACGAAAGTTTCAGTTCACACAGGATGAGAGTATATCTCTGTCGGTAAAGCCGAATGATAATTTTTTACTTTTTATCTCAAAATAAAATTATATATATATATATATATATATATATATATATATATATAAGGAAAAGTCAAAATTTTTTAGTTTCCATGAAGCCAAGGTTTGCACTATTATAATACACGAACTATTGTAGTTTACCAGTAACTATGACTATTGCTGGATTAATTTAGATGTTTTTGTACAAGGCTCAAAAATTTAGCAAAAAAAATTAATTTACGTGGTAGTTACGACCGCGATAGTTTTAGTTTTTCGACGATCCGGATCATATGAATCACAGATCGTAAAAATCCATCTACTAGAACGGCGGAAATGGCTACTGCAACAATTGAAAAATTTGCGAAAAATGTTTTTCAAAATATCGCGGATTAAATCGGGTTTTCTGTGGATCGTTTCGTTTTCAATGAAGAAACTGACACATCACTCGAGTTTTTGCGAAAACAGTGGTTTAAAAAATTTAGTGCCATCCGATTTATCCCAAAAATAGTGTGTGGTGCTACATCCACGGTTCTTGATGGATTTTATTGAAATATGTTTAGATCGATGTATTTTTTCACGGTTGATAGTGAAATCGGATGCGCATAAAAAGTGTATGCACTTTGTGCAAAATATAAGCGTTATACAGTTTGTTGCACACTAAACTGCAGACGATGCTACATCTTAGCGGCCAAAGTAAATCCTAGCAAATGTGTACAAATTAAAAGAGAAGAATTCGCTGTGTTGTTAAACCGCATGCGCATAAAGTGATTTTGAGGATTTCGCGTTTTACACGCATTTCAAAAAGAACATTACCCGATACAATTTTATTTTATTTATTTATACCCCATTTAAAGGAACCCAACATTTATTTGAAAGATATCCATATCTTCTGCTAGATGTTAGCGTGTTTTCGAGAAGTGATTAGAATAAAAAATGTGATTTAGTGCGTGAAATTTAACTAAAATAGAAGAAAAACTCCGACCTATTTTTCTTACATGTTGTTCAACTAACTCACAAAATAAATTTTAATAAATATTTTCTCTTACAAAAATTTTATAAATTTCCTCAATATATTTTTTTGTTTTCGCTATAATATGAAAACCACTAAACGGATTTGTATAGTTTTGGTTTCATTTGAATCTTCGCGATGTATAGATTACGTACATATTTTTTATATATTTTTCAGAGGCATAAGCAGGTTGAATTTTATTAAAACAAGTTGCAAATTACCAATTGTTTGGAATTCTTTCCTAATTTCCGCGAAAATGCACAACTTTTTCACTAAAGTTATGGGAGCTCAGTAAACATACAGTATGTAGGGAGCTCCTAATTAAGAGAGTTTCTCAATATAATGATTAGAGTCTTTTAAAGATTTTTTCTTTTTATCAGAATTGAAACCGCCATAACTTTTGCGCGCAACAATCAAAATTAGTATCACGAACAGATTTAAGAATGGCATTTTTTCCCAATCTATGTACCAAAAATCTTTCATGTAACTTAAAAAAAAATTTTTAATTTTTGTTTTATGGAAAACTAAAAAATTTTGTCTTTTCTTCATATATATATATATATATATATATATATATATATATATATATATATATATATATATATATATGATGAAACAACTTGTTATATCATTTTGGTTATGTCGTGCGGCGTTAAAGCCTCTTTTCAGTTATATAGTTGCTTACAGTGACTTCAAAAAATTTTCCCTAGTAATGATTTTAAAATCATTTTGCACGAAAAGGTTTTTCATCAATAAAGCTTTTAATTAAGATTTTACCTAATCTTAGGTAAAAGCTTGTCATACACTGATATGTGGTTGTAAAAAAGTCATAACCCTAATATACACATCAATACCATAAACTATGTACCTCATCCAAATAATGGTTTTGGGCAACAACTATGTTTGGACGAAATTCGTTCCAGACAATTTGAAGCCGATTTGGCCATAAGCGTCCGTCCTTCTGGTTGCCCTCGTTATGTGTCGGCACCAATCGTCCAAAAGCTCTAAACAATCCTACGGTTACCAATTAAAATGCATGGTAGAAACGATAACTATCGAGAGGAGTAACTGGCATTGGTCCAACCTTTGTACATCGTTCTATTTCTCTCAAAGGTAAAAAATTTCGAAAATGGATTATCACAGCTTCCTCCGTTACCTCCCACACATAAGTTCAATATTTTCCTAAAGGTCTGTTCGATGATTGTTTGTCTTGAAAGCTTCGTCGAAGATAATACTTGTGATTCTGTAATTTTGGTGGCCTAGTCCATAATGTTTTTGCTGGCGGCAGCAATCTTTCCTGCGATATGGATCCCAAATTGTTAGAGTCACTCCTTTATACATATTCCGCAATGATTTTTTTCTTTTGCTATATTTCCTTAAAATTAAGAATTTGTGTGTTATTTCCCAAAGGCGACATCTATACGCAAATAGCTGACGTTAATACGTCTTTCGCTTGGTATTGCAGCATAGACACAAACCAGAAGTAGCATTTATGCTATAAGCCGCAAGGTCATTCATGTAGTCAATACAACAAAAATAAAACCAAAAACAACCAAAAACCAATTTCTTGAAATATTTATGGAGAGGTCATTTTTCAAAATAGAACTTGCTGGACACCATGTTTTCTCAACGAAACTTGCTTGAACAAGAAAACTAGCTTGGGACAAGTGTTTTCTATAGAAAATTTGCTTCGGACAAGGGTTTTCTATAGAAAACTTGCTTGGGACAAGTGTTTTCTATAGAAAACTTGCTTTGGACAATTGTTTTCTATAGAAAACTTGCTTGTGACAAGTGTTTTCTATAGAAAACCTGCATGGGACAAGTTTTTTCTATAGAAAACTTGCTTGGGACAAGTGTTTTCTATAGAAAACTTGCCTGGGACAAGTGTTTTCTATATATAGAAAACTTGCTTGGGCAAGTGTTTTCTATATATAGAAAACTTGCTTGGGCAAGTGTTTTCTATATATAGAAAACTTGCTTGGGACAAGTGTTTTTATATATATAGAAAATTTGCTTGGGACAAGTGTTTTCTATATATAGAAAACTTGCTTGGGACAAGTTTTTTCTACAGAAAACTTGCTTGGGACAAGTGTTTTCTATAGAAAACTTGTTTGGGACAATTGTTTTCTATAGAAGACTTGCGTAAGACAAGTGTCTTCTGTAGAAAACTTGCTTGGGACAAGTGTTTTCTATTGAAAACTTGATTGGGACAATTGTTTTCTATAGAAAACTTGCTTGGGACAAGTGTTTTCTACAGAAAACTTGTTTGGGACAAGTGTTTTCTATAGAAAGCTTGCATGCGACAAGTGTTTTCTATAGAAAACTTGTTTGGGACAAGTGTTTTCTAGAGAAAAATTGCTTGGGACAAGTGTTTTCTATAGAAAGCTTGCTTGGGACAAGTGTTTTCTATTGAAAGCTTGCTTGGGACAAGTGTTTTCTATTGAAAACTTGCTTGGGACAAGTGTTTTCTATAAAAAACTTGCTTGGGACAAGTGTTTTCTACAGAAAACTTGCTTGGGACAAGTGTTTTCTATAGAAAGCTTGCTTGGGACAAGAGTTTTCTATATAAAACTTGCGTGGGACACGTGTTTTCTATATATAGAAAACTTGTTTGGGACAAGTTTCTTCTATATAAAACTTGCTTGGGACAAATGTTTTCCATAGAAAACTTGCTTGGGACAAGTGTTTTCTATAGAAAACTTTCTTGGGACAAGTGTTTTCTATAGAAAACTTGCTTGGGACAAGTGTTTTCTATTGAAAACTTGCTTGGGACAAGTGTTTTCTATTGAAAACTTGCTTGGGACAAGTGTTTTCTATAGAAAACTTGCTTGGGACAAGTGTTTTCTATAGAAAACTTGCTTGGGACAAGTGTTTTCTATAGAAAACTTGCTTAGGACAGGTGTTTGCTATATAGAAAACTTATTTGAGAATACCGGTTTGTTCATTAGTTAATTTCCTTACACAGTACACAGTTCTAAGAACTCCCATTAAAATTAGAAAGAAATATCCAACAAACATTTCAAAGACTATGACGACGAATCCAAAGTGACAGACATGACTTTGACAGTTAAGCAAACATGGATCAATTGCCAAATGTTGCAAATATAAGACATGGGCCAGCACCACACACTTGGTCACACAAATACATACAAACACTCACTCACACACACTTTGATTATAAAAAGGGGGCCAAAATCAATACTAGACTGCCACACAAAGCTCATCTAGGCCACATGCGAACAAACAAAGCACACACACAGAATTGTGTGTGGTTTGGATGAGCAGCAAGCAGCACATGGACCACCGGACCACCATTTAAATGTGGAGGCCCGTTGAACTGTTTGGACATGAAACAAAAGAAAGAAGCAAGCATGGAAGGAATCGCAAGAAAAGTTCATGTTGCCTGTTGCTGATTTAGTCATTGTTGAGATGTTTATCTTTTGGTTGTTATTGGCGTTACTTCGCTTTGGATTTGAATTTGAATCCAAGTAAAAAGACATTGTGGCTGCTTCCATGTTGCACTTTTAGGCTGTTCACTGTTTGGCTTTTAACTGGGCTCATTTGTGTTGAGCTCTTTTGTTTTTGTTGTTGCATTCATATGAATGTTCATGGCTCCATTTGAAATCACAAACAAACAATTGAAACTTAGATTTTTAGTGGTGATGGAGGGGAGAGACAGAAATCATGATGGGAGCGGAAGAAGTGCATAAGAAAAATGGAAAATTTTGCGTTTATGGAAAATTTTAATGTCGTTGTTGTCTCCTGATTTTTGTTGTTTTTGTTTTTTTTTTGTTTCTTTATTTGAAGTTTTTCGTTTGGTTTGTTTCGGCTATTTTGACAATATGTCCGCATGGCTGTTGCATGTCTTTGAGTCAGAAACATAACATCCCGTTAGTTATCAGGATGATGATGATGAGGAAGCCAAGCTGCTGCTCATTGACAATGATATTTTTTTCGTAAGAGGGGGCATAATTTCCTTAGAACTTTGGCCAAACAGCAGTACCGGCGATTGATGAGAGGCTTCAAATGCTAAATTGACAATTTTCATTGTTGGCTAAGATGGCTGGCAGAAAGCCGTTGTTTTTGTGTGTGTTTAAATTGAATTTTTTGTTCGAAATATTTTGGAGGCAATTGTCTTAAAGATTTATTTGAACTTACACCAGACATGCCAATCTGACATTTTGGCATTTTTATACAAATTAAGGAGGGAGAGGAACATCCTTAGGTCTTATGGGCAACAATGGGGAAGTAAAAATTAAAAAAAGGTCAAGGAACTTTCTGTTTTTTCAGCAACAAATGCAACAAATCTCATTTCTAGCATGACAAATCTTCTGCTTCTTCTTGTTCTTAGCATTGCATGACGCCTGACTAACTGAAAATGTGATTATGTCATTATGACAAAAATAAATGCAGCATTAATTTTTGCAGTTTTTTGTTGCAACAAACAAAAAGTTTTAATTTCAGCGTTCATTATTTCTGAAAACATGCAATTTATACATCAACAAGGTCGTTATTAACACCCACATGTGGTAGACATGTAGTTGTGTGGGTGTTGGTGGTAATTAATTGCAGATGAAAAAGGAAATAAAACAAATATCGTGACAAAACAAATTCTGTTTTCTATAGAAAACACTTGCCTTAGCAAAGTTTTCTATAGAAAAAACCTGTCCCAACAAAATTATTTTATAGAAAACACTTGTCCCAATAAAGTTTCTTCTAGAAAACACTTGTTCCAACAAAGTATTCTATAGAAAACCCTTATCCCAACAAAGTTTTCTATAGAAAACACTTGTCCCAACAAAGTTTTCTATAGAAAACACTTGTCCCAACAAAGTTTTCTATAGAAAACACTTGTCCCAACAAAGTTTTCTATAGAAAACACTTGACCCAACAAAGTTTTCTATAGAAAACACTTGTCCCAACAAAGTTTTCTATAGAAAACTCTTGTCCCAACAAAGTTTTCTATAGAAAACACTTGTCCCAACAAAGTTTTCTATAGAAAACCCTTGTCGCAACAAAGATTTCTTTTGGAAACGCTTGTCCCAACAAAGATTTCTTTTGGAAACGCTTGTCCCAACAAAGTTTTCTATGGAAAATACTTGTCCCAACTAAGTTTTCAATCGAAAACACTTGCCCCAACAAAGTTTTCTATAGAAAACACTGTCCCAACTAAGTCTTCAATAGAAAACACTTGTCTCAACAAAGTTTTCTATAGAAAACACTTGTCCCAACAAAGTTTTCTATAGAAAACACTCGTCCCAACAAAGTTTTCTATAGAAAACACTTGTCCCAACAAAGTTTTCTATAGAAAACACTTGTCCCTACAAAGTTTTCTGTAGAAAACACTTGTGCCGACAAAGTTTTCTGTAGAAAACACTTGTGCCAACAGAGTTTTCTATAGAAAACACTTGTCCCAACAAAGTTTTCTATAGAAAATACTTGTGCCAACAAAGTTTTCTATAGAGAACACAGGTCCCAACAAAGTTTTCTATAGAAAACACTTGTCCCAACAAAGTTTTCTATAGAGAACACAGGTCCCAACAAAGTTTTCTATAGAAAACACTTGTCCCAACAAAGTTTTCTATAGAAACCAATCGTCGCAACAAAGTTTTCTAAAGGAAACATTTGTGAAAACATGGAAAACTTCATGGAAAATACTTGTCCCAATCAAGTTTCCTATAGAAAACAAATGTCCCATCAAAGTTTTCTATAGAAAACTCTAGTCCCAACAAAGTTTTCTATAGAAAATCCTTGCCCCAACAATGTTTTCTATAGAAAACACTTGTCCCAATAAGATTTTCTATAGAAACACTTGTCCCAGCAAAATCTTCTATAGAAAACACTTGTCCCAACAAAATTTTCTATAGAAAACACTTATCCGAACAAAGTTTTTCTATAGAAAACAATTGTCCCAACAAAGTTCTTCTATAGAAAACACTTGTCCCAACAAAGCTTTCTATAGAAAACATATGTCCCAACAATGTTTTCTATAGAAAACAGTCGTCCCAACAAAGTCTTAGCAAAGTTTTCTATAGAAAAAACCTGTCCCAACAAATTTTTTTTATAGAAAACACTTGTCCCAACAAAGTTTTTTATAGAAAACACTTGTGCTAACAAAGTTTTCTATAGGAAACACCTGTCCCATAAAAGTTTTCTATTGAAAAAACTTGTCCCAAGCAATTTTCCATGGAAACACTTGTCCCAAGCAAGTTTTTCATGGAAAACCCTTATCCCAAGCAAGTTTTCCATGGAAAACACTTATTCTATAGAAAGCACTTGCCCCAACAAAGCTTTCTATAGAAAAAACTGGTCCCAACAAAGTTTTCTATAGAAAATACTTGTCCCTATAAAGTTTTCGATAGGAAACACTTGTCTTAACAAAATTTTGTATAGAAAACACTTGTCCCAACAAAGTTTGCTATAGAAAACACTTGTCCCAACAAAGTTTTCTATAGAAAACACTTGTCCCAACAAAGTTTTCTATATAAAACACTTGTCCCAACCAAGTTTTCTATAGAAAACACTTGTCCCAACAAAGTTTTCTATAGAAAACACATGTACCAACAAAGTTTTCTATAGAAAACACTTGTCCCAACAAAGTTTTCTATAGAAAACACTTGTCCCAACAAAGTTTTCTATAGAAAACACTTGTCCCAACAAAGTTTTCTATAGAAAACACTTGTCCCAACAAAGTTTTCTATAGAAAACACTTGTCCCAACAAAGTTTTCTATAGAAAACACTTGTCCCAACAAAGTTTTCTATAGAAAACACTTGTCCCAACAAAGTTTTCTATAGAAAACACTTGTCCCAACAAAGTTTTCTATAGAAAACACTTGTCCTAACAAAGTTTTCTATAGAAAACACTTGTCTTAGCAAAGTTTTCTATAGAAAACCCTTGTCGCAACAAAGTTTTCTATAGAAAACCCTTGTCGCAACAAAGTTTTCTATAGAAAACACTTGTCCCAACAAAGTTTTCTATAGAAAACACTTGCCCCAACCAAGTTTTCTATAGAAAATACTTACCCCAACCAAGTTTTCTATAGAAAACACTTGTCCCAACAAAGTTTTCTATGGAAAACCCTTGTCCCAACAAAGTTTTCTATGGAAAACACATGTCCCAACCAAGATTTCTATAGAAAACACTTGTCCCAACAAAGTTTTGTATAGAAAACACTTGTCCCAACAAAGTTTTCTATAGAAAACACTTGTCCCAACAAAGTTTTGTATAGAAAACACTTATTCCAAAAAATTTTTTATGGAAAACACTTGTCTCAGCAAAGTTTTCTATAGAAAACGCTTGTCCTAACAAAGTTTTCTATAGAAAATTGACCCCACACAGTTTTTTTATACATCCGTAGTCTCCCCAAAATTTCTTTAGAAATCCGTGGTCACCGTGGTGTTCAATAGAAAACAACTTTCCGCAACAAGTTTCTTATAGAAAACCGCGATCTCCTGTAAGTTTTCCATAGAAAATATATTGTCCAAATTATGTTTATTTGGGTCAATGTATTTTCCACTGAAATCTCCAGTAGCTTTAATTAACTGTCAATAAAATCCAAATGCCATTTCCTTTGAAACTTAATCCGCTTATCGTTGTGAGAATTTTCTAATGTAAAACAGTATTCTATGTTCTAACTTGACTCTTCCTTGTATGCCATCAAAAGATTCGGAAGTGAGCATGAGCTGTAGCATAATTTCCTTTTCTTATTAGCAACGAACCCAAAAGGAAAGAAAGGGGTGGCCACAGACACGTCTGTGAACAACAACAAGTTGGAAATTCAATATCTAAGCCGATGGAAAATACAAAACGTTTGTTGTTCGCCTTCATGCAGATTCACAAAGATTAACCAATTAAATAATCAAGCGTGATAAAACTCGTTGCTGCAACCAACCAACACAACATGAGGGGGAAATAAATCAACGGAAATTGAACAGTTTAGAATGACTTCTTTGTAAAGAACATCCCGTTGTAATGGCCTGACCGACACTGTGAGGTGTTATTTGAGGCTGGTTAATTAAAATTAATGTTGAAATTAAATATTTAAAGAAAATCTCAGGGTGTTTAATCATTGGAACATGGCCTATGGCCAAAATAGTGGTACCTCTTGTCCAGCAACATCAATCACTTTGGAATATCTTCAGCTTAATGTGGATAGGCCATGTGTGTGGCCAAAAGCCATGATGAAATGGGCGTTCAGTTGGTCATGCATCAGTGGCAGCAGTCATTGTTGTCATCAGAATATCCTTAGTGTCATCAGCAATGGCATTCACCACCACACAGCCACAGCTACGGTATGTTCGGGACTCATCAACATCATCGTCATCATTACTTTAGATAGTTACGCATGTTGTAGCTGTAATTGTTGCAATTTCTTGGTGTTGTTGCATGAAAAATATCCCCTCGGGGTTAGTGACAGCAGCCTTGGTGTGAGTGAGTGTTGCGTTATCTGAGCATTCTTAACGCGTTCTAATAAATTTCCAACAGACACTTTAGCTAGCAGCAGCTTAAATGACACAGTACCTGCAGTTAAGCCTCACCTTGATAATGCCTTCAATCCTTCATATCAGCCTAGAGAGAGAGACGAGAAGAGAAAAGGTGCAGCATAAAAACCTTTGTCAATAGGAAGTCATTTTGTTAACACATTGCTAGAATGTTGGCCATCAAGCCAACCGTTTAACCAACCAGCCATCGTATCATCTGTCCATCCATCCATGGTTTATGATGTGCCAGCAACATAGTTATGTTGTTGTATATTTCATGTTCACAGATATGTCGTTGTTGTTTTGGGACATCAAGTCATAACAAATTCATAAGCGTTGTAGCTTTTCTTGTGATAATAAAACAATACCCAAAAGGGCCTACTCTTTGCCTAGGTGGCCTGGGAATTTATCCCAAAAAGGAATGGTGTTCCACAAATGTCAAGCTTGTTGTTAACAATGATGTTGAACAATCAAAGTAAAGGCAAGAGAAGGAGGATGGCGATGTTCCACAACATCATACAAATGGTGATTTGCTTTCATTCTGAAGAAAACTTCATTGGGAAGCGGATTTCGAAGGAAAAATTGGTTGAAGCTGTATTTTTTTCTATAGAAAATATTGTTGGGACAACTATTTTCTACAGACATTTTTCGGAACAAAATAATATATAGCAAATATTTTTGGGACAATTATTTTCTATAGAAAATATTGTTGGGACAACTATTTTCTAAAAAAATGTTTTTGGGACAACTATTTTCTATAAAAAATGTTGTTGAGACAACTACTTTCTATAGAAAATGTTGTTGGGACAACTATTTTCTATAGAAAATGTATTTTCTATAGAAAATATTGTGGGCACAGCTATTTTCTATAGAAAATATTGTTGGGACAACTTTTTCTATAGAAAATGTTGTTGGGACAACTTTTTTCTATAGAAAATGTTGTTGGGGACTAATTTTTTCTATAGAAAATGTTGTTTGGACAACTTTTTTCTATAGAAAATGTTTTTGGGACAACTTTTTTCTATAGAAAATGTTGTTGGGACAATTTTTTCTATAGAAAATATTGTTGAGACAACTATTTTCTATAGAAAATATTGTTGGGACAACTATTTTCTATAGAAAATATTGTTGGGACAACTATTTTCTATAGAAAATATTGTTGGGACAACTATTTTCTATAGAAAATGTTGTTGGGACAACTATTTTCTATAGAAAATGTTGTTGGGACATCTATTTTCTATAGAAAATGTTGTTGGGACACCAATTTTCTATAGGAAGTATTGTTGGGACAACAATTTTCTATAGGAAATATTGTTGGGACAACTATTTTCTATAGAAAATATTGTTGGGACAACTATTTTCTATAGAAAATATTTTTGGGACAACTATTATTAATAGAAAATATTCTTGGGACAACTATTTTCTTTAAAAATATTTTTTGGGACAACTATTTTCTATAGAAAATATTGTTGGGACAACTATTTTCTATAGAAAATATTGTTGGGACTACTATTTTCTATAGAAAATATTGTTGGGACTTCTATTTTCTATAGAAAATTTTGTTGGGACAACTATTTTCTATAGAAAATATTTTCGGGACAAATAGTTTCTATAGCAAATTTTGTTGGGACAACTAGTTTATACAGCAAATATTGTTGGGACAACTAGTTTCTATAGAAAATATTGTTGGGACAACTTTTTTTTATAGAAAGTATTCATGGGACAACTATTTTCTAAAGAAAATATTGTTTGCACAACTATGTTCTTAAGAAAATATTGCTGGCACAACTATTTTCTATAGAAAATGTTGTTGGAACAACTATTTTCTATAGAAAATGTTGTTGGAACAACAATTTTCTATAGAAAATGTTGTTTGGACTACTATTTTTTATAGAAAATGTTGTTAAAACAACTATTTTCTATAGAAAATATTGTTGGGATACCAATTTTCTATAGAAAATATTGTTGGGACAACTTTTTTTTTATAGAAAGTATTCATGGGACAACTATTTTCTATAGAAAATATTGTTTGCACAACTATTTTCTATAGAAAATGTTGTTGGAACAACAATTTTCTATAGAAAATGTTGTTGGGACAACTATTTTCTATAGAAAATGTTGTTGGGACAACTATTTTCTATAGAAAATGTTGTTGGGACAACTATTTTCTATAGAAAATGTTGTTGGGACAACTATTTTCTATAGAAAATGTTGTTGGGACAACTATTTTTTATAGAAAATGTTGTTGGGACAACTATTTTCTGTAGAAAATGTTGTTGGGACTACTATTTTTTATAGAAAATGTTGTTAAAACAACTATTTTCTATAGAAAATATTGTTGGGACAACTAGTTTCTATAGCAAATATTGTTGGGACAACTAGTTTCTATAGCAAATATTGTTGGGACAACTATTTTCTATAGAAAATATTTTTGGGACAACTATTTTCTATAGAAAATATTTTCGGGACAACTATTTGCTATATAATATATTGTTCTATAGAAATATATTGTTCTATATAGAAGATATTGTTGGGACAACTATTTTCTATAGAAAATATTGTTGGGACAACTACTTTCTGCAGAAAATATTGTTGGGACAACTATTTTCTACAGAAAACATTGTTGGGACAACTATTTTCTATAGAAAATTTTATTGGGACAACTATTTTCTATAGAAAATATTGTTGGGACAACTATTTTCTATAGAAAATATTGTTGGGACAACTATTTTCTATAGAAAATATTGTTGGGACAACTATTTTCTATAGAAAATATTGTTGGGACAACTATTTTCTATAGAAAATGTTGTTGGGACAACTATTTTCTATAGAAAATGTTGTTGGGCAACTATTTTCTATAGAAAATATTGTTGGGACACTAATTTTCTCTAGAAAATATTGTTGGGACAACTATTTTCTATAGAAAATATTGTTGGGACAACTATTTTCTATAGAAAATATTGTTGGGACAACTATTTTCAATAGAAGATATTGTTGGGACAACTATTTTCTATAGAAAATATTGTTGGGTCAACTATTTTCAATAGAAGATATTGTTGGCACAACTATTTTCTATAGAAAATATTGTTGGGACAACTATTTTCAATAGAAGATATTGTTGGCACAACTATTTTCTATAGAAAATATTGTTGGGACAACTGTTTTCTATAGAAAATATTGTTGGGACACTAATTTTCTCTAGAAAATATAGTTGGGACAACTATTTTCTATAGAAAATATTGTTGGGACAACTATTTTCTATAGAAAATATTGTTGGGACAACTATTTTCAATAGAAGATATTGTTGGCACAACTATTTTCAATAGAAGATATTGTTGGCACAACTATTTTCTATAGAAAATATTGTTGGGACAACTATTTTCTATAAAAAATGTTTTTGGGACAACTATTTTCTGTAGAAAATGTTTTTGGGACAACTATTTTCTATAGAAAATATTGTTGGGTCAACTATTTTCTATAGAAAATATGGGTGAGACAACGTTTCTTTTATAGAAAATTATGCTTGGACAACTATAATGCATTATCCCCCTTCCTATATTGGACATGTCACAGCTATCACAACATGCCCAGAGGTTGTTCCTAAGAAGTCACTAAATTGACCCGCAATAACCAGACATCTATGACATCTTTTCAAAATATTTATTAAGTCTTTATTGGCATTCGTTTGATGTGTTATTTTTTTCTATTGAGAAGCTTAAGATGTTCGGAGGCGAATAATGATGATGTTGTTATTGTTGATCCTTCAAATTGCCGATCGTTAGTCACAAGTCGAATGTTAACAATGCAGGCAAAGCGTTTATAGTTTCTGGAAAATAATGTTAAGCGCCATCAAAACGTTAAGCTGGCACGTTAGTAGCTTTGCTAGATAGACTAGGCAGCTTCTTGTGGTCACTACTAAATGTTAGCATTGAAGAATTTATACCTAACATGACGGCGCTTATTTATTGACCATGGTTAAGGGGTCAATGGACAGTCATTAGTTGTAGCCATTGGTCTAAACATTTGGGTTGCTGTCTAGGTGATGACAGTTTTGCTGAGACTAGAAGTGGCGGATTAGAAGTTTTGAGGTTAAGGAGAATGCGAAATATTTCATGATTGCCCAATCAAGCATGAGTACATAGTTTGGCGGATAATTAATCGATTATGTAAATGTGAAAACGTTTTTAGATGTTAAATTGTAGAAGAAGATTCAAGATATGCTTTGAAAGGGGTTAATACGATAATTTAGCATTTAACGAGACTATTGGACGGAGGAGTGATGGTTCAAAATTATGGAAGCATTGTTTTGGGAATGTAATGAGTTAGGCTATACTTTTTTCCATTAACAATAATTTATAAATACGGTTTACTGATTTAAATTTTGGATCCGAATATGATGTTGATTTGATATCGGCTTCAAATAATTTTATATTCTAGCAATTTTTTTCTTTATAAAGTTTTTCATTCTAAGTTTTCATAGAAAAAGAATTGAGCCTCAGGTCTCTATGCTGAAGGCCATACACATACATAAATACTTTTAACAGCTTTAACACAATATTAACAAAAGTTGCCTCCAAATTTCCTGTTTCGTCATTGACTTTCTCTTTCAGTTTTTTATTATAAAAAGTATTCAGGTTAATCTAATGTCTTCTAATCCTTACTTCGTTGCCTCCAGTCGACATTTATCAAACATTACAAGTATGATTTTGCCATCAACCTCCGGCACTAAAGCTTATTCTAATTAACTTCTAAAACCAACAACTCGTTAAACAACTCTTATGAAAGCAAAGCTGGAAATTGAAACCGGTCAACTGTCCATTTCAGAATTCAATCAACTTATTTTTTGACAAGCGTTCGTCGTCGTTTGCCGCACCAAGAATGACAATTTCAAATGGTCAATTACTCAAAATCTATATAACGGCAAATAATAGTTAATAGAAGATGAAATTGGATATTCTTAACGTTGAGATGTAAGTGAAATTTTAAATAATGGCAAAATACCATCAATGTATGGAAATTGAGGGAGAAAATATTGCAATTCATTTTTATAAACGAAAAAGACAATTCACCAATAAAAATTCGACTCAAGACAATTCACTAATTTTTTTTCATTAATTTTTTTCTAAAGAAAAAGTAAATTCAAAAAACATATTCTTGAAAAAAAAAAACAATTCAGCTAACATTCTCTATAGAAGAATTCTATAGTAGTATATAGTCAATTCTATAGTAGAAACCAATTCATTGAGTTGTTTCCATAGGACCGTTGATTAAGCAAAGTTGTTCAATTTAGTTGTTGTTGTTTTAACAGTGTTTGCTATTATGTTTGTATGTTCGTTCTTCTGTTCAATTTTGCTCTGGGTCTATCTTCAGTTCCAGGATAGTGGCTGCTTCGATGGGATGTAACCACAGATCCACTGGAGTTAGATGAGTAGGTCTGGCGGGGCAGTTGAAAAGGTGTTTTGTGTCGTGCTGGCCCATGCCGCATACTGGCAGATGTCTTGCACGGGGCGGTCGATTTCCGCCCAATAAGAATTTAGGCGACTGCAATATCCCGAGCGTAGTTGAGCCAAAACTACTCTGGTTTGTTATGGCAGCTAACGCTCCTCAGCTGCAATAGATGGGGGATGTACTCCGAGGACTATATTCACACTATATTTGCTTATGGCCTTAGCAACTGCATCCGTGTGAATACTATTTAAACCTGCTTGTTATGCCTGTTCATCTAGGGGTTCTCTCCTATATTGTTGGACCTCCCTCTCTAGAGCATGAATATCCTGCCTGAATGTGTCGGGCCTAGCCAGCAGATGGTGATTGGGATGGCTCTCACGGTAACACCCAAGCAAATACTGCAACAAAAGCATCTCATTGTGTTGCCTTACTGGAAGAATCTTTGCCTCGTCATGTAGATGGTCCACTGAAGACTTGAGGAGGAACCCTGTTGCTGTTCTCAGGGCGGCATTTTGACAGGTTTGAATCTTTTTCCAATTGGTATCACATAATCCCGGGGTCCAAACTGGAGCCGCATGGCTTACCACAGACCGACTTATCACGTTATATGTGGTCAACAAGGTTTCTTTATCTGCACCCCAAGTGCTGCCGGCTAGGGACTTGAGGACCTTGTTCCTACTTTTCAGTTTGTTGCAGATAGCTGTGGTGTGCGCGCACGACGTGAAAGTAGTGTCGAATGTGACCGCTAAAATTTTTTGGCAGTTTGTTGTCGGAATTCTGCTGCCGTCGACCACGACATTCAATTCTTTCTCTTCCAAACTGCGCTGTCCATGTGGTCAACAGAGTGGCTGTTGATTTTGTGGCGGAAATCTGCATATTCCTCGAATGGAAAAATGTGGTAAGATGGGTTAAATAGTTGTTCTTTCTCTCACAAATGTCATCAGGAAAGGTACCCGACGGCAGGATAGTGTAATCATCCGCATACGTTACGATCTCGATGCCGTCTAGAGGGGGCGGAATACAGGAGAGGTAGAGGTTAAATAGTTCCGGAGATATCACCCCACCTTGGGGAACTTCCTGTTTCACTCTACGGGGTTTGGACTTCTTGCTCCTTAATTCCACGTACGACTGGCGTCCACACGTTTCTGGCATCCAACGTTTCAAGCTTGGCCGGAGGGTTGTCTGCTCAATGTCCTCAAACAGCGTGGAGTGCCTGACTGTATCAAAGGCTTTTGATAAGTCAAGCGCCACCATCACTGTTCTATCGCACGGCCGCCTCTGGTTGAGTCCTTGACAAATATGTGTGGTAATGGTGTGCAGCGCAGTTGTCGTGCTGTCCTGCTTACGGAGAACATGCTGATGATCGGCAACTTGATAGCTATTTCTGATACTGGGGAGGACTAAGGCCTTAAGGGTCTTTGATACGGGCAACAAAAGCAAAATCGGCCTGTACGATTCACTTTTGCTGGCATCCTTGCCTGGCTTCCGTAGTGGGACCATTTTCTGCCCATTTTCCAGACGTCGGGAACAATGAGGGTGGATAGCGACAAGTTAAGAACTTTAGTGAGATACTCCACTCCCGGCTCATCCAGATTCCATCAGGGCCCAACGCTTTGGATGATTTAGCGTTCCTGATGGTATTGGCAACATCATCCATTGTAAACTGCGGTGGTTCCTCCTCGGCAGGAAGAGATCTGATGCGACGTAATACTCTTCTCATTGCCCTGTCACTCTCGGGGTGCTCGACAAACTGTCGATTGAAATAACTTGCGCACCACTTCGGGTCAGTCAACGTAACGTCGCCAAACGTGACTGAGGTCCTATCTTCCCTTCTTCCAGGGTTCGAGAGTGACTTAACCGTTGCCCACAATTCACCTATACCGGCTCCAATGTTACAACTCTTCAGATGATTTAACCACTTGTTCCGCTTATGCTCGCCGATCAGCCTGTTAACTTCCAGTGTCAGCTCCCTGACTCTGGGGTCATTGGGGTTGGTTCGGCGAAGCTCATCATGCTCATTTGCTAATCCCATCGCCTCTGCTGGGAAGTTTGGTCTTACTTCGGGTATTCGACCAGCAGGGAAATGGCGAGCGGCTGCAGCAGTCATGATGTCTCGGAACGTCCACGACACGATGGTTATGTCTGGCGAGCTGCTACACTCTCCTCTAATTCTGGTAGGGGCGTCCTCATTGACCGTGATCTGAGATACAGCTATTACTCGGCGGGATGTATACGTTCAGCAACTCTATCTCGGCAGTTCCACATCTGACTGCTACCCCCATACATTCCATGTACGGGTCGTTAGAGGCAGGCGCAAGCGAGATAGGTCTGTATTGGACAGACTGGTGTAATAGGAAATCTAATCCCCCACCTCCACTTCTGGTGAGATCCTTCCTTAGCACGTTGTAACCATCGCAACGTTGTGAGCTACAGTTGTTGGTTTCTTGCACCGCAGCGACCTTGATATTCCTACGACTCATGAAATCTACTATTTCCTCGATCTTACCTCGGAGTCCATTGCAATTAAATTGCAAAAAGGATGCATTTTCCGGGATTGGGACAACAACGGCTGGTGTTAAAGGCTGCATGTGCTGTAATATCGCCGGTATTAAAAGATGGGGATTAGGTGAATGAGGTTCAAGTATCTCGCGAAGCCAAAGCACGCTGAGTCTCCGGCCTTATAGCTCGACGGAATGGGGGGAGTTCGTTGCCTCAAAGATACTTGTGTCAGCTGACGACAGTACAAATTGATAATAGTTGCGTGCTATACAAGGAAGTAGGAGATAATCGGACGGATATATAGAGGAAAATGAAAATCAGAAATGCTCCAAATCGTTAGGTTTTAAAGATGGTGCTGCACCTAACTAGCCCTCCCGCCATTATTACCTCGTTAAAGATTCCGTTAATTAATTATTGGTAATACCCAAACAGCAAGCTGACCATTTTACCATCACATTCTCAAACAGACAAGAAAAGGTTTTACATTGAACTCATTTTGAGCAAATTTATTGTTGAATGAACCATACAAAACAATTCCCGGATTTCAAAGAAATATCTTTGTTTAAATTCATTATAATTTTGAAGCCATATAATTCATTATTTAAATAGGTAGTATAAATATGTGTAAGATATGTATATCCTTAATATGTTTTATATAATGATAAAAATTTAAGTAATCCTAAAAATTTAAATAAGAGGGAAATTACGTTATCTATGCTAGCATGCAAAAAGTAAAATATCAACGAACTGCAATAATACAAAGGACCCCACTGTACGTGATTTGATAAACTTAGTATCTGCATAAACAAACGACATGTATCTAGAAGTCAAGTGTATGTTTCGATAGTTAACGTTACTTTGACTGGTAAAGAAGTTAAATGTTAATCTCCTAAAATATCACACAGCATCAGCTGTTGTTCTCAACCAACAATTGTAGCTTTTCAAAATTGTTTGTATAATAAGAGATCTTAATATGTAAATTTACTCACATTAGCTCTGCTCGTCGCTGCCGTCGAAAGATCTTCCGATGCGTTGACTGCTGTTACACTTCAGTTGGTGTCGTTTCTCTGACACTGCTATTTGTTATGTAGTTGGCAAATAAGAGAGATTCACAGGAACCTTTGTACGTATGTTCGTTTAAATGTTAACCTAATTATTCATAGGGCAAACTCTGTTAGATATAACAGCAAATGATCAGTGAAGTAATGGAATCAATACACAGCGGTAAACTGCCTCCAAATAAAATAGAAAGAGGGAGGAGGAGAACTAGGAATGCTAAGCTACACTTTTGTGGCTCTTATTTGATTATGTTTGTCTGTACTATTGTGTATTGATTTCACTATTTCACTGAAACTGTACCACAAACTATTAACAAACCAGAAAGTCCAACTTATATTAATGATTTAAGGTTTTTGATGATTATTATGTTCAAGCTTTATGAATTCTAAGCGGCAGCGTATTCTTATTCACATAAGGGACAATTACCCCTCTAATTTACACTTGATATGCCGAGATTCCAAACATGCGTTGATTATTCAAATATATTGGATAGTAATTTGTGCTCAGCATAATTTGTTTCCACAGCTCCTTATTACCGTACACAAGCCTCTGTGAACTCCAGGTTCGCTGGTTTTGCACCCACAATACCTCAGGAAATATTAGAGTGATTTTGCTCGATAAAACTTTTGACACTATGCCTGTTTAAAATCCACAAAATGATGGTGGAAAGGCGATTTTGGTATTATGATATTAATCGCGTAACAATTTTCTTCACTTTATAATTATTTCCTTTCGCAAATTCGTGATTTGTATGTCATAATTGTCGCTTGCACACCAAAAACGCACGTATCACAAGGTAACCAAACCGAACTGAGGTTCTGGTGCTGATGTTGCTGTGGGGTTTCTAATTCCAAATTGTTCCTCTAGAAAATTTGTTGGAGGCTGGTGTGCTCAATTAAATTGAGTAATTAATCTAAATAAGAGTGGGTTATTAAAAATTGATGAGGGAACTACAAATGATCATATTACCCGTCTAAAAGTGAGAAAAATGGTAATGCGTTCAAATGGTTTGATGGATCTTATATTTCACGAATTTATCAGAATTTTTAATCAACGATTAACATTTACCTATGGAAATTGAACACTATTTAATAGCGAATTAGGTCACCAAATACTTATTCAAAAACTCACTTGCATTTGTTGTTTAATAAAACTTGAGTATGTCGTAATTTTATTTATTAAAATTGCTTTAAAGGTTATTAAGTTGAATTTGGAATGAATAACCTTTTTGATTCAAACTAAACACTGAGGTTGCAGGTGACAAAATGGCCGAGTTTCTAGGAAATTTATGCAAAGAACCCTTGTTAATGGTAATATCTAGCACAACACTTCCAGACCTAAAAACGGATAAGCTTGCTCATGAGCAAAGAAGCGGTAATAAAGGAGGTTTAGGCGAGATAGCAAAAGAACATTGCGACCAATAGATGTCACTGAGATCAAATAAAACGGATATAAACAACAGTAACAATTATTGTACGCCAATTGCAAGAATGCAAAAATTTCGTTTGTCGTGTCTAGAAAATTAAATTAATATTAGAAAAAAGGTAATGCGGTGACACGCTACAACTCCCCCACCAGAAGATCAGCCTTTGGGGTGAGAAACGAATCCCAAAGCTGATTCCAACATAACCATCATTGCCTGATATCCTTGGCGTGGTATGTGCCAACCAGGTTACCCTTCAAGTCCTCGAGCTCGTAATACGAGTTGCCGATCTTTTTACGAACCCGAGACTTTAAAAAAGTTGGAGCTAACTTCGAATTATACCCCTGCTCGAAGTTGCTCTGCTTGAAGTTTCTGCGGTAAACCTCCTGGCCCACAGAATAAGATACATCTCGAGACCGCAAGTTGTAATTTCTCTCATTTCGTTCGAATTGTTTCTTCATGCACTCGGCAGCCTTCTTCCCTACGATCTGTAAAGAATCGTCTCTACTGAATCGTACAGATCTATCCTCCAGCATTTCAAGTTCCTTTAGCAAGGAATATGTAGATGCATTGGTGATCATGTTTTGACCAAATGCTAGGTAGTAGGGAGATGTACCAATGGATGAATGCGTTGCAGACCGAAGTGCACAACCAATTGCGCTAAGCGATTCATCCCAATTTCGCTGGTCCGGTTTGACGTAAGACTTGATTGCCGACAGAATGGAACGATTCACTCTCTCCGAGGCATTGGCCTGGGGAGAGTGAACAGCTGTATATAGATGGGAGATATTGAATCGTTTTAGTAAGTTATTAAACTCTTTAGATCGGAATTGCGATCCGTTGTCCGAAACAATAGTTTCGGGTACTCCGAACGTATGGAATATTTCGCTCTCAAGGTATTTAACAATTATATCTGCGGAGAATTTTTTAACGGGTTTAATAAATGGAAACTTACTAAAATGGTCAACGATAATGAATATGCCGATATTCCCCGAACGCGAGCGGGGATATGGGCCCAAAAAGTCCACATAGATTCTTTGTAGAAACCTTTTGGTTTCCGTCATTTGTCCCATAGGAGGCCTTTGAACACGATTCGGATGTTTTGTGCTTTTGCACACTTCGCAATCGTTTACATATTTTTTAACATCAGCAACTAGACTCGGCCAAAAATAATATTTCCGAATTCGTTGCATGGTTTTATTTATGCCACCATGAGCAGCGGTTGGAACGTCATGGGCTTTTTTAAGGAGATCTGGGACCAGTTCCTGTGGAATCCACAGCTTCCAAACAAGGTCATCATGCAATTGCTCCCCTGTGGCATGTTCCGTTCTTCTGTACAAGAAACCGTCCATAATCTTAAGGTCAGGCATGCTTTCTAAGTTTTTTCCTATCTTTTCAAGGAGTTCTAGATATTCAGGGGAACGAAAACTGGGAGAATCCAAATCTATGAAAAATCCTGAATCGGATTCGAAGTTAGTCAGAGTTCCTAAGTGCAACGATGATACATCCTCGGTGTGCGTACGCGAAAGAGTATCTGGAACTGTGTTCATAGAGCCACGCCTGTGTTGAATATCGAACTTGTAGGCTTGAAGTTTTAAAGCCCACCGAGCTAGCCGAGTACTCAGATCTGTCTGGGACATCAGCCACTTTAACGACGCATGATCCGTAATTACAGTGAACTGTTGTCCCTCGACATATGCTCTGAACTTTTTGATGCTTAGCATTGCTGCTAAGCATTCTTGTTCGGTCACTGAATAGTTGCGTTGGGCTTTGTTCAGTTTCTTCGACATAAATGCGATAGGAACTTCTTCACCCTCCGCATCCTTTTGGACCAATACACTTCCTATTCCTGTTTTACTGGCATCGCAATGTATATAAAACGGTTGCGAAAAATCAGGGCTATGTAAAACAGGGGCCATACTCAGTCTGGACTTTAAAACTTCAAATGACTTTTGGGTCTCATCGGACCATAAAAATTTACGTTTAGCTTGAAGCAAATCAGTTAAAGGCGTGGCTATAGTCGCATAGTCTTTGATAAACTTTCGGTACCACCCAGTCATACCTAAAAATCTCTGTACCTGTTTCACAGAACGAGGAACCGGAAATTCGGTGATGGCAGAGACCTTATCAGGGTCTGTTCTAATAACACCTTTCCCCACTACGTGTCCTAGGTACTTTACCTCTGGAACGCAAAAATGACTTTTCTCGATGTTTATGGTCAAGCCCGAGTCACTGATCCTCCTAGCAACACACCCTAGAACCTCAAGATGTCGAACAAATGTATCCGAAATAATCAAAAGGTCATCAAGGTACACGAACACTTCTGCCCTGAGCGCGGGGGGTATCACCTTGTCCATTAACCTTGACATGGTTTGGGGGGCATTACATAGCCCAAATGGCATAACTGTAAAATGATAAAGGGGACGCCCAGGAACAGAAAATGCAGTCTTCTCCCTTGATGCCTTGTCAAGAGGGATCTGCCAGAAGGCGTCCTTGAGGTCTAGGGTGGTTATAAATTCTGCTTTGGGGAGTCGGCTAAGGATGCCTTCAATATGGGGCATTGGATATGCATCGCCAAGAGTGACGGAGTTCAGTTTGCGGCTGTCCAAGCATAAACGGTTTTTGCCTGGTTTACGGTGAAGTACCACAGGCGAAGACCATGCGCTGTTTGACTCCTCAATCACTCCGAGTGCCAGCATTCTATCCAGCTCTTCATAAATGAGCTTTTCTATGGCTGGAGATACAGGGAAATGTCTCTGTTTTATAGGACTGGCGGTTCCTGTATCTATGGAATGACACAACATATTGGTCTTCCCAAGTCCTCTCTGAGCAAAAGACGGAAACAGAGAAATAGTTTGGGACAATTGTTGCCTTTGGGCTGGGGTCAAAGGTAACTGATTGTCTATTACAGACAAATAGGGTTGAATCCCCGAGCTTGGACATGGACTTAATCCAGGAGGAAGTAAATCAAAAATGTGCCAAAAATCAATACCTAAAAATAGGTCACGGTCCAAATCTGGTACAATAAATATAGTTATGGGTTTTTCCATATCTCTAAAAACGATGTTGGTCTCCACGAATCCCTCTACCGAATGTTTGTTCCCATCAGCTGTGCGTACAGCGGAACTATATTTTTTATAAGAAGATCCCGAGGCTAGATACTGCTTGGCAGCATCTGCTCCAATACAACTGATTGAGGCCCCGGTATCTAACAGCCCCAAGAACTTCTTCCCGAAAAGACAAACTTGAGCATATGGTCTGACGTCATTAACTGAGGATAAAATAGAGGAAATTAGTTTCTTTTTAATAGAGTGAATTCTATGCCAGTACATTTTTATGCGACGAGAAGATCTCGTGGGTTTTCGTGGCTCGTTAAAAATCCTACTCCTGGCTAGTTCGTACTCCTTGAGACGCACATGAAGTGGTTTGAACGGATAGATTTTATGGTCATTGATTGAATGGTTAGTTTGAAGGGTACATGAAGGTCTAGGTAAAATAGTTACTTTGGCCTTATTCAATTCGGTGCACCTTTCTGTGCACCCAACTGCCGGTTTTTTTGCTGGCATCTAGAGCAGTTTGGTTTGTAGGTATTAGATGCACCACAACCATAACAAAACACTGTTCTTTCGGCCAAGCAGTCTTGGTACCGATGACCAGGTTTGTTACAGTTCCAGCACATAATACTCACAGCTGAAACTTCGTCGCTTAACCTATCGATGGTTTCCGAGGATGAATCCTCCTCTACGTTTACCTCGGCGATTCGCTTAGTGAAAGGGACTGATTTAGAATAAGACACTCCATGCCTCCGACGGAGGTCTTGCATAAAAAACTCCCGTTTCCGGCAGGTGTTTCTAAGCTGCTGAATGGATGTGATATCAATATTCAAAATATCGTGTTGAATCTCTGGTAGAAGATTCCTACGCAGGATCTCAACAAGAGTTTTGTCGGAAATGGGCTCACTCAACCTATCGGTTAAGTCCACTATGGAGTCATAGAAGGTATCGAAGGACTCGTTCACCTTCTGCTTCCTATCTCGTATCAATTCTCGGATATCAACATCAGTACGTGAATCCTTGAATTGCAAACGGAGGGCCTGGCAAAGACCTGACCAGGTGATGGCTGGCACCGATCGATGGTAACGCCAATACCAATCATTGGCTTTACCGTCGAATAAGGCGCTGACATTACCACAAAGGATGTCAAAATTTGCCTGCAGGGTCTGAGAAGTCAGGGCCTCTACTCTGTAGATAAAATTCTCTACTGATAACCCACTATTCCCACCATTGAATTTTATCTTCCAATTGGAGATAATCTGTAGAACCTTATCAGGGCGTGAGCAAAGGTCCGAGGACGAAGAGGCTCTGGAATTCTGGGGGTGTGAGGATGCGGTAGATTGGTTCTGGTCATTATTGGAATTGCGCCTATCATCGTAAAGATTATTTGACTGAATATCAAGCATGTCCCTTAGAGTCTGTTCTTCAACATCAGACAGAGTGGGCATCTGACTTATTGGTGTACGTTGCATTGGCGGTGGCAGAGTATTAGGCCGAGAAGTAGCATTGTTGCCAATACCTAATCTCGACATATTGGCTTCCACACTAGCTTGAACCGTGCGAGAAATCTCATTACTCATAGTAGCCATCATCTGTGCTTGATGAGCAGAGAACAGAGATGTTATCAACTCCTTAACCTGTACATTTGTGTCCACATTGGCAGTATTGACATTGTGGGAGGAAGCTCCCGAAGCGGATGATCCGTTATCCAAATTCCTTGAATCCTGACTGCCAGTTTTCTGTGTCGCCCCTTTCTTTTGGGCCCTTGTCGTCATGCCACCACCACTGGGACTTGCAGGTCCTAAACTAATCCGGGTGTTGCATACCGGACAGAAAGGCCTTGTCTTCATGGCAGTCGAAAGACAGGATTTGTGGAACAAATGACCACACTCTGCTTGAAACAATTGTGATTTGGAAAGTATAGGATTCGAACAGGCATTACAAACATTGGATTCATTAGAATCACCACCCACAGTAGTGCCCTCAGGATTGCTGTCGAATACTAATGCCATAGCTAATGTGTTCCCAAAACTTGCAACGTAATTACAACAATTCCAATGTGTGGGAATAAATTCAAAAAATCTTAAATGTTATATGTAAAAGAGAAGTTTTATGGATCCAAGCTTCACACTTTGAAGTCCAAGACCGCAAGAATATGTTTATATATTCCAACAACAAGGCAGGTATATGTCTGTTTGAAAATGGTTATGATAAAATATGGCAGCTGTGTTAATTTTGAGCCATGTTCTGATTTCGTGAAAGTATAGAGTATTAAAGAGTTGGTCGTTCTGGAAAGAAAACCTATAAAGCTTTCAATTCTTACAGATTCGACGTGGTAGACTATATTCATTAAGGCCTTTTCATAAAGTGGTCAACACCAGATATCTATCCAGAAGTTGCATTCCAAACTCAACGAAAAATGACAACAATGAAAATAGAGATAGCATGATAGGGGTGATCCTGAAACTTGGGTTGGAAAGAATGACATCATGTCCCGATCTAATCCAAAATCCTTACGTTAACGGGATACCGAATAAATGAAAAAGGACAGAAAAGCATATGTTGGATAAGTTGAAAAATATCTGAAAGGGACAGAACAATTGATAAACGCATGTACGCCAAAGGCGACACATGGGTGAAAGGTTTTTAAAATATAATATTTTCAATTGTTTCGCCCCACGTTGGGCGCCAAATTTGTAATATCGCCGGTATTAAAAGATGGGGATTAGGTGAATGAGGTTCAAGTATCTCGCGAAGCCAAAGCACGCTGAGTCTCCGGCCTTATAGCTCGACGGAATGGGGGGAGTTCGTTGCCTCAAAGATACTTGTGTCAGCTGACGACAGTACAAATTGATAATAGTTGCGTGCTATACAAGGAAGTAGGAGATAATCGGACGGATATATAGAGGAAAATGAAAATCAGAAATGCTCCAAATCGTTAGGTTTTAAAGATGGTGCTGCACCTAACTAGCCCTCCCGCCATTATTACCTCGTTAAAGATTCCGTTAATTAATTATTGGTAATACCCAAACAGCAAGCTGACCATTTTACCATCACATTCTCAAACAGACAAGAAAAGGTTTTACATTGAACTCATTTTGAGCAAATTTATTGTTGAATGAACCATACAAAACAATTCCCGGATTTCAAAGAAATATCTTTGTTTAAATTCATTATAATTTTGAAGCCATATAATTCATTATTTAAATAGGTAGTATAAATATGTGTAAGATATGTATATCCTTAATATGTTTTATATAATGATAAAAATTTAAGTAATCCTAAAAATTTAAATAAGAGGGAAATTACGTTATCTATGCTAGCATGCAAAAAGTAAAATATCAACGAACTGCAATAATACAAAGGACCCCACTGTACGTGATTTGATAAACTTAGTATCTGCATAAACAAACGACATGTATCTAGAAGTCAAGTGTATGTTTCGATAGTTAACGTTACTTTGACTGGTAAAGAAGTTAAATGTTAATCTCCTAAAATATCACACAGCATCAGCTGTTGTTCTCAACCAACAATTGTAGCTTTTCAAAATTGTTTGTATAATAAGAGATCTTAATATGTAAATTTACTCACATTAGCTCTGCTCGTCGCTGCCGTCGAAAGATCTTCCGATGCGTTGACTGCTGTTACACTTCAGTTGGTGTCGTTTCTCTGACACTGCTATTTGTTATGTAGTTGGCAAATAAGAGAGATTCACAGGAACCTTTGTACGTATGTTCGTTTAAATGTTAACCTAATTATTCATAGGGCAAACTCTGTTAGATATAACAGCAAATGATCAGTGAAGTAATGGAATCAATACACAGCGGTAAACTGCCTCCAAATAAAATAGAAAGAGGGAGGAGGAGAACTAGGAATGCTAAGCTACACTTTTGTGGCTCTTATTTGATTATGTTTGTCTGTACTATTGTGTATTGATTTCACTATTTCACTGAAACTGTACCACAAACTATTAACAAACCAGAAAGTCCAACTTATATTAATGATTTAAGGTTTTTGATGATTATTATGTTCAAGCTTTATGAATTCTAAGCGGCAGCGTATTCTTATTCACATAAGGGACAATTACCCCTCTAATTTACACTTGATATGCCGAGATTCCAAACATGCGTTGATTATTCAAATATATTGGATAGTAATTTGTGCTCAGCATAATTTGTTTCCACAGCTCCTTATTACCGTACACAAGCCTCTGTGAACTCCAGGTTCGCTGGTTTTGCACCCACAATACCTCAGGAAATATTAGAGTGATTTTGCTCGATAAAACTTTTGACACTATGCCTGTTTAAAATCCACAAAATGATGGTGGAAAGGCGATTTTGGTATTATGATATTAATCGCGTAACAATTTTCTTCACTTTATAATTATTTCCTTTCGCAAATTCGTGATTTGTATGTCATAATTGTCGCTTGCACACCAAAAACGCACGTATCACAAGGTAACCAAACCGAACTGAGGTTCTGGTGCTGATGTTGCTGTGGGGTTTCTAATTCCAAATTGTTCCTCTAGAAAATTTGTTGGAGGCTGGTGTGCTCAATTAAATTGAGTAATTAATCTATATAAGAGTGGGTTATTAAAAATTGATGAGGGAACTACAAATGATCATATTACCCGTCTAAAAGTGAGAAAAATGGTAATGCGTTCAAATGGTTTGATGGATCTTATATTTCACGAATTTATCAGAATTTTTAATCAACGATTAACATTTACCTATGGAAATTGAACACTATTTAATAGCGAATTAGGTCACCAAATACTTATTCAAAAACTCACTTGCATTTGTTGTTTAATAAAACTTGAGTATGTCGTAATTTTATTTATTAAAATTGCTTTAAAGGTTATTAAGTTGAATTTGGAATGAATAACCTTTTTGATTCAAACTAAACACTGAGGTTGCAGGTGACAAAATGGCCGAGTTTCTAGGAAATTTATGCAAAGAACCCTTGTTAATGGTAATATCTAGCACAACACTTCCAGACCTAAAAACGGATAAGCTTGCTCATGAGCAAAGAAGCGGTAATAAAGGAGGTTTAGGCGAGATAGCAAAAGAACATTGCGACCAATAGATGTCACTGAGATCAAATAAAACGGATATAAACAACAGTAACAATTATTGTACGCCAATTGCAAGAATGCAAAAATTTCGTTTGTCGTGTCTAGAAAATTAAATTAATATTAGAAAAAAGGTAATGCGGTGACACGCTACAGTGCGGTTGTTGTCGAGGGGACTTCGGGGGAGTCTCATAATCGATGACGACTCACTGGGGACTGTATTCACACAGCATGCAGCAAAGTAGTCCCTGTCGTAGTCCCTCACGTGGACAAGTCCAGAGCAACCCCTTAGATGCACCCACTCCTGACATCTATTGCATCTCACCGAAGGCTGGATGTGGGTGAAGATGCGGATGTGACAAACTGAGCACAATTAAATTGGTCCTTGGTTTTCCTTCGTCCCGGCACGGACCAAAAGGATTCGGAGCAGGCATTCCGGGATATGCTGCTCCCAACACAGAAAAACGAAACAAATACAAACATATGTACACTGAGTTGGCAGCCGCTGGCCGGAACAATGATGTTGTGTAGTTCCAGGTCAATCCGGTACAAAGAACCCGCTGCCGTGGGATTGTTCAATTTCGTGAAAAAATCAATTCAACTAACATTTTTGATAGAAACACACTATGCAACACTGAAAGTGCAAACAACTTCTAGTATGAATTTTTTGAATGTAAGTTTTGAGACTACAAAAACCTTAGTTGGGTTTTGTTCTATCACTTCGAGTTCGGATTTTATGGAATTTAAGAGGCCACGTAAAAACTAGGCCATCAGAATGGATAAAATATAGAACATTTTACACAATTTCGAGAATTTTGGTCGGTATTAGCTAAACTATTGGGATTTAAACCAAGTAACCTTTTGCAAAAATAATCCAAATAATGTTCTCAGAAATTTTTTTAGAAAATGCTGAAATTCTAAAATTCTTATTTCACGTTGTTTCAGCAGTGTTTGTTTCATATCTTTTACAACACGTATTTCAAACACTGTTCACCCGAGAAGTTTATGCTCGCATTTGGGATTTTACCACATTATTAATATATTTATTAAATTGTCGTAGGAAAATATTATAAAAATAACGTGATAGAGGCATTTTACAGCAATGGCATGTTTTAAATGTATACAAATTATGGAATTTTTAGTTGTATTACAAAATTTGAGGCAATAAATTTAGTGTTTTGTGTTCATTATTTCTCCAATTATTTTATTCTTGTCCTTATCTAAAAATTTGCTTCAGAGGTCAGAAGAAGATTCGCTTTTGGTTTCAGAGATATAGCACCGAATTTCTTTAAAAAGACAATATTTAACCATGTTTAGATCTAACACAACAAAACCCAATTATGGTTTTTCTCGTTTGGGTCTGTATTTGCAAAAAATCCGCAGTTCAAATTCGAAGATGGGTCATATCGGTCCACTTCTTCGCGTACTTCCTCTCCATAAAAGTTCGAAAATGGTGGAAGCGGATTGGTCCATACTTTGCACATCGTGAAATTTATTCCAGACTTAGATTAGGTTCCAATATGGACTATATTTGTCCACTCCTTCGGGTACCTCACACACAAAAAAAGTTTACTTTAGGACTTGCTCTCAAATCACTTTGATGTTTGTTGAAGCACTGGCAATCGCTGTCTCAATTACAAAGGTAAAATTTTTTTCAATGCAAGCCCATACTTCTTTGAAAACAGCCCGAAAGTTGTAAAAAATCCCTATGACACCATATGTAGTAGCTGGAGAGCACAATAACTCTCGAACTGATAAACCGATTTGGTCCAAAATTTGGCCTCCGTCATATTTTGTTCAAACTTAGGGGTCGATCATCGATAACAATTATCGTTGAGTGGCGTTGCCAGTTGTCAAAATTGATCCACGTATGGCAACTCTCAACTGAAGTTGCGAATCTCAGTTGACGAAGCGGCTGGTTTTCAGTAACCACCAATTTTCAGTTGCAGTGAACATTTTTGAAGAAACAAGAAGTAAAATAGAAGGAAAAATAAACATTTTGTTAACAATTAATGATTCTTTGCATCATTAATTAATGTTGTGTATCAATAGGGTGAAAATAACGGCAAAGCAACAGTTTGAAATATTAATTGATAAACTGAGTGAAAATCCAAACTTAGCCCGAGGAGTTCGGGAGTTTTGGTGAAACCAAAGCCACATCGGATGAAGCGTGGAGGTCCATTTCGGACAGTTTAAACAGCCATGAACTTCCAACACGAACACCTGAAAAGTGGCAGAGCCTGGATTCACTTTAAAGCAAAGTTGAAAAAGAAAATGCCTCAAAATAAACTTCAACGACGCTGGTGGTGGTCCATCACATCTATCGCCTTTGGAGCGGACAGCAGCAAATCTTTTGCAAATGAATTTGGTGACAAATACAGTAGGTTCAGTTTAAGTACAAATGACGAACATCCTCCTTTGGACACATAATGTGCACATGTGCTCCATCTATACAGCCAACTACACCAGGGAATTTCGTGTTTGAATAAAAATGGTTTTTATTTTGCCTTTTTTCCTCCTCTGTCAACTTCGAAACGATCCAATTTTGGCACAATTTGTCCTCTATCAAGTGGACAATTTCCTTCAATACTTTCGACAATGTAGATTGAGCCATGCAATTGTTGAAATCATTGCCATGGGACTTTTGGAAACTTCCGTCCTCAAAGAATCGCAACGCTGCGCACACTTTTAAAAGTGGGGGTATTGCTGTTGATCTGTAACTTACTTTGAAGTCATCCTTTAACGTTTCCACAACGTAAACTACGGGATCCTTTGGCAATCGAAAATACGCCTTAAACCTGAAATAATTTACTGATTATACAGATCTTTCCACATGATCATCAGCTTACAGTGCAGATGGCAATTCCAATGGATTCGACTTGTCCCTCAAATTTCTTCTAATAGATGCAATGTCCTGTAAATTTTCTTCGTCATCAAAAAATAATTCCACCGAACTTATCATTTTTTAGGACAGCAAATAAAACTTGACGATCCGAAGATTCAATGGGCAGGTTATATTCCAATCTTGGGTTGTTTTCCAAATTTACTCAGCCAAAATATTAAAATATTGTCCAGAATACACAAAAGAGTTATCTAAAGCGCAATTATTTTTAAAATGTTTTTTTTTTTTTTTTTTTGGTGAATAGAGGTCACAAGTTTGAAAAAACACTGATCGATAACATTTTTATCGACCACCCAGTTGAGTTGACATTAATGGTACAACATTTCGTCTCAGTCGCGCAGACAACTGACAACGCAACTCAAGTTTAGTGGCAATACAAGATAGTTTACCATTAGTTTACCTTCTAAAATGGCCCATATCGGTCCTCTCCATAGGATACCTCCCCCACAAAAGTTCAACATTTGTGTCCATGTGCAGTTTAGTGTCTGTTCGGAGATCCTTGGTCCGATGATGTTCTTTGTGGTCCTGTTTAAAGCAATATTATGTTTTCCGTGGACAAGTCTTTGCTTCCTGGCATACTGGTCCAACAGGTGTATGATAACCACTGAAATTACTAGTGCGCGATATCTATCGAAAAGATATGACTCTCAAAATAAGATCCACTTTCGTAATGCACTATGTCGGTACATTCCCTTCTACGCAAAACTTTTGAACTTTAATCCTAATCCACATTTTTATCGGCAAGTTCAAATGTCCAAAATGTGCCACAAAATTCTTAAAAGACCATACATTACATTCGATCTGTCCGTAGATGAAAGTTCCAATTCTCATAGATTGAGGGTATATCTGTGTCGGCAAAGCCGACTGCTACTTTTTTAATTGTTTTTATAGAAAAATACAATTCAATCAGGTTTTTCAGAAGTCAACTCAGTCAAGTTTTTCTATAGATAAAATTAATTCAGCGAACTCTTTTTATAGATATGTCAATTCAGCTGCATTTTTCTATAGACAAAGTCAACGCAGCCAATTTTTCTATAGAAAAAGCCAATTTAGCGAACTGGAGTTGATTTTTTCTATAGAAAAAATTGACGTTTGACTTTTTCAAAAATTATTTCAACGAACATTTTTTATAGCAAAAATCAATTCAGCGAACTTTTTCCATAAAAAAGTCAAGTTAGCGAAAATTTTCTAAATTCAAAGTCCATTTAGCCAAGTTTTCTACAGAAAAATAATTTCTGCGATTTTTTTTCTATAGAAAAAGTCAATACAGCGAACTTTTTCTATAGAGAACGTCACTTCAGCGAATATTTTTCATAGAGAATGTCAATTCAGCGAATTCTCTCATAGAGAGACTCAATTCAGCGAAAAAATATCAAATATAAGAATTTGACTTTATAAGTTAACAGTTTGAATTATAAAATTAAAAATAAAATTTTATATTTAAAAAAAGTCAATTCTGCAAACCTTATCTATAGAAAAAGTCAATTTAGCGATAATTTTCTATAGAAGAAGTCAATTCAGCAAACTTTTTCTATAGAAAAGTCAATTTAGCGAACTTTTTCTATAAAAAAAATCAATTCAGCGAACTTTTTCTATAGAAAAGGTAAATTCAGCAAACTTTTTCTATAGAAAAAGTCAATTCAGCGAACTTTTTCTATAGAAAAAGTCAATTCAGCGAACTTTTTCTATAGAAAAAGTCAATTCAGTGAACTTTTTCTATAGAAAAAGTCAATTCAGTGAACTTTTTCTATAGAAAAAGTCAATTCAGCGAACTTTTTCTATAGAAAAAGTCAATTCAGTGAACTTTTTCTATAGAAAAAGTCAATTCAGCGAGCTTTTTTTATAGCAAAAATCAATTCAGCGAACTTTTTCTATAGAAAAAGTCAATTCAGCGAACTTGTTATATAGAAAAAGTCAATTCAGCAAACATTTTCTATAGCAAAAATCAATTCAGCGAACTTTTTCTATAGAAAAAGTAAATTCAGCGAACTTTTGCTATAGAAAAAGTAAATTCAGCGAACTTTTTCTATAGAAAAATTCAATTCAGCGAACTTTTTCTATAGAAAAAACTTCATTCAGCGAAATATCTCTATAGGTCAATTCAGCGGAGTTTTTCTATAGAAAAGGTCAGCCAAGTTTTTCTTTGGAAAAAAATCAATTCAGGGAACTTTTTCCACAGTAAAAGTGATTTAAGCGAACTTTTCTCTGTAAAAAAATTATTCAGAAGTGATTTTTTCTGAGGAATTGACTTTTGTTCCATAGAAACAGTTTGCTGAATTGATTATTTCTATAGAAAACTTGACTGAATTGATTTATTTTCTATTGAAAAAGTTCTCTGAATTGATTTGATCTATAGAAAAAGTTTGCTGAATTGATTTTTGCGGCAGAAAAGCTTGGCTGAATTGACTTTTGTTCTATAGAAAAAGTTCGTTGAATTAATTTCTTCTACAGAAAAACTTTGCTAAATTGACATTTTCCTATAGAAAAAATTCGCTGAATTTACTTTTGCTAAGGAAAATTTGCTGAATTGACGTTTCCTATGAACAAACTCCGCTGAATTGACTTTTCCTATAGAAAAACTTGCTGAATTGACATTTTCTATAGAAAAACTTGCTCAATTTACTTTTCCTATGGAAAAACTTGCTGAATTGACTTTTCCATAGAAAAACTTGCTGAATTGACTTTTTCTATAGAAAAACTTGCTAAATTTACTTTTTCTACATAAGAACTTGGCTGAATTGACTTTTTAAAGGAAAACTTGGCTGAATTGACTTTTCTATAGAAAAGGTTAGCTGAATAGAACTTTTTTATAGAAAAGGAGGACTGAATTGGCTTTTGATATAGAACATGTTAGCTGAATTGACCTTTGCTATAGAAAACGTTAGCTGAATTGACGTTTTCTTTTGTAAAAGTTTTGTGAACTGACTTTCTCTATAGAAAAAGTTTGCCGAAATCTATTTTGTTCTATAGAAAAACTTGGCTAAACTGACATTTTTCTATAGAAAAAATTAGCTGAATTTATTTTTGCTAAGAAAAAGTTTGCTGAATTGACGTTTTCTATGAACAAACTCCGCTGAATTGACTTTTTCTGTACAGAAACTTGGATGAATTGGCTTTTTCTATAGAAAAACTTGCTGAATTTACTTTTTCTATAGAAGAACATCGCTGAATTGACTTTTTAAAGGAAAACTTGGCTGAATTGACTTTTCTATAGAAAAGGTTAGCTGAATTGACCTTTTTATAGAAAAGGGTGACTGAATTGACTTTTGATATTGAAAATGTTCGCTGAATTGACATTTGCTATAGAAAACGTTAGCTGAATTGACGGTTTCTTTTGTAAAAGTTGTGTGAACTGACTTTCTCTATAGAAAAAGTTTGCTGAATTGACTTTTGTTCTATAGAAATAATTCGCTGAATTTACTTTTGCTAAGAAATGGTTTGTTGAGTTGACGTTTTCTATGGACAAACTCCGCTGAATTGACTTTTTCTATATAGAAACTTGGATGAAGTGACTTTTTCTATAGAAAAACTAGCTGAATTTACTTTTTCTATAGAAGAACATGGCTGAATTGACTCCTGAAAGGAAAACTTGGCTGAATTGAAATTTTTTATAGAAAAGGTTCGCTGAATTGACCTTTTATATAGAAAAGGGTGACTGAATTGACTTGTGATATAGAAAATATTCGCGGAATTGCCTTTTGCTATAGAAAACGTTAGCTGAATTGACATTTTCTTTTGTAAAAGTTGTGTGAACTGACTTTCTCTATAAAAAAAGTTTGCTGAATTGACTTTTGTTCTATAGAACAATATGGCTGAATTGACTTTTTCTATAGAAAAAGTTCGTTGAATTGACTTTTTCTATAGAAAAAGTTCGTTCGATTGACTTTTTCTACTGAAAAGGTCGTTAAATTGGCTTTTCCGATAGAAAAGGTTTGCTGAATTGAAATCTTCTATGGACAATCTTCGCTGAATAGACTTTTTATTTAGAACAAATTGGTTGAAATAAATTGTTCTGTAGAAATATGTTCGCTGAATTTAGTTTTCTATAGAACTGAATAGATTTTTTCTATAGAAAAAGTTCGCTGAATTGAGTGTTTCTATAGAAAGAGATTCACGAATCGATTTCTTACGTAGAAAAAAGATGAATAAATTGAGTTATTTTTCTATGTAAGAGTTTTCCTTAGGAAAACTTCGTGGAAGTGACTTTCTCTATAGAAAAAGTTCACTGAGTTTAGTTTTTCTAAAGACAAACTTTGCTGTATAAAGTTTTTTTCATAAAAACCTTTGGTGAATGAAGTTTACAATAGCAATAGTTCCCTAAATTGATTTTTTTTTAATTGAAGGAAAAAACTCATTTCAACAAAGATTTTTTATAAAAACTTAATATTAATACTACAAGTTTTTTGTGTGGAAACACAGTTTTATGGTATAACTTAATTCAGCAAACAATTTCTTTAGAAAAACCAACCTCCCTGTTCTCATTCTAATGATTTACACACTTCAGCTCAATTAAAACGTATGCTACTAGTCTTCTTTCATTCCCCCTGTAAATATGGGTCAATCGTCAAGGTAACTTTCATTTAAACTTTAAAATCAAAGTGGAAAATAAATAAATAATTCAAGCTTTATGGTCACTGACTGACATAAAGGTGTAAATGTCGGTTTCGCTAGAAAAATAATGAAATAGAATAAGAAGTACAGCGGCAGCAACAACAACAACAAGACGAACAATAATAGCCATATAAAATAAACCCTAACAAGCACCTCCAAAAAGCAACAACACAAACAAACATTTCAATTAAATGCTAGAAAGTAATAAGAACTTCAAACCAAATGGGGGAACGGAAAAGTGACAGGTGGAAGAAGTGAATTTTGCTCCATATTGGTTTAAAAAACGGCCAACACCATCTGCAAAAAAAAAAATAAAATTGCTTTAATACCTTTAACTATGAAACACTTTCCCAATAGCCAGAACGAAATTAAAAAGAGGAATGAAATTCTCTCCGTGTGTGTGTTCTTCTTTCGTCTCTCTTTTATTTTGGTCAATAGATGTTTAACTTTTTTTAGTTTAATTGATTGTTTACTCTAGTTTTGTTCTTTTTTTAATGTTTGTTCGGTCAGCTGTCTGGTGGTTCGTCTACAACAGGTGTTAGGGAAATGATATTCGAAAAAAGTTTATTTTAACTTTTAATTTTATTTTTTTTTTTGTAGTTGAGAAATTTATGAGCAATTAAATTTAATTTAGTATTGTTGTGTTTCGATTTATTGCCGATTTGAAAGGATTATTTCTCCAGACGAGTAAAGTCCAAATATTTTTTGTTGAATAAACACTTTACTGCTCCATTAGAAACAGCTGGAAAAAAAACGTTAATGAAAATCGCCTGGGAAGTCTCAGACTATAGGTTGCTGACATTCTGTAGAAAAAGTTAATTCAGCTAAAAAAGTTCGCTGATCGTTTCTTTTGCTAAAGAAAAATATTTTTTCTACAGAAATAGTTCTCTGAAATTACCTTTTCTATGGAAAAAGTTTTCTTAATTTACTTCCTTTATAGAAAAAATTCTGAATTAAACTTTTCTATAGAAAGGTTTACTGAGTAGACTTTTTCTAAAGAAAAACTTCACTGAATTGGCTTTTGACATTTTCCACAGAAAAAGTTTGCTGAATTGAGTTTTTCTACAGAAAGAGTTTGCTGACTGATTTTTCTTCATAAAAGAAGTTAGCTAGTTTGACTTTTTCTATAGAAAAAGTTAGTTGAATTGATTTTTTCACAAAAAAAGAAAAATAAGATCGCTAATTTGACATTTTCTATAAAATGTTTCAGAATTAATTTTTCTGCAGAAAAATTGACTAAATTGACATTTTCTAAAAACAAATTTCGCCGAATTGACTTTTTACAAAAAAAGTTTGCTGAATTGACGTTTTCTATAGAAAAAGTTCGCTGAATAGACTTTTTCATAGGAAAAGTTTGTTGAATTGATTTTTCCTACACAAAACAAGTTAGCCAAACTGACTTTTTTTACAGAAAAGGTTAGCTGAATTAATTTTTTTTTCACAAAAAAAAAAAACAAAAACAAAAAAGATCCTAAATTGACATTTTCTATAGAAAAAATGTTCAGAATTAATTTTTCAGCAGAGAAACAAATTTCGCCGCATTGACTTTTGACTTTTTTACAAGAAAAAGTTTTCTGAATTGACTTTTACTATATAAAAAGTTTGTCGAATTGACTTTTTCTGTAAAAAAAGTTTGCCGCATTGACTTCTTAAAAAGAAAAAGATTGCTGAATTGACTTTTTCTGTCTTATTCTAGAAAAAAGTTTGCTGCATTGAGATCTCCTGTAGAAAACATATACTGAATTATACTGAAAAAGTATGCTAAATTCACTTTTACTGTATAAAAAGTTTGCCGAATTAAGTTTTTCTATAGAAAACATTTGCGGAATTTACATTTTCTATAGAAAAATATTGCCACAATGACTTTTTCCATAGAAAAAGTTTGTTGGTTTGAGTTTTTCTATAGAAAACGTATATTGAATTTAGTTTTTCTATTATTATAGTATACAAAATTTACCTTTTCTGTACAATTAGTTTGCTGAATTAGGTTATTTATAGAAAAAGATTACTGAACTGACATTTTGTAAAAAGGTTGCTCAATTGACTTTTTCTAAGGAAAAAGTTCGCTAAATTGAATTTCTATAGCAAAAGTTGGCTAAATTAATTTTTTTATATCAAAAGTTTGCTCGATTGACTTTTTCTCTAGAAAAAGTTCGCTCAATTGAATTTTTCTATAGAAAATGTTAGCTCAGTTGAACTCTTTTATAGAAATATTTCGTTCAATTGGCTTTTTCTATAGAAAAAGTTCGCTCAATTGTCTTTTTCTATAAAAAAATCGCTCCATTGTCTTATTCTATAGAAAAAATTAGCTCCATTGTCTTTTTCTATAGAAAAAGTTCGCTCAATTGTTTTTCTATAGAAAGTTTCCCTCAAGTGACTTTTACAATAGAAAATGTTCGCTCAATTGATTTTTACTATAAAAAACAAGTAAGAAAGTATCAGTCTGCTGAGCCGACAGAGATATACCCTCAGCCTCTGCAAATTGAAACACTTTTTTCACAAAAAAAAACTTATGTATTTAGGGGGTTTCAAAATGTTGGTCGTATGAACCGACAAAAATGTTGACTAGGATTAAAGTTCAAAAATTTTGAGGAAAAGGTACTTAAAGGAATGGACCGACATAGACCATGGGGGTGCCATAGGGAGTTTTTACACCCTACGTGCTGTTTTCTCGAGAAGTATGGACTTGCCCCTGAAACAACCTTTACCATCGTGATTGAGGCAGCGAAGGTAAGTTGCTTCAATAAAAATCAAAGTGATTCAATAGCAGGACTTAAAGTGAACTTATCAAAAATCTTGTGTGGGAGGTACGGGATGGAGTGGACAAATATAGTCCATATTCGAACCTGATCTATATCTGGTAGACATTATGAGAATGTGTAAAGTATGGACCAAATCGGTCACTCCCATCAAGAGTTATCGTGCGCACAAATTTTCCGAATATTTTTGAACTTTTGTTGGGTAGGTACCTGAAGGAGTGGATCGATATGACTTACCTACGAACTTAAACTAAGTTTGGAAACAATATTACGAAGGCCAAATTTTGGCCGGAAATGGCATTCCCGTTCGAGAATTATCTTGCGCTTCCACCCATACACATGGTGTCATAGGGTTTGTTTTTCAACTTTCAGGCTATTTTTTCAGGAAGTATGGACTTGCCCCTGAGGAAACTTGTACCTTCGTATAGGGGACAGTGAATACAAGATGTTACAACAAAAACCATGGCGATTCGAGAACAGGTCCTAAACTGAAATTTTCCGAAATTTTGTGTGGGAGGTACTCGAAGGAGTTTACCGATTGAGTCCATATTGGAACCTCATCTAAGTCTGGTAGAAATTTCATAATGTGCAAAGTATGGACCAAATCGGTAAGTCCCTTCAAGAGTTATCGTACGCACAAATTTTCCGAACATTTTCGAACTTTTGTGGGGGAGGTACCGGAAGGAGTGGACCGATATAATCCATCTTTGAACTTGAACTAAGTTTGGACAAAATATTACGAAGGCCAAATGTTGGACGGAATCGACAGATCCGTTCGAGAGTTATCTTGCGCTCCAAACCCCAACACACGGTGTCATAGGGTTTTTGTAACTTTCAGGCTATTTTCCCAGGAAGTATGGACTTGCTCCTAATGAAACTTATAGCGTCGTATAGAGGACAGCGAATACAACTTGCGTAAACAAAAATCAAAGCGATTCGAGACCAGGTCCTAAACTGAACTTTTCCGAAATTTTGTGTGGGAGGTACCCGAAGTAGGGGACCGATTGAGTCCATATTGGAACCTCATCTAAGTTTAGTAGAAATTACACGATGTGCAAAGTATGGACCAAATCGGTTATTCCCTACAAGAGTTATCGTGCGCACAAGTTTTGCGACAATTTTTGAACATTTGTGGGGGAGGTTCCTGAAGGAGTGGACCTATATGGCCCATCTTCGAACTTAAATCGAATCTGGACAAAATATTTCGATACCCAAAATTTGAACCGAATCGATTGATCGGTTCGAGAGTTATCGTGCGCACCAGCCAGACAGACAGACAGACGGACGGACATTGCTAGATCTACTCAAAATTTTCTGAAACGGATATCGTACAAACATACTTGGGGTCTAAAACCATTATTTCGATGAGGCACATTTTTGGTCGTATCAAAGTGTAAATACCCTCTTTAGCCTAAAGGTTGAGGGTATAATTAGCTGTATTGACTTTTTCTCCAGAAGAATGTTGGCTGTGTTGACTGCAAACAAAACATTGTTCCACAACATCCCATACGGGACAAGATAGACTTCTCTCATATCAATGAGTGCACCCCGATTCATATTTAGCTCAATGATATGGGACCTACTGTTTATCGCCGAGTCCGAACGGCGTGTCTTAAGACACCACTTATGGAGAAGTTTTTCAAGAATGAAATACTCAGGAAATGTCGCCAACATTACTGAGGGGTATTTTGCCACTGTTGAAAAATGTTTGATGTTGCCTGGCCGGGGAATCGAACCCCCGACCTTCTGCGTGCAAGGCGGGCGTGCATACCATTGCACTACGGTGTGTTGACTGTTTCTATAGGAAAAGCTGGCTATAGAAAAATTTGGCTGTATTAACCATTCCTTTAGAAAAAGTTGGCTGCATTGGCGTTTACTATAGAAAATTGGCTTAATCGACTTTTGTTATAGAAAAAGTTATCTGAATTGTCTTATTCTTTTGAAAAGTTTCGCTGAATTGAATCTTTCCACAGAAGAAATTCGCTTAATTTTCTTTTTCTATATAAAAAGTTGCCTGTTATGGATCTTTCTATAGAACAAGTAAAAAAGTATCAGTCGGCTTTGCCGACAGATATATACCCTCAGCCTGTGCAAATTGAAACACTTTTTTCACAAAAAAACTTATGTATTTAGGGGGTTTCAAAATTTTGGTCGTATGAACCCACAAAAATGTTGATTAGGATTAAAGTTCAAAAATTTTGCGGAAAAGGAACTTAAAGGAATGGACCGACATAGACAATGGGGGTGCAATAGGGGGGTTTTACGCCCTTCGGGCTATTTTTTCAGGAAGTATGGACTTGCCCCTAGTGAAACTTACAGCGTCGTATAGAGAACAGCGAATACAACTTGCGTAAACAAAAATCAAAGCGATTCGAGACCAGGTTCTAAACTGAACTTTTCCGAAATTTTGTGTGGGAGGTACCCGAAGTAGGGGACCGATTGAGTCCATATTGGAACCTCATCTAAGTTTAGTAGAAATTACACGATGTGCAAAGTATGGACCAAATCGGTTATTCCCTACAAGAGTTATCGTGCGCACAAGTTTTGCGACAATTTTTGAACATTTGTGGGGGAGGTACCTGAAGGAGTGGACCGATATGGCTTATCTTCGAACTTAAACTATGTTTGGACAAAATATTACTAAGGCCAAACTTTGGACCCAATCGGCAGACTTTGACTTTGACTTTTTCTATAGAAAAAGTATGCTCAATTGACTTTTTCTATAGAAAAAGTTCGCTCAATTGACTTTTTCTATAGAAAAAGTTCTCCTCAATTGACTTTTTCTATAGAAAAAGTTCTCCTCAATTGACTTTTTCTATAGAAAAAGTTCGCTCAATTGACTTTTTCTATAGAAAAAGTTCGCTCAATTGACTGTTTCTATAGAAAAAGTTCGCTTAATTGACTTTTTCTATAGAAAAAGTTCTCTCAATTGACTTTTTCTATAGAAAAAGTTCTCTCAATTGACTTTTTCTTTAGAAAAAAATCGCTCAATTGACTTTTTCTATAGAAAAAGTTCGTTCAAGTGACTTCTTCTATAGAAAAAATTTGCTCAAGTGACTTTTTCTATAGAACAAATTTGCTCAATTGAATTTTTCTATAGAAAAAGTTCGCTTAACTGACTTTTTCTATAGAAAAAGTTCGCTCAATTGACTTTTTCTATAGAAAAAGTTCGCTCAATTGACTTTTTCTATAGAAAAAGTTCCCTCAATTGAATTTTTCTATAGAAAAAGTTCGTTCAAGTGACTTCTTCTATAGAAAAAATTTGCTCAAGTGACTTTTTCTATAGAAAAAATTTGCTCAATTGAATTTTTCTATAGAAAAAGTTCGCTTAACTGACTTTTTCTATAGAAAAAGTTCGCTCAATTGACTTTTTCTATAGAAAAAGTTCGCTCAATTGAATTTTTCTATAGAAAAAGTTCGCTTAACTGACTTTTTCTATAGAAAAAGTTCGCTCAATTGACTTTTTCTATAGAAAAAGTTCGCTCAATTGACTTTTTCTATAGAAAAAGTTCCCTCAATTGACTTTTTCTATAGAAAAAGTTCGCTTAATTAACTTTTTCTATAGAAAAAGTTTGCTCAAGTGACTTCTTCTATAGAAAAAATTTGCTCAAGTCACTTTTTCTATAGAAAAAATTTGCTCAATTGACTTTTTCTATAGAAAAAGTTCGCTTAACTGACTTTTTTATAGAAAAAGATCGCTCAATGGACTTTTTCTATAGAAAAAGTACGCTCAAGTGACTTTTTCTATAGAAAAAGTTTGCTCAAGTGACTTTTTCTATAGAAAAAGTTTGCTCAAGTGACTTCTTCTATAGAAAAAGTTCGCTGTGTTTTCTATAGAAAAAGTTCGCTCAATTGACTTTTTTATAAAAAAGTTTGTTGAAATGACTTTTTCTATGGAAAGGTTTCACTCAATTGACTTTTTCTATTGAAAGAGTTCGCTAAAATAATTTTTTTATATAAAATTTTGCTCAATTTATTTTCCTATAGTAAAAGTTCAATCAATTGTCTTTTTCTATATAAAAATTTGGCTCAATTATTTTTTTTTATATACAACTTTCGCTCAATTGATATTTATTATAGAAAAAGTTTGCTTAATTGACATTTTTTATAGAAAAAGTTTGCTTAATTGACATTTTTTATAGAAAAAGTGCGCTCAATTGACTTTTTCTATAGAAAAAGTTCGCTCAATTAACTTTTTCTATAGAAAAAATTGGCTCAATTGGCTCTTTCTATAGAAAAAGCTCGCTCAATTGACTTTTTCTATAGAAACATTTCGCTCGACTGACTTTTTCTATAGAAAAAGGTCGCTTAATTGAATTTTTCTATAGAAAAAGTTCGCTCAATTGACTTTTGCTAGAGAAAAAGTTAGCTCAATTGACTTTTGCTAGAGAAAAAGTTAGCTCAATTGACTTTTTCTATAGAAAAAGTTTGCTCAAGTGACTTTTTCTATAGAAAAAGTTTGCTCAAGTGACTTTTTCTATAGAAAAAGTTTGCTCAAGTGACTTTTTCTATAGAAAAAGTTTGCTCAAGTGACTTTTTCTATAGAAAAAGTTCGCTCAATTGACTTTTTCTATAGAAAAAGTTCGCTCAATTGACTTTTTCTATAGAAAAAGTTCGCTCAATTGACTTTTTCTATAGAAAAAGTTCGCTCAATTGACTTTTTCTATAGACAAAATTTCGCTCAATTGAATTTTTCTATAGAAAAAGTTCGGTCAATTGACTTTTTTATAGAAAAAGTTCGCTCAATTGACTTTTTCTATAAAAAAGTTCGATCAATTTACTTTTTCTATAGAAAAAGTTCGCTCAAGTGACTTTTTCTATAGAAAAAGTTCGCTCAATTGACTTTTTCTATAGAAAAAGTTCCCTCAATTGACTTTTTCTATAGAAAAAGTTCGTTCAAGTGACTTCTTCTATAGAAAATATTTGCTCAAGTGACTTTTTCTATAGAAAAAATTTGCTCAATTGAATTTTTCTATAGAAAAAGATCGCTTAACTGACTTTTTCTATAGAAAAAGTTCGCTCAATTGACTTTTTCTATAAAAAAAGTTCGCTCAATTGACTTTTTCTATAGAAAAAGTTCACTCAATTGACTTTTTCTATAGAAAAAGTTCACTCAATTGACTTTTTCTATAGAAAAAGTTCACTCAATTGACTTTTTCTATAGAAAAAGTTCGTTCAAGTGATTTCTTCTATAGAAAAAGTTCGTTCAAGTGATTTCTTCTATAGAAAAAATTTGCTCAATTGAATTTTTCTATAGAAAAAGTTCGCTCAATTGACTTTTTCTATAGAAAAAGTTCGCTCAATTGACTTGTTCTATAGAAAAAGTTCGCTCAATTGACTTTTTCTATAGAAAAAGTTCGCTCAATTGACTTTTTCTATAGAAAAAGTTCGCTCAAGTGACTTTTTCTATAAAAAAAGTTCGCTCAATTGACTTTTTCTATAGAAAAAGTTTGCTCAAGTGACTTGTTCTATAGAAAAAATTTGCTCAAGTGACTTATTCTATAGAAAAAATTTGCTCAATTGACTTTTTCTATAGAAAAAGTTCGCTTAACTGACTTTTTCTATAGAAAAAGTACTCTCAAGTGACTTTTTCTATAGAAAAAGTTTGCTCAAGTGACTTCTTCTACAGAAAATGTTCGCTCAAGTGACTTCTTCTATAGACAAAATTTGCTCAATTGACTTTTTCTTTTATAGAAAAAGTTCGCTTAATTGACTTTTTCTATAGCAAAAGTTTTCTCAATTGACTTTTTTTGCAATATAAAAAAGTCACTCAATTATCTTTTTCTATACAAAAATTTCGATCAATTATCTTTTTCTATTGAAAAAATTCGCTCAATTATCTTTTTCTATAAAAAATTTCTCCCCATTGATTTTTTCTCTAGAAACAGTTCGCTCAGTTGATTTTTTCTGTAAAAAAGTTCGCCCAGTTGACATTTTCTATAGAAAAATGTCCCCAATTGACTTTTTGTGTAGAAACATTTCGCTCAATTGACTTTTTCTACAGAAAAAATTTGCCTAATTGACATTTTTTATAGAAAAAGTGCGCTCAATTTACTTTTTCTATATATAAAGTTCGCTCAATTGAAATTTTGTATAAAAAAAGTTCGCTCAATTGACTTTTTCTATAGAAAAAGTTCGCTCAATTGGCTTTTTCTATAGAAAAAGTTCGCTCAATTGACATTTTCTATAGAAAAAGTTAGCTTAATTGACATTTTTTATAGAAAAAGTACGCTCAATTGACTTTTTCTATAGATAAAGTTCGCTCAAATGACTTTTTGTATAGAAAAATTTTGCTCGATTGGCTTTTTCTATAGATAAAGTTCGCTCAATTGACATTTTCTATAGAAAATTAGGTCAATTGACGTTTTATACATTACATTTTTGTTCAGTTGATTGTTTCTATATAAAAACGTTGCTCAATTAATTTTTCTATAGCAAAACTTTTCTCAATTGACTTTTTTGCTATAGAAAAAAGTCACTCAATTATCTTTTTCTATAGAAAAATTTCGATCATTTATATTTTCTACAGAAAATGTTCGCTCAATTATCTTTTTCTATTGAAAAAGTTCGCTCGATTACCTTTTTTTATAAAAACTTTGACTTTTTCTTTAGAAAATGTTCTCTCAATTGACTTTTTGCATAGAAAAAGTTCGCTCAATTGAATTTTGCTATAAAAAAGTTCCTTTAATTGACTTTTTCTATAGAAAAAGTTTGCTCAACTTATTTTTTTCTGCAGAAAATTCTGCCAAATTGTTTGCTGAATTGAAATTGCTGACATGAATTTTTCTATAGAAAAAGTTCGCTGAACCGATTGTTTCTGTGCAAAAATTAGCCGCATTAACATATTGTGTTGAAAAATCCTACCAAACTAACGTTTTGTATAGAAAAGCTATCAACATTTTTTGCTTTGATTCTGCCAATTAATTATATGGAAATTCAAAAACTTAATTATTGTTAATGAATCATATTGAGATCAATTACAAAGTCAATTACTAATAAAGACTCTTGTTCTTTGCAACTACATTCCAAACGGAAAAAATATCTTCTAAATCTTCTAAAACTTCTTATTAAACAAATAACAACAACATCATCAAGTAAGGCATCCGAAGTAGGCACTCTATTGCATATTGTAACCAAAAAGAATGTAATGAAGCTTGCTAAGATTTCACTTGGATCTGCTGCATTAATGTATGCCACACATGCTAAATTTAGCCCATATTTCTAAATTTGCTATGGAATGGGGGATATGTATGCAAAGTTCAGCATTGTGTTTGGCACTTCTCCTATTAACATTGCCCCCTTATTCCTCTTTATTATTTTCCCTATAATAGGGTAACTAATATTCGTTCTGTCTCAAATTCAATTTGTTTGTTTTCTTCCTCTTTCAGCTGCTTAAAACAACCAGAAGACATGCAAATTTTCTTACAGACAAAGATACGGAAAATCTATTCCAAAACAACCATGGTTGGATGACAGTCTAGATGAGTGGCTGGTTGTGGCTGCTTAGCTTACCGAAGTTGATGAAGTTTTAAGAATCTAAAGACAACAATGACGAAGAAGAAGATAATGATGATGATGAATGTTTTGCAAATCCACTTCATTTAATGAAAAAGAGGCAAAATAGGCATCGGGTTGCTTATGATAATTGGGAAAGTATCTTTTGGTAACATAAGTATGAGGAAAATTTATGTAAATTTGTTTTTCGCTGTGTGTCTGTTTGTGTTTTCTTGCATATTGTGGAAGGTAGCATCAACTTACCTTATATTATTATATCTCTTTAAAATATTTTGTTACTGTTCGGTTAAGCCTAAAACGTAACTAAACGGTTTAGAATAAACAGTGGTTTAAAGAGGTTGTGTAGATTGCCAAAGAAAACGTTTGGTAAATTTGAATTTGCCATAGAAAAACGTATGGGAATTGACTTTTTATATAGAAAAAGATCGCTGAATTGACTTTTCTATAGACAAAGTTCGTTGAATTGACTTTTTCTATAGAAAAAGTTCGTTGAATTGACTTTTTCTATAGGTAAAGTTCGCTGAATTGATTTTTCTATAGAAAAAGTTCACTGAATTTACTTTTTCTATAGAAAAAGTTCGCTGAATTGATTTTTCTATAGAAAAGTTTGCTGAATTAATTTTTCTTTAGAAAATGTTGTCTAAATTGACCTTTCTATAGAACAGTTCTTTACATTGCCTTCTTCTGTAGAAAAAGTTTGCTGAATTGACTTTTTCTATAGAATAAGTTCGCTCAATTGTCTTTTTATACAGTAAAATTAGCTGAATTGGCTTCTTCTATAGAAGAAGTTCGTTGAATTGACTATTTCTATAGAAAAAGAGCGCTCTGAAGGAAGAAAAGTTCGATGACAGAGAAGCCGATATGTCTAAAGAGCCTCTACCACTTGCAAAAATAAAGGTCAATAAGCTCGATTCCAACGAGAAATTAAAAAAAGGTGCCGTGAGTTGATTTTTTTATAGAAAAGTTTTGGTTAATTTCTTTCTATAGAAAAAGTCAATTCAGCGAACTTTTTCTATAGAAAGAGTTTGCTGAATTGACTTTTTCTATAGTAAAAGTTCGCTGAAATGACTTTTTCTGTAGAAAAAGTTCGCCGAATTGACTTTTTCTATACAAAAGGTTCGCTGACTTAACTTTTTTTTATAGCAAAAGTTCGCGGAATTGACTTTTTCTATAGAAACTGTTCGCTGAATTGACTTTTTCTATAGAAAAAGTTCGCTGAATTGACTTTTCCTTTAGAAAAATGTTAACTGAATTGACTTTTTCTATAGAAAAACGTGAATTCATCACTTTTTAAATACAAAAGTTTCGCTGAATTGACTTTTTCAATGGAGAATTTTCGCTGAATTAATTTTTCTATAGAAAATGTTCCCTGAGTTGACTTTTTCTATAGAAAAAGTTCAATGTGTTTCGCTGAATTAACATTTTCTATAGAAAAATTTCGCTGAATTGCTTTTCTATAGAAAAGTTCTCTCAATTGACTTTTTCTATAGAAAAGTTTTGCTGACTTGATTTTTTCTATAGAACAAATTCGCTGAATTTACTTTTTCTGTAGAACAAATTCGCTGAATTGACCTTTTCTATGGAAAAAGTTCGCTGAGTTGACGTTTTCTATAGAAAAAGTTCTTAGAATTGACTTTTTCTATAAAAAAAGTTCACTGAATTGAATTTTTCTATAGAAAAAATTTGCTGAATTGACTTTTTTAGAAAAAGTTTGCTGAATTGACTTTTTTATACAGAAAGTTTTTGAATTGACTTTTTCGATAGGAAAAGTTCGCTGAATTGACTTTTTCCAGAGAAAAAGTTCGCTGAATTGACTTCTTTCTATAGAAAAAGTTCGCTGAATTGAATTTTGCTATAGAAAAAGTTCGCTGAATTGAATTTTTCTATAGAAAAAATTCGCTGATTTCACTTTTTCTATAGAAAAATATCGCTGAATTAACTTTTTCTAGACAAAGTTCGCTGAATTGACTCTATAGAAAAAGTTCGCTGATTTTACTTTTTCTATAGAAAAAGTTCGCTGATTTTACTTTTTCTATAGAAAAAGTTCGCTGATTTTACTTTTTCTATAGAAAAAGTTCGATGAAGTGACTTTTTCTATAGAAAAAGTTCGATGAAGTGACTTTTTCTATAGAAAAAGTTCGCTGAATTATGGAAAAAGTTCGCTTAGTCTACTTTTTCTATAGAAAAAGTTCGCTAAATTGACTTTTTCTATAGAAAAAATTCGCTGAATTGACTTTTTCTATAGAAAATGTTCGCTGAATTGACTTCTTCTATGGAAAAAGTTCGCTGAATTGACTTTTTCTATAGAAAAAGGTTGCTGAATTGATTTTTTCTATGGAAAAAGTTCGCTTATTCGACTTTTTCTATAGAAAAAGTTAGCTGAATTTACTTTTTCTATAGCAAAAGTTCGCTGAATTGACTTTTTCTATAGAAAAACTTCGCTGAATTGACTTTTTCTATAGAAAAAGTTCGCTGAATTGATTTTTCTACAGAAAAAATTCGCTGAATTGACTTTTTCTATAGAAAAAGTTCGCTGAATTGACTTTTTCGATAGAAAAACTTCGCTGAATTGACTTTTTCTATAGAAAAACTTCGCTGAATTGACTTTTTCTATCGAAAAAGGTCGCTTAATTGACTTTTGCCATAGAAAAAGTTCGCTGAATTGACTTTTTCTATTGAAAAAGTTCGCTGAATTTACTTTTTCTATAGGAAAAGTTCGCTGAATTGACTTTTTCTATAGGAAAAGTTCGCTGAATTGACTTTTTCTATAGAAACAGTTCGCTGTATTGACTTTTTCTATAGAAAAATTTCGCTGAATTGACTTTTTCTATAGAAAAAGTTCGCTGAATTGACTTTTTCTATAGAAAAAGTTCGCTGAATTGATTTTTCTATACAACAGTTCATTGAATTGACTTTTTCTATAGAGAAAGTTCGCTGTGTTGACTTTATCTACAGAAAATTTCGCTCAATTGACTTTTTTATAGAAAAGGTTCGCTGAATTGACTTTTTCTATAGAAAAAGTTCGCTGTGTTGACTTTATCTACAGAAAATTTCGCTCAATTGACTTTTTTATAGAAAAGGTTCACTGAATTGACTTTTTCTATAGAAAAATTCGCTGAATTGATAAAAAGTTCACTAAGTTGACTTTTTCTATAGAAAAAGTTCGCTGAATTGATTTTTTTCTATAGAAAAAGTTCGCCGAATTGATTGTTTCTACAGAAAAAGTTCGCTGAATTGATTTTTCTATACAACAGTTCATTGAATTGACTTTTTCTATAGAGAAAGTTCGCTGTGTTGACTTTATCTACAGAAATTTTCGCTCAATTGACTTTTTTATAGAAAAGGTTCGCTGAATTGACTTTTTCTATAGAAAAAGTTCGCTGTGTTGACTTTATCTACATAAAATTTCGCTCAATTGACTTTTTTATAGAAAAGGTTCGCTGAATTGACTTTTTCTATAGAAAAATTCGCTGAATTGATAAAAAGTTCACTAAGTTGACTTTTTCTATAGAAAAAGTTCGCTGAATTGATTTTTTTCTATAGAAAAAGTTCGCCGAATTGATTGTTTCTACAGAAAAAGTTCGCTGAATTGATTTTTCTATACAACAGTTCATTGAATTGACTTTTTCTATAGAGAAAGTTCGCTGTGTTGACTTTATCTACAGAAAATTTCGCTCAATTGACTTTTTTATAGAAAAGGTTCGCTGAATTGACTTTTTCTATAGAAAAAGTTCGGTGATTTTATTTTTCTACTGAAAAGGTTGACTTAATTGACTTTTTCTATAGAAAAAGTTCACTGAATTGATTTTTTTATAGAAAATGTTCGATGAATTGATTTTTTTATAGAAAATGTTCGATGAATTGACTTTTTCTATAGAAAAAGTTTGCTGAATTGACTTTTTCTATAGAAAAATTTCGCTGAATTGAATTTTTCTGTAGAAAAATTTCGCTGAATTGAATTTTTCTGTAGAAAAATTTCGCTGAATTGATTTTTCTGTAGAAAAAGTTCGCTGTGTTGACATTTTCTGTAGAAAATTTCGCTTAATTGAGTTTTTCTATAGAAAAAGTTCGGTGATTTGATTTTTCTATAGAAGAAGTTAGCTGATTTGACTTTTTTTTATAGAAAAAGTTCGCTGAATTGACTTTTTCTATAGGAAAAATTCGCTGAATTGACTTTTTCTATAGAAAAAGTTCGCTGAATTGAATTTTTCTATAGGAAAAGTTCGCTGAATTGACTTTTTCTATAGAAAAATTTCGCTGAATTGACTTTTTTATTGAAAAAGTTCGTTGAATTGACTTTTTCTTAGAAAAAGTTCGCTAAATTGACTTTTTCTATAGAAAAATTTGGCTGAATTGACTGTTTCTATAGAAAAAGTTCGCTGAATTGACTTTTTCTATGAAAAAAGTTGACTGAATTGACCTTTTCTATAGAAAATGTTCGCTGAATTGACTTTTTCTATTGAAAAAGTTCGCTGAATTTACTTTTTCTATAGGAAAAGTTCGCTGAATTGACTTTTTCTATAGGAAAAGTTCGCTGAATTGACTTTTTCTATAGAAACAGTTCGCTGAATTGACTTTTTCTATAGAAAAATTTCGCTGAATTGACTTTTTCTATAGAAAAAGTTCGCTGAATTGACTTTTTCTCTAGAAAAAGTTCGCTGAATTGACTTTTTCTCTAGAAAAAGTTCGCTGAATTGATTTTTCTATACAACAGTTCATTGAATTGACTTTTTCTATAGAGAAAGTTCGCTGTGTTGACTTTATCTACAGAAATTTTCGCTCAATTGACTTTTTTATAGAAAAGGTTCGCTGAATTGACTTTTTCTATAGAAAAGGTTCGCTGTGTTGACTTTATCTACAGAAAATTTCGCTCAATTGACTTTTTTATAGAAAAGGTTCACTGAATTGACTTTTTCTATAGAAAAATTCGCTGAATTGATAAAAAGTTCACTAAGTTGACTTTTTCTATAGAAAAAGTTCGCTGAATTGATTTTTTTCTATAGAAAAAGTTCGCCGAATTGATTGTTTCTACAGAAAAAGTTCGCTGAATTGATTTTTCTATACAACAGTTCATTGAATTGACTTTTTCTATAGAGAAAGTTCGCTGTGTTGACTTTATCTACAGAAATTTTCGCTGAATTGACTTTTTTATAGAAAAGGTTCGCTGAATTGACTTTTTCTATAGAAAAAGTTCGCTGTGTTGACTTTATCTACAGAAAATTTCGCTCAATTGACTTTTTTATAGAAAAGGTTCACTGAATTGACTTTTTCTATAGAAAAATTCGCTGAATTGATAAAAAGTTCACTAAGTTGACTTTTTCTATAGAAAAAGTTCGCTGAATTGATTTTTTTCTATAGAAAAAGTTCGCCGAATTGATTGTTTCTACAGAAAAAGTTCGCTGAATTGATTTTTCTATACAACAGTTCATTGAATTGACTTTTTCTATAGAGAAAGTTCGCTGTGTTGACTTTATCTGCAGAAAATTTCGCTCAATTGACTTTTTTATAGAAAAGGTTCGCTGAATTGACTTTTTCTATAGAAAAATTCGCTGAATTGATAAAAAGTTCACTAAGTTGACTTTTTCTATAGAAAAAGTTCGCTGAATTGATTTTTTTCTATAGAAAAAGTTCGCCGAATTGATTGTTTCTACAGAAAAAGTTCGCTGAATTGATTTTTCTATACAACAGTTCATTGAATTGACTTTTTCTATAGAGAAAGTTCGCTGTGTTGACTTTATCTACAGAAAATTTCGCTCAATTGACTTTTTTATAGAAAAGGTTCGCTGAATTGACTTTTTCTATAGAAAAAGTTCGGTGATTTTATTTTTCTACTGAAAAGGTTGACTTAATTGACTTTTTCTATAGAAAAAGTTCACTGAATTGATTTTTTTATAGAAAATGTTCGATGAATTGACTTTTTCTATAGAAAAATTCGCTGAATTGATAAAAAGTTCACTAAGTTGACTCTTTCAACAGAAAAAATTCGCTGAATTGACTTTTTCCATAGAAAAAGTTCGCTAAACTGATTTCTTTTGTGAATTAATTTCGCTTGTTTGATTTTTCCATGGAAAAAGTTCGTTTAATTTACTTTTTCTAACGGAAAATTTCGCTGAGTTGACTTTTTCTATAGAAAAACTTCGCTGAATTGGCTTTTTCTATAGAAAAACTTTTTTTATAGAAAATGTTCGCTGACTTGACTCTTTCTACAGAAAAACTTCTCTGAATTGACTTTTTCTATAGAAAAAAGGTTGGTTTTATTGTTGTTTCTATAGAAAAAGGACAGAGTCTAAATTGAATTTGTCTATAGAAAAAGTTGGTTGATTTTACGTTTTCTGCAGAAGCAGAATATTTGCTGAATCGACATTTTTAACATAAATTAGGAAATAAAGAACCACTGTTCCCCATTCAAAGCCACTCTCCCAAACAAAATAATTCATTTACCATACAAATAACCCATACTAAGTAAATTTTTCATACTTAGCCATTACTTGGCAGTGAAGTGGTCAACTCTTAACTTGAATAGAAAAAGAAGAAGAAGAAAATGTATTTAATATGGACGTCCGTATGGGTTGGTCGGTTAGTTGGTTAGTTAAAGATAGCTTTGTTGTTTGTTTCATTCACTTTTGATGGCTGTTTTGTTTGCGAAAAACAGATCAAAATTGTGCCAAGTCACATTTAACCGAGTTACCTAAATATTGCCACACAACAGCGGCAGCAACAACAGACCTGGCCCACAGCAAGCCGAATGAGACGAATAACTAAATAAATGAATGAATGGAAAATTGAATGCTTTGGACTTCTGAATAGCAGAAAAAGAAGAAGAACTATTACCACTCGTTTGATATTGTTTTTGTTGTTGTGGTATTTATTTATGTTATCTTTTAGATTTGTGTCCACGCGATATAGACTTTCAGTCGACCAACAACAATACATTCACACGTCTGGCGGCTGTCATGTTAGCTATGCTAGTCTGGCTTTACCTTCTTCCAAAGAGTGAATTCGGAGGTTTGTTTGGCGGGCAGTGGAAAAATTGTATTTTATTTAGAAGTAATCATAATTATAGAAATTATAATCGGCTTTGCTAAATAGAAATTCTTGCATCCCCAATTCAATTATAGAAAAGTGGCGAAAAAGAAAACAACAAACACAAGACAACCAACCAGTTGCTTGGTTCTGGTTGTTTGGTTCAGTGGGCCAGTATGCCAAATTTTTAGAAGTAACATACACGGGCAAACGTCATCTCCTATTTTTGGCTTATCTTTTTAATTTATTTGCTTTTGTTTGTGTTCAGAAGGTGGTTCATAATTTATTGTCCTCAGCTTTAGTAGGTTTTTTCTTATTGGCCTTGGGTTAAAAGAGCTTCTGTGTATGCTTGTTCCTTTTTAAGGGCAATTTGCTTGTAATGCTGTTTAAATGAAAGTGTAATTTGTTAATGCTGCTCTGGAGTGGTTAGGAGACCTAAGGCAAAGCATTTATGGCGTTCATCGTGTTTAAGACAAAATCTGGTTTAGGGGAACAAGAAGGTTTTAGCTTCACTATCACACCGAAATGGCTGAAATTTGGTACTTAGTCTTCGCTGGGGGTATCTTTCCCCCAGAATTTTGTCGATATAGGTCCACGCCTTCATATAGCCCCCATAGATCGCTACCTCCCGTTTTTCGGTTTTTTGAAGGTTGTGGCTTCAATATTCCTTCGAAATGGCTGAAATTTGGTACTTAGTCTTCGCTGGGGGTATAAAACTTTCCCCCAAAATGTTGTCGGTATAGGTCCACGCCTTTATATAGCCCTTATAGAACAATACCTCCCCATTTTCGGTATTTTGATGGCTGTGGCCAGAATAATCCAACAAAATGGCTAACATTTGGAATTTAGTCTTCGTTGGGGGTATAAAACTTTCCATATAAAATTTGTCGGTATAGGTTCACACCTTAGTATAGCTCCAATAGAACGGTACTTCCGAATTTTCGGTATTTTGAAGTTTGTTGCATCAATATTCCACCGAAATTCAATTCAGTGAATTTTTCTATATAAAAAAATCACTTCAGCTAACTTTTTCTACAGAAAATGTCAATTCAGCGAAATTTTTCATGAGAAAAAGTTAATTCAGCGAACTTTTTTTAGAGAAAAAGTAAATTCAGCGAGCTTTTTCCAGAGAAAATGTCAATTCAGCAAACTTTTTCTATAGAAAAATCAATTCAGCGATCTGCTTCAATTCAGTGAACTTTTTCTAGAGAAAAAGTCAATACATTGAACTTTTTCTAAAAAAGTCAATTCAGCGATCTGTTTCTATAAAAAAGTCAATTCAGCAAACTTTTTCTATAGAAAACTCAATTTAGCAAACTTTATCTATAGAAAAAGTCAATTCAGCGAACTTTTTTTTAGAAAAAAGTCAATTCAGCAATTTTTTTCTAGAGAAAAAGTCAATTCAGCAAAATTTTTCTATAGAAAACTCATTTCAGCGAATGTTTCCTTAGAAAAAGTCAACTCACCGAACTTTTTGTTTTAGAGAAAAAGTTAATTCATCGAACTTTTTGTTTTAGAGAAAAAGTTAATTCATCGAACTTTTTCTATAGAAAAAGTTAATTCATCGAACTTTTTCTATAGAAAAAGTCAATTCAGTGAACTTTTTCTATAGAAAAGGTCAACTCAGCGAACTTTTTCTATAGAAAGGTCAATTCAGCAAACTTTTTCTATAGAAAAATTCAATTCGGCGAACTTTTTCTAGAGAAAGTGTCAATTCAGCGAACTTTTGCTGGAGAAAAAGTCAATTCAGCAAACTTTTTCTATAGAAAAATTAATTCAGCAATCTGTTTCTACAGAAAAAGTAAATTTAGCTAACTTTTTCTGTAGAAAACTCAATTCAGCGAACTTTTTCTATAGAAAAAGTCAATTCATCGAACTTTTTCTAGAGAAAAGGTCAATTCAGCGAAATTTTTCTATAGAAAAGGTCAATTCAGCGAACTGTTTCTATAGAAAAAGTCAATTCAGCGAACATTTTCTATAGAACAAGTCAATTCAGTGAACTTTTTCTAAAGAAAAATTCAATTCGGTACACTTTTTCTAGAGAAAAAGTAAATTCAGCTAACTTTTTCTGTAGAAAACTCAATTCAGCGAACTTTTTCTATAGAAACGTCAATTCAGCGAACTTTTTCTGGAGAAAATGTCAATTCAGCGAACGTTTGGTAGAGAAAAAGTCAATTCAGCAAACTTTTTCTGTAGAAAAATCAATTCAGCAATCTTTTTCTACAGAAAAATTCAATTCAGTACAATTTTCTGTACAAGTACAAGTCAACTCAGCGATGTTTTTCTAGAGAAAAAGTTAATTCAGCGAACTTTTCTTTAGAGAAACAGTCAATTCAGCGAACTTTTTCCAGAGAAAATGTCAATTAAGCGTACTTTTGCTAGAGAAAAGTCAATTCAGCAAATTTTTTCTATAGAAAAATCAATTTAGCGATATGTTTCTACAGAAAAAGTCAATTCAGAAAATTTTTTCTATAGAAAAATCAATTCAGCGATCTTTTTCTGCAGAAAAAGTCAATTCAGTAAACTTTTTCTAAAGAAAAATCAATTCAGCAAACTTTTTCTAGAGAAAAAGTTAATTCAGCGAACTTTTTTTTTAGAGAAACAGTCAATTCAGCGAACTTTTTCCAGAAAAAGTTTCAATTCAGCGTACTTTTGCTAGAGAAAAGTCAATTCAGCAAATTTTTTCTATAGAAAAATCAATTTAGCGATATGTTTCTACAGAAAAAGTCAAATCAGAAAATTTTTTCTATGGAAAAATCAATTCAGCGATCTTTTTCTACAGTAGAAGTCAATTCAGCGAACTTTTTCTAGAGAAAAAGTGAATTCAGTGAACTTTTTCTAGAGAAAAAGTCAATACATTGAACTTTTTCTAAAAAAAGTCAATACAGCTATCTGTTTCTACAAAAAAAGTCAATTCAGCAAACTTTTTCTATAGAAAACTCAATTTAGCAAACTTTATCTATTGAAAAAGTCAATTCAGCGAACTTTTTTTTAGAAAAAAGTCAATTCAGCAATTTTTTTCTAGAGAAAAAGTCAATTCAGCAAAATTTTTCTATAGAAAACTCATTTCAGCGAACGTTTCCTTGGAAAAAGTCAACTCACCGAACTTTTTTTTTAGAGAAAAAGTCAATTCAGTGAACTTTTTCTATAGAAAACTCATTTCAGCGAACTTTTTCTATAGAAAAAGTCAATTCAGCGAACTTTTTCTACAGAAAATGTCAATTCAGCGAACTTTTTCTATAGAAAAAGTCAATTCAGCGAACTTTTTCTACAGAAAATGTCAATTCAGCGAATTTTTGCTAGAGAAAATGTCAATTCAGCGAACTTTTGCTAGAGAAAAAGTCAATTCAGAAAACTTTTTCTATAGAAAAATCAATTCAGCGATCTGTTTCTACAGAAACAGTAAATTCAGCAAACTTTTTCTATAGAAAACTCAATTCATCGAACTTTTTCTACAGAAAAAAGTCAATTCAGCGACCTTTTTTTTAGAGAAAAAGTCAATTCATCGAACTTTTTCTATAGAAAAGGTCAAGTCAGCAAACTTTTTCTATATAAAAAGTCAATTCAGCAAACCTTTTCTATAGAAAAAGTCAATTCAGCGAACTTTTTCTAGAGAAAATGCCAATTCAGCAAACTTTTGCTAGAGAAAAAGTCAATTCAACAAACTTTTTCTATAGAAAAATCAATTCAGCTAACCTTTTGTATAGAAAAAGTCAATTCAGCCAACTTTCCTATAGGAAAAGTGAATTCAGTGAACTTTTTTTAAGAAAAAGTCACTTCAGTGAATTTTTTCTATGGAAAAGGCAACTCAGCTAACTTTTTTCTTTAGAAAAAGTAATTTCAGCGAAGTTTTTCTATAGAAAAAGTCAATTCAGCTAACATTTTGTATAGAAAAAGTCAATTCAGCGAACTTTTTCTATAGAAAAATCACTTCAGCTAACTTTTTCTGTAGAAAAAAGTCAATTCAGCGAACTTTTTCTACAGAAAATGTCAATTCAGCGAATTTTTGCTAGAGAAAATGTCAATTCAGCGAACTTTTGCTAGAGAAAAAGTCAATTCAGCAAACTTTTTCTATAGAAAAATCAATTCAGCGATCTGTTTCTACAGAAAAAGTAAATTCAGCAAACTTTTTCTATAGAAAACTCAATTCATCGAACTTTTTCTACAGAAAAAAGTCAATTCAGCGACCTTTTTTTTAGAGAAAAAGTCAATTAATCGAACTTTTTCTATAGAAAAGGTCAAGTCAGCAAACTTTTTCTATATAAAAAGTCAATTCAGCAAACCTTTTCTATAGAAAAAGTCAATTCAGCGAACTTTTTCTAGAGAAAATGCCAATTCAGCGAACTTTTGCTAGAGAAAAAGTCAATTCAGCAAACTTTTTCTATAGAAAAATCAATTCAGCTAACCTTTTGTATAGAAAAAGTCAATTCAGCCAACTTTCCTATAGGAAAAGTGAATTCAGTGAACTTTTTTTAAGAAAAAGTCACTTCAGTGAATTTTTTCTATGGAAAAGGCAACTCAGCTAACTTTTTTCTGTAGAAAAAGTAAATTCAGCGAAGTTTTTCTATAGAAAAAGTCAATTCAGCTAACATTTTGTATAGAAAAAGTCAATTCAGCGAACTTTTTCTATAGACTTTAGAATTTTTGCTGTAGAAAATTTCAATTCAGTGATGTTTTTTACAGAAAAAGTCAATTCAGTTAACTGTTTCTATAGAAAAGATGAATAAAAATGCCAGTCAATTCATTTTATAAAAGAAGCCAACTCGGTGAACTTTTTATATGAAGAAAAATTCAATTCAGCGATGTTTTTCCTTAGGAAAACTAAATTCAGCTGACTTTTAAAAAAACTTCTTTGAGTTAACTTTTCGTTAACCTAATTGCCATTGTCTTGTCTATTCTCCATCCCACACGTGATGCACTTGCCTAAATTCATACACATTTGTTGTAGTTGTTGTATTCAATGAAAAAATTCCCACAATTTGTTAAAGTTAATCAATGATTAGTCATGGGAATAGTCAACTTAAAGCTCCACTCCAAAGTATCACACACATTGCAGGGCATACTCACACACACACCCATATTAATGGTGGAAAAGCGGAAAATTTGCATACATTACTCTTAGCAGCCAAACAACGGCAAGATTATGGTGATGATGGCTGCGACTTTGATTTGCTTTATGAACACCAACAACTAGATTGTAGACCAGATCGAGAGATTTTGTTTCTCTTGCGTTTAAATTAGGGCAAAAATAAACGCCCCACCGTAGGCGATGCAGTCAGAAGAGTAGGGCCGCTGCATAAAGAGGAAGCAAAATGATCTGCTGAAGTGGCAAATTGCAGCCACAGAAAAAAAAACCAAACCGGCGCAATAAAATCAAGAAAAAACCACACATTACCCTTAATAATGTCGGAGGGAGTTGTAAAACCAACAAGTAAGAAAAGCGTTAAGTTCGGTCGGGCCGAACTTTTTATACCCTCCACCACAAAGTTCAGCCATTTCGGTGGATTAATGTGGCCACAACCTTCAAAATACCGAAATTCGGAAGGTACCGTTCTATGGGGGCTATATGATGGCGTGGACCTATACCTACAAATTTCTGGGGGAAAGTTTTATACTCCTAAAGAAGACTAAATACCAAATTTCAGCCATCTCGGTGTGATAATGAGGCTAAAACGTTTAAAATATCGAAAATCGGGAGATATTGTATTATGGAGGCTATATCAACACGTGGACCTATATAAACATTTTATGGTAGAAATGTTTCTTAGCCTCTGGAAACACAAAATACAAAGTTACAACCGATTCTTTGGTCAAATGGGTCTAATACATTCAAAATATGTTAAAATGACGCGTACTTTATAAGGGGCCTTATGTGGGGGCTATACCAAAACGTGGACCTATATAACCCAACTTTGGTAGGAATGTTTTCTGGCCTCTGAAGACACAAAATACCAAATTACAACCAATTCTGTGGTCAAATGGGTCTAATACATTCAAAATATATTAAAATGACGCGTACTTTATATGGGGCCTTATATGGGGGCTATACCAAAACGTGGACCTATATAACCCAACTTTGGTAGGAATATTTTTTGGCCTCTGGAGACACAAAGTACCAAATTACAACCAATTCGGTGGTAAAATGGGCCAAATATCTTAAAAATTCCTTAAAACGACGACGCGTCACGCGTCATTTTGTATGGGGGCTATACGAAAGCGTGGACCTACATAGCCCGCTTTCAATACCAAAAGTCCTACGTAAATATAACATATTTTCCCAAAATTTCATCAACCTACGTCAATCCGTTCGGACGCTAGAGTGATTTCCACAGACGGACAGACGGACAGACGGACAGACGGACGGACATGGCTATATCGATGTAGAATTGCACGCTGATCAAGAATATATATACTTTGTGGGGTCTACAATGATTATTTCGAGTAGTTACAAACGTAGTGACAAACTTAATATACCCCCATCCTATGGTGGAGGGTATAAAAAGATAAGCGGGAACGGAGTGTAGATCATAGTTAGCAGCTACCAAAGATGTAAAAGTATGCCATCTTGATTTGTTGTTGTTTTCGTTGCTGTCGTTGTGAGCAGCAGAAATCATGAAGGCTATAGATAACATTGATGGTGATGACGGGAACATTGCCAAACGCGCCATTGTCAGTCTTTAGCTGGGCTACTGATGTTATTGAAGTTGCCATTGGCATTGCAAGCAATCAGTTAACAACCCCCTTCCTCTGCTCTTCTGTCCTGGATCTGCGGCTATTGTTAATTTCTTTCAGCTCTAACTTTGATGAATGTGCCTGTAAAAATAATAAGACATGACTTCTTGACAATACTCAAACATCACAGAAAATATGATAAAGTGCCCTGACTAAAGACCGATTTTGTTTTGTTTTCATGGCAATTTTTCTTGTGCAGCAAAAAAAAGGAAAATTTTTCTAGAGGTAGGAAAAATATAATTTAGGAGAAGATTTACACAATAACAATTATTGTTAGAAACTATTTAAGGCCTTAATGTGACTAGGAGGTAAGGAGTGTTTAGGGGTTAAAGGGAGTTGTGAAGAATGACCTTAACCGCAATTTATTTTTCTTGGTGATTAACTACTGCTAGGAGGTATGGTTGGCTATAAATATAACCAATGTTATGGATTTTTAGAAGAAACTTTTTCTCTATAAAAAAGTCAATTGAGGCAACTTTTACCATAGAACTTCTTCTATAGAAAACGTCAATTGAGCAATTTTTTCCGAAGAAAAAACCAATTGAGTTAACTTTTTCTACAGAAGAAGTCAATTGATGTCAATTTTTCTATAGAAAAAGACAATTGAGGCAACTTTTTTTATTGAAAAAGTCAATTGAGGCAACTTTTTCCATAGAAAAAGTCAATTAAGGCAACTTTTTCCATTATAGACGTGAACTGAGGCAACTGTTTCTAGAGAAAAAAATCAATTGAGGCAACTTTTTCTAGAGAAAAAGTCAATTGAGGCAACTTTTTTCTATAGAAAAAGACAATTGAGACAACATTTTCTATAGAAAAAGTCAATTGAAACAACTTTTTCTATAGAAAGAGTCAATTGAGACACATTTTTCTATAGAAAAAGTCAACTGAGTCAACATTTTCAATAGAAAAATTGAGTTGAGGCAACTTTTTCTATAGAAAAATTCAATTGAGGCAACTTTTTCTATAGAAAAATTCAATTGAGGCAATTTTTTTCTATAGAAAAAGTCAATTAGAGAACTTTTTCCATTGAAAAATTCACTTTTTCTACAGAAAAAGTCAATTGAGGCAATTTGATCTATTGAAAAAATCAATTGAGACAAATTTTTCTATTGAAAAAGTCAATTGAGTGAAATTTTTCTATAGAAAGAGTCAATTGAGACAAATTTTTCTATAGAAAAAGTCAATTAAGACAACATTTTCTATAGAAAAAGTCAACTGAGGCAGCTTTTTCTATAGAAAAAGTCAATTAGAGAACTTTTTCCATTGAAAAATTCACTTTTTCTACAGAAAAAGTCAACGCAGGCAATTTGATCTATTGAAAAAATCAATTGAGACAAAATTTTCTATTGAAAAAGTCAATTGAGAGAAATTTTTCTATACAAACAAAAAATCAATTAAGACAACTTTTTCTATAGAAAAAGTCAATTGAAGCAATCTTCTTCTATAGAAAATTCAATTGCGGCAAATATTTCTAAAGAAAAATTCAATTGAGGCAACTTTTGCTATAGAAAAAGTAAGATGAGGCAACTGTCTCTATAGAAGAAGTCAATTGCGAGACGTTTTTCTATAGAAGAAGTCAATTGACGCAAAGAAAAAGTCAATTGAGGCACCTTTTTCTATAGAAAAAGTCAATTTAGGCAACTTTTCCTATAGAAAAAATTCAATTGAGGCAACTTTTACTATAGAAAAAGCTACTGAGGCAACTTTTCTATAGAAGAAGCCAATTGAGACAACTTTTCTATACAAAAAAAGTCAATTGAGGCAACTTTTTCTTTAGAAAAAGTCAATTGAGGCAACTTTATATAGAAGTAGGCAATTGAGGCACATTTTTCTACAAAAAAAAAATCAATAGAGGCAACTATTTCTATAGAAGTAGTCAACTGAGGCAACTTTTTCTATAGATGATGTCAATGAAGGCAACATTTTCTAAAGAATAATTCAATTGAGGAAACTTTTTCTATAGAAAAAATCAATTGAAAAACCTTTTCTATAGAAAAATCAATTGAGGCAACATTTTCTATAGAAAATGTCAATGGAGGCAACATTTTCCAAAGAAAAAAGCAATTGAGGAAAGTTTTTCTATAGAAAAACTCAATTGAGGCAACTTTTTCTTTACAAAAAAGTCATTTGAGGCAACTTTTTTTTATAGAAAATGTCAATTGAGGCAACTTTTTCTATAAAAAATGTCAATTGAGGCAACTTCTTCTATAAAAAAAGTCAATTGAGGCAACTTTTTCTATAGAAAAAGTCAATTGAGGCAACTTTTTCTATAGAAAAAGTCAATTGAGACAATTTTTTCTATCTTCTTCTTCTTTATTTACACATCCGTTATCCGGATATATAAGTGATCGTACAATTCATTTTGTTTTTTTAATATTTATCGCATTATATTTATGTTATAGTATAGTGGTTGTCAGCTCTCTGTGTCTTGCAGCATTCAGCAGATCAGTTTCGTCGGTATAACCTGTCCAGTTCATGATGTTTTTGAGCCAAGATGTTTCTTTTCTTCCTCTAGCACGCCTTCCTTCAATTTTTCCTTTTAAAATTGCTTGTAAAATGTTGTATTTATTGTTCCTTAATACGTGTCCAAGATATGCTATTTTGCGACTTTTTATTGTTGTTATTAACTGCCGGCTTACATTCATCCTTCTTAGTACTTCGTCATTAGAAATTTTCGCAGTCCATGGTATTTTCAGTACTCGCCGGTAAATCCACATTTCGAAGGCTTCCAATTTTCTTTCATCAGAGGATTTGAGCGTCCAAACTTCTGTTCCATATAGCAGCACCGACCAAATATAGCATTTTATAAAACGTACTTTCGTTGTTACGTTTATGTCATGGCTTTTCATAAGTTTGTTGTATTTACAAAAAGCATCTCGCGCCATCTCTATACGACTTTTAATCTCTTTCGAGGGATCCCATTGGTCGTTTATTAGTATCCCTAGATATTTAAAAGATCGCACTCTTTCAATTTCTGTACCTTGAACTTTTAAGGTCACATCTGCATGGGGATTTTTTCTGCTTATGACCATATATTTCGTCTTCTTCATGTTTATTTTAAGGCCATATTTCTCACTTACACGTGCAAGTTTCTCCACAAGTTTCTGGAGACCGGATATACTTCCAGCCAGTAACGTGGCATCGTCCGCATACCTTATGTTATTAATTATTTTCCCATGAATTTTTATTCCGACGTTTTCTCCTTCTAGCGTTTCTTGGAATATTTTCTCTGAATATACATTAAACAATAAGGGAGATAGAAGACAGCCCTGTCTAACACCCCTTGATATGCCAATTTCTTTTGTTGGTTCTCCACTTACTTCAATTCTTGCCGACTGATTCCAATAGAGACTTTTTATGCACATAAGTTCATTGTCTTGCATTCCTATATCATGTAATATTTCCATTAATTTATCGTGTTTGACGGTATCGAAAGCTTTTTCGTAGTCAATAAAACACATGAATACATCCTTCTGGGCATCCCTACATTTTTGTGTTATAATTTGGATGCAGTATAGTGCTTCTCTTGTACCCATTCCTTCTTTAAACCCAAATTGGGTATTTCCCATGTGTGCTTCACATATTTTGTATATTCTACTATGAATAATCTTTAGAAATATCTTCAAGGCATGACTCATTAAGCTAATGAGTCTGAAGTCACTGCATTGTTTTGCATTATTTTTCTTGGGTATTGCGATGAAGGTTGATTTTAGCCATTCTTGTGGATAGTTTCCAGTGTTGTATATGTAATTAAAAAGGTTGACTAGTAGGTGTATATTGCTGGAATCAATAAGTTTCAGTAATTCTGATGGGATTTCGTCCGGTCCTGTAGCCTTTCTGTCTTTCAATGATTTTATAGCTCGTTCTACTTCGCTCTGCGTTATAGGCGTCCCTCTTCTTGGAATTTCCGAATCATCCTCATAAGATGATCGTTCGCTATCAGTAAAAAGATTGGTAATATATTCCTCCCATATATGCTTCCTTCCCTCCAAGTCAAATACAGCTTCATTGTTTTTGTTAATTAGAACTGGATTGGTTATTTTCTTTCCATATACTCCGGCGGCTTCCTTTAGCTTCTTGTGGAGGTTAAAATCATCGTGTATACTTTGTAGAAATTCAATTTCCTGGCATTTGGCATTCAAATTCGCATTTTTGGCTGTTCGGGTCGCAGATCGTATCTCCTTATTTATCTCCCAGTATTTTTCATAGTTTTTATTTCTGTATTTGCTTCGCTCATTCCATAGTTCTCGAATCTCGTCGGTAATCCATTCTTCTGTTCTTGATGATGTTCGCTTTCCCAGAGTGTTCTTTGCAGTCGTGTTTATAACATCTTTCACCTTGTTCCACAATTCGTGCATATTTTCTTCATTCAACTGTTGTAGTTGTCCATTTATATTGTTTTGCAGCTCATGTTTAGTTGCCGAGTCTTTAAGTTTTTCAATATTCATTTTATTTTGGGGCTGTTTTGTCCGATTTGATGCGAGCTTAATTCGTGTATTTGCCACGAGTAAGTTGTGATCCGATGGCACATCTGCTCCTGGGTAGGTCGAACATTTTGTAACACTGGAGAAATATCTTTTATTTATTATTATGTACTCTATTTGGTTTCTCACAATTTGGTTTTCATTGTCCTGTGGGGATTTCCAGGTGTATAACCGTCTGGGATGTAGGGGAAAACACGTATTGGTCACTTTCATACAATATTCCTGACAAAATTGCACTAGTCTGTCTCCTCTATCATTTCGTTCGCCTAGGCCATATTTTCCCGTAATATTTTCAACTTCTTGGTTTCCGACCTTGGCATTAAAGTCGCCTTGTATTATTGTTATTTCGTGTTTTTTTGTCATCTTTAGTAACTGCGCAATATCATTATAAAATTCTTCGACTTCATTCAAATTTGCATCTCCAGTGGGAGCATAGACTTGTATGATATTAAAATTTAGCGGTTTTCCGCTTATTTTTCACAACATTGTCCTGTCCGACTTTGGAACGAATCCCGTGACACAGGCCGCTATATGATTTTTAACAATAATAGATACTCCTCTTCTGTGAGCACCCTCCTGGTTTCCTGAATGATAGACCGTCATATTTTCGCTGACACCTAAGATATCAATTTGGAGTCGGTTCATCTCGCTTATTGTGTTATGAAGTTTTCCACTTTCGTAAAGACTTCTCACATTCCAAGTTCCAATTACAAGTTTTTGTTTAGTTTTACCTCCGGGGATTCTTAGCACCCTCTGATTGCCGGAGACTGAGGGCCGTTTGTTTTGCGTTGTATTGTTCATGTTTTGTACGATTTTCAAGGGATTATACATCAGTGGTTTCCCCTTGCCTTCTGATGGGTTTATAGTTTCCTTCTATATTTCAGCCGCTCCACTGGAGTACAGACGCTGCTTGCTGCCGCCGAATCTCGATCAGACGCTGCCTTTTTCCTTTTTTTTTTTTTGGTTCGCCCCGCATATTTTATTTTTGCGATACCCGTCATATCTGATGAGCGTTCCCCTATCCACCACCTGGGGAGGCGTCCGATGGGAGAAAACAAGGAGGGAAAAAAACTCCGCACGGAAATTTTTTCTATAGAAAAAGTCAATTGAGGCAACTTTTTCTATAGAAAAAGTCAATTGAGGCAACTTTTTCTATAGAAAAAGTCAATTGAGGCAACTTTTTCTATAGAAAAAGTCAATTGAGGCAACTTTTTCTATAGAAAAAGTCAATTGAGGCAACTTTTTCTATAGAAAAAGTCAATTGAGGCAACTTTTTCTATAGAAAAAGTCAATTGAGGCAACTTTTTCTATAGAAAAAGTCAATTGAGGCAACTTTTTCTATAGAAAATGTCAGTTGAGGCAACTTTTTCTATAGAAAATGTCAATGGAGGCAACATTTTCCAAAGAAAAAGGCAATTTAGGAAACTTTTTCTATAGAAAAAGTCAATTGGGGAAACTTTTTCTATAGAAAAAAGTCAATTGGGGCAACTTTTTCTATAGAAAAAGCCAATTGAGGAAACTTTTTCTATAGAAAAAATCAATTGAGGCAACTGTTTTTAGAGAAAAAGTCAATTGGGGCAACTTTTTCTATAGAAAATTTCAATTGAGGCAAGTTTTTCTGTAGAAAAAGTCACTTGGGGCAAGTTTTTCTGTAGAAAAAGTCACTTGAGGCAACTTTTTCTATAGAAAATGTCAACTGATGCAACTTTTTCTATAGAAAAAGTCAATTGGGGCAACTTTTTCTATAGAAAACTCAATTGAGTCGACTTTTTTTATAGAAAAAGTCAATTGGAGCAACTTTTTCTATAGAAAATGTCAAATGAGGCAACTTTTCTATAGAAAAAGTCAACTGAGGCAACTTTTTCTATAGAAAAGGTCAGCTGGGGCAACTTTTTCTATGGAAAACTCAACTGAGGCAACTTTTTCTATAAAAAAAGTCAAATGAGGCAACTTTTTCTATAGAAAAAGTCAATTGAAACAACTTTTTCTATAGAAAAGTCAATTGAGGCAACTTTTTCTATAGAAAAGTCAATTGAACCAACTTTTTCTATAGAAAATGTCAATGGAGGCAACATTTTCCAAAGAAAAATACAATTGAGGAAACTTTTTCTATAGAAAATGTCAACTGAGGTAACTTTTTCTATAGAAAAAGGCAATCGAGGCAACTTTTTCTATTGAAAAAGTCAGGTGAGACATTTTTTTCTATAGAAAAAGTCCATTGAGGCAACTTGATCTATAGAAAAATTCAATTGAGGTATAGAAAAGTCAATAGAAAGTGTCAACTGATGTAACTTTTTCTATAGAAAGTGTCAACTGAGGTAACTTTTTCTATAGAAAATGTCAACTGAGGTAACTTTTTCTATAGAAAAAGTCAATTGAGGCAACTTTTTCTATTGAAAAAGGCAGTTGAGACAACTTTTTCTATAGAAAAAGTCAGTTGAGGCAACTTTTTCTATAGAAAAAGTCAGTTGAGGCAACTTTTTCTATAGAAAAAGTCAGTTGAGGCAACTTTTTCTATAGAAAAAGTCAGTTGAGGCAACTTTTTCTATAGAAAAAGTCAGTTGAGGCAACTTTTTCTATAGAAAAAGTCAGTTGAGGCAACTTTTTCTTTAGAAAAAGTCAGTTGAGGCAACTTTTTCTATAGAAAAAGTCAGTTGAGGCAACTTTTTCTATAGAAAAAGTCAGTTGAGGCAACTTTTTCTATAGAAAAAGTCAGTTGAGGCAACTTTTTCTATAGAAAAAGTCAGTTGAGGCAACTTTTTCTATAGAAAAAGTCAGTTGAGGCAACTTTTTCTATAGAAAAAGTCAGTTGAGGCAACTTTTTCTATAGAAAAAGTCAGTTGAGGCAACTTTTTCTATAGAAAAAGTCAGTTGAGGCAACTTTTTCTATAGAAAAAGTCAGTTGAGGCAACTTTTTCTATAGAAAAAGTCAGTTGAGGCAACTTTTTCTATAGAAAAAGTCAGTTGAGGCAACTTTTTCTATAGAAAAAGTCAGTTGAGGCAACTTTTTCTATAGAAAAAGTCAGTTGAGGCAACTTTTTCTATAGAAAAAGTCAGTTGAGGCAACTTTTTCTATAGAAAAAGTCAGTTGAGGCAACTTTTTCTATAGAAAAAGTCAGTTGAGGCAACTTTTTCTATAGAAAAAGTCAGTTGAGGCAACTTTTTCTATAGAAAAAGTCAGTTGAGGCAACTTTTTCTATAGAAAAAGTCAGTTGAGGCAACTTTTTCTATAGAAAAAGTCAGTTGAGGCAACTTTTTCTATAGAAAAAGTCAGTTGAGGCAACTTTTTCTATAGAAAAAGTCAGTTGAGGCAACTTTTTCTATAGAAAAAGTCAGTTGAGGCAACTTTTTCTATAGAAAAAGTCAGTTGAGGCAACTTTTTCTATAGAAAAAGTCAGTTGAGGCAACTTTTTCTATAGAAAAAGTCAGTTGAGGCAACTTTTTCTATAGAAAAAGTCAGTTGAGGCAACTTTTTCTATAGAAAAAGTCAGTTGAGGCAACTTTTTCTATAGAAAAAGTCAGTTGAAGCAACTTTTTCTATAGAACAAGTCAATTGAGGCAACTTTTTCTATAGAAAAAGTCAATTGGGACAACTTTTTTATAGAAAAAGTCAATTGAGGCAACATTTTCTATAGAAAAAGTCAATTGAGGCAAGTTTTTCTATAGAAAATGTCAATTGAGGCAAGTTTTTCTGTCGAAAAAGTCACTTGAGGCAACTTTTTCTATAGAAAAAGAAAGATTGAAATAACTTTTTCTATAGAAAAAGTCAATTGAGGTAACTTTTTCTTTAAAAAAAAGTCAATTGAAGCAATTTTTTCTTTAGATAAAGTGGATTGAGGCAACTTTTTTCTATAGAAAAAGTCAATAGAGGTAACTTTTTCTATAGAAAAATTGAGAGAACTTTTTCTATAATAAAAGTCAATTGAGAGAACTTTTTTTATAGAAAAAGTCAATTGAGTGAACTTTTTCTATAGAAAAAGTCAATTGATGGAACTTTTTCCATAGAATAACATTAATGAAGTAACTTTTTCTACAGAAAAAATCAATAGAGGCAACTTTTTCTATAGAAGTAGTCAACTGAGGCAACTTTTTCTATAGAAATGGAGGCAACTTTTTTTTATATAGCAAAAGTCACTTGAGGCAACTTTTTCTATAGAACAATTCACTTGAGGCAAGCTTTTCTATAGAAAGAGTAAATTGTGGCAACTTTTTCTATAGAAGTAGTCAACTGAGGCAAGTTTTTCTATACAAGAAATTAACGTGAAGCAACTTTCTGTATAGAAAAAGTCAATTGAGGCAACATTTTTTATATAAAAATTGAGTTGAGGCAACTTTTTCTATAGAAGTAGTCAACTGAGGCAAGTTTTTCTATAGAAAACGTCAACTTTTTCTGTAGAAAGGGTCAATTGAGGCATTTTTTTTCTATTGAAAAATTCAATTGAGGCAACTGAGGAGAACATTTTCTATAGCAAAATTGAGTCTAGGCATTTTCTTCTATAGCAAAAGTCAATTGAGAGAACTTTTTCTATAGAAAAATTCACTTGAGGCAACTTTTTCTATAGAAAAAGTCACTTGAGTGAACTTTTTCCATAGAATAACATAAATGAAACAACTTTTTCTGCAGAAAACGTCAACTTTTTCTGTAGAAAGAGCCAATTGTGGCAACTTTTTCTATAGAAGTAGTCAACTGAGGCAACTTTTTCTATAGAAGTAGTCAGCTGAGGCAACTTTTTCTATAGAAAAATCAACTGAGGCAACTTTTTCTCTTGAAAAAGACAATTGAGGCAACTTTTTCTATAGAGAAGTCAATTGAGAGAACTTTTTCTGAAGGAAAGAGTCAATTGACGTAACATTTTCTATAGAAAAAGTGAATTGATGCAACTTTTTCCATAGAATAAATCAATTGAAATAACCTTTTCTGTAGATAAAGACAATTGAGGTAACATTTTCTATAGAAAAAGTCAATTAAGATTAACGTTTCTATAGAAAATGTCGACTGGGGTAATTTTTCCAATGCAAAACTCAATTCATTAATCTCTTAAATTTTCTCAGCCATTTTTTTATTTTTTTTGCTGAAGACCCACTGAAATAAATATCTGAAACCAAAATGATGCATATCTTTTCCTTCCCGCCTGAGTTCCACAAGCAGTTTTTGAGTTGTGGTTTTCAAATGGCTCTAATTACCCATAACCAATTTTGTTTGCACAAATCAACACTAGATTGTGGTAAATGATACATGAGTAGTTGTATTTGTTTGTGTTGTAGTGTTGGTGACGATGGAAGTGGAAGTGGCAGCCTTGTGGTTTCTGGGCTACTAGAAAATTTCCTATAAAATTGCTTCTAGTTTCACACAAATTGTCATTATGTCTTCATCAGCATTGAAATGAGTTTGGGGTAAATGGAAAACGCGAAATTTTCTGTCATTACTCGGGGCAGTTGCAACAACTACAAAACTATTATGGGAGAAGACGCGAAGGAAGACACTCGAGAAAAAATATTCAAAAGTCAATGGTCGAAAAAAAGTTTCTTGTCCTTGGGATTTGGAAAATTGTAGCTGAAAAGTCCACAGTGAATACCACATGGGCTTATACCAATTTCACTACTACTGCCATCATTTTTGGAGCGTCTTCTGCATACCATGGCCCCCAGAATCCACAGCTTTCTTCACCTACAGGCACAATCAAGGATGACAAGCTACTTTGGTGTCTTTGGCATGGCCAGCGACTTCATGTGATTTTGATTTTCTTGAATTCTCTTCTCCCACCAAAAAAAATGGATTTGATGATCAAGCAACTACTCCAAACCGCAATGCGGAGCTAACGAAAATTGTTGCACATATTTGCTGATTTGTCTAGTCTGGTAACATTAAAACATGTTTTAAATGCAGTTTAAGGGCATTTTGTTGTAGTTGTCAGCTGAGAGAAGAAGAAAAAGCCAACAACAGCGAGCTAAATTGCCACTTCTTTGTGGTTTATTTGCTGTTCAGATGAAAAATTGGCCACTGCCAGAGTTATGAGAAGAATTACTTGTAAAGCAAACAAAAAACGTCATGTTTTCACTAACAAATATCCACAGATGTAGGGAGGGGAGTGGAGAGAGGAGGTAGGTTGTCAAAAGAAAACATCTTTGAAATCGAACAACAAATTTGTCTTATGTTGGAAAAAAGGAAAAAAAGTTTTGTATGTTTGCTTGAGATTTCCTTGGAGTTTGTGTTATAACAAAAGGGCTATTGAAAGTTATTTTGTTAGCCAGAAAAGCGAAATTTAGGACATTCAAAGTGATTTCTGGTGTGAAGACCAAAATATCTTTAGAAAAAATATGTTGTATTTTTTGCTTCGTTCAATAACTTTCACATTTGACAAATGTTGTTGTTGTTGTTTTGGACATCAATGGTTGGAAAAATGTCGGAAATGACATGGCAAAAACTGCAATACATGACTTGCATATGATTGAAAACAAAACTCAATTCAGCAAAGTTTTTAAATTGAAAATACAGAATTTAACAGAGAAACAAATTCCTGTGGAATTTTTCAATAGAAAAATTTACTTCAGCCAAATGTTTTTATACAGAAGCTTTGCTATAGAAAAAGTCTATTTAGTTTTTCTAGAGCAAGAATCAATTCAAGAAATTTTTTCTACAGCAAAAGTAAATTCTGCGACGATCTTCTAAAGAAAACGTCAATTCAGCGAATTTCTGCAAGTCAATTTAGCTAAGTTTTTTCTGTAGAAAAATCAATTTAGTGAAGGTTTTTTATACAAAAAGTTAATATAGCCAAAGCTTTTCTATAGAAAAAGCTAAGTTTTACAATAGAGGAAGCAAATTCAGCGAAGTTTTCTATGAAAAAATCAATTTAGCGAAGCTTTTCTATTGAAAAAATCAATTCAGCGAAGCTTTTCAATAGCGAAAGTCAACTCAACGAAGTGTTCCTATAAGAAAATCGATTTAGCAAAGGTTTTCCATAGGAAAAGTTAATTCAGCGAAGTTTTTCTATATAAAAAATCAATTCAGCAAAGTTTTTCTATAGAAAAAGTTATTTCAGCTAAGTTTTACTGTGAAGAACGTCAATTCCCCGAACTTTTTCTTAAAAAAAAACAATTCAGCCAAGGTTTTCTATAGACAAATACAATTCAGCGTAGTTGTTCTATGGAAAAAGCCCATTCAGCAAAATTTTTCTATAGAAATATACAATGAAGGTAAGTTTTTCTATAGAAAAGGTGAATTCAGTGAAATTTTTCTATAGAAAAATTTAATTCAGCGTAGCTGTTACAATCCAAAAGCCAAGATCTTATATTGAAAAAGTCAATTCAGCTAAGTTTTTATAAAGAAAAACTCAATTCAGCGAAGTTTTTATATAGAAAATTTCAATTCGTCTTATTTTTTTATAGGAAAAATTAATATGGCAAAGTTTTTCTATAGAAAAATTCAATTCAGCGGAGTTTTTTAAAGAAAAATCAATTCAGCGAAGTTTTTTATAGAAAAATTCAATTCAGATAAGTTTTACTGTAGAGAAAGTCAGTTCAGCAACGGTTTTCAACAGAAAAATTTTAACCAGAGAAGTTTTTCTATAGAATTGAATATTCAGCCAAATTTTCCTATAGAAAAAGTCAATTCAGCTAAGTTTTTCTATGGGTAAAGTTAACTCAGCGAAGCTTTTTTTATAGAAAAAGACAATTTAGCGAAGTTTTTCTATAGAAAAAGTCAAGTCAGCTATGATTTTCTATAGAAAAATTAAATTCAGCAAACTTTTTCTATAGAAAATGTTAATTCAGCAAAGTTTTTCTATAGAAAAAAGACCAATTCAGTAAAGTTTTTCTATAAAAGAAATCAATTCAGCGAAAGTTTTCTTCTATAGAAAAAGTCAATTCAGCCAAGTTTTTCTATAGAAAAAGTCAATTCAGCTAAGTTTTTCTATAGAAAAAGTCAATTAAGTGAAGTTTTTCTATAAAAGAAATCAATTCAGCGCAGGTTTTCTATTGATAAAGTCAATTCAGCTAAGTTTTTTATAGAAAAGTCAATTCAGCAAAGTTGTTCTATAAAACAAACAATTTAGCGAAGCTTTTCCATTGAAAAAGTCAATTCAGCAAAGTTTTCTATAAAAAAATCAATTCAATAAAATATGCTTATTCATCGTAGTCAATTCAGCGAAGTTTTTCTATGGTAAAAGTCAATTCAGCTAAGTATTACAGTGGAGATAGTCAAATCGCCGACGTTTTTCTATTAGGAAAAGGCAATTCAGCAAAGTTTTTCTATACAAATATTCAATTCAGCTAAGGCTTACTGTAATGAAAGTCAGTTCAGCAAAGGTTTCCCACAGGAAAAATTAAATCGGAGAAGCTTTTCTATAGTAAAATTCAATTCAGCCAAATTTTCCGATAGAAAAAGTTATTCAGCTAAGTTTTTCTATGGCAAAAGTTAAGTCAGCGAAGTTTTTATAGAGAAAGTTAATTCAGCGAAGTTTTTCTATAGAAAAAGTCAATTCGGCTAAGTTTTACGGTAGAGAAAGTCAATTCAGCGAGGTTTATTTAAAAAAAAAACTCAGTTGAGTGAATCTTTTCAATTGAAAAATCAACTCAGCTAAGTTTTTCTATAGAAAAATCAATTCAGCTAAGTTTTTCTAAAGAAAAGAAAATGGAGAAAGTCAATTCAACTAAGTTTTTCTACAAAAAATTAAATTCAGCAAACTTTTTCTATAGAAAAACTCAATTCAGCATATTTTTTCTTTAGAAAAAGTCAACTCAGCGAAGTTTTTCTATAAAAGAAATCAATTCAGCGCAGGTTTTCTATTGAAAAAGTCAATTTATCCAATTTTTTCTATAGAAAAAGTCAATTCACAAAGTTTTTCCATAGAAAAAGTCAATTCAGCTATGTCTTTCTATAGAAAAGTTAAATTCAGCAAACTTTTTCTATATAAAATGCTAACTCAGCAAAGTTTTTCTATAGAAAACGCTAATTCAGTAAAGTTTTTCTATAAATGAAATCAATTCAGCGAAAGTTTTCTATTAAAAAGTCAATTCAGCTAAGTTTTTCTATAAAGAGTCAATTCAGCGAAGGTTTTTTATTAAAAAAGTTAATATAGCAACGTTTTTCTTTAGAAAGCTAACACAGCGAAGTTTTTCTATAGAAAAAATTCAAATTAGCTAAATTTTTCTGTAGAGAAAGTCAGGAGCGAAGGATTTTTATTGATAAAGTTAATATAGCCAAGTTTATCTATAGAAAAGGTGAATTCAGCGAAGAAAATTAATTGAGCGAAGTTTTACTATTGAAAAAGTCAATTCAGCTAAGTTTTTCTATAGAAAAAGTCAATTCAGCGAAGTTTTCTATGGAAAAGTCAATTCTACAAAGTTTTTCTATAGAAAAATTAAATTCAGCAAAGGTTTCTATAGAAAAAGTCAATTCAGCAAACTTTTTCAATAGAAAATGTCAATTCAGCTGCGTTTTTCCTTATCAAATGTCCATTCAGTAAAGTTTTTCTATAAAAGAAATCAACTCAGCTAAGTTTTTCTATATAAAACGTCAATTCAGCCAAGTTTTTCTATAGAAAAAGTGAACTGAGCGAAGGCTTTTTATTGGAAAATAAATATAGCAAACTTTTTCTATAGAAAAAGCCGATTTAGCGAAGTTTTCCTATAGAAAAAAATTACATGAGCGCAGTTTACATGAGCGAAAAGGGCAATTTAGGCAAGTTTTTCTATAGAAAAAGTCAATTCAGCAAAGTTTTTCTATTGAAAATGTCAATTCAGCCAAGTTTTTCTATAGAAAGTCAATTCAGCAAAGTTTTTCTATAGAAAAAGTCATTTCACCTATGTTTTTCTATAGAAAAATTAAATTCAGCAAACTTTTTCTATAGAAAATGTTAATTCAACAAAGTTTATCTATAGAAAAGGCCAATTCAGTAAAGTTTTTCTATAAAAGAAATCAATTCAGCGAAAGTTTTCTATTAAAAAAGACAATTCAGCCAAGTTTTTCTATAGAAAAAGTCAATTCAGCAAAGTTTTTCTATAAACGAAATCAATTCAGTGTAGGTTGTCTATTGATAAAGTCAATTTAGCCAAGTTTTTCTAAAGAAAAAGTAAATTTAGCCAAGTTTTTCTATGGAAAAAATCAATTCAACTATGTTTTTCTATAGAAAAATTAAATTCAACAAACTTTTTCTATAGAAAATGTTAATTCAACAACGCTTTTCTATAGAACAGGGCAATTCAGTAAAGTTTTTCTATAAAAGAAATCAATTCAGCACAGGTTTTCTGTTGATAAAGTCAATTCAGCTAAAATTTTTATAGAAAATCAATTCAGCGAAGGTTTTTAATTGGGAAAGTTAAACGTTTTGCTTTAGAAAAAGGCAATTAGAAGTTTAACTATATAAAAAGGCAATTCAGCGAAGTTTTTCTATAGAAAAAGTGAATTCAACGAAACTTTTTTTTTCCTGCAAAAGTCAATTCAATTAAGGTTTTCTATAGACAAAAATCAATTTAGCTTAGTTTTTCTATTGAAAAATTCAATTCAGCATACTGTTTCTATAAAAATAGTCAATTCAGCGAAGTTTCCTTATAAAATAATCAATTCATCGAAGCACTTCCAATGGAAACCTCAATTCAGCTAAGTTTTCCTATAAAGAAAGTCAAATCAGCGAATTTTTCTAATGAAAACTTCAATTCAGCTAAGTTTTTGTATGGAAGAAGTTTATTCAGTGAAGTTTTTCTATAAAAAATCAATTCAGCGAATTTTTCTATAGAAAACTAAATTCAGCAAAGTTTTTCTCTAGAAAAACACTATTCAGCAAAGTTTTCCTATAAAAAAACAATTCCGCGAATGTTTTCTATAGAAAAAGTCAATTCAGCAAAGTTTTTCTATAAAACAAACAATTCAGCCAAACTTTTCTATTGAAAAAGTCAATTTAGCTAAGATTTTGTATGGAGGAAGTTAATTCAGCGAAGTTTTAGTGAAGTTTTTCTATAAAAAAATCAATTCAGCGAATTTCTCTATAGGAAACTAAATTCAGCAAAGTTTTTCTATAGCAAAATACTATTTAGCAAAGTTTTCCTATAAAGAAACAATTCAGCGAATGTTTTCTATAGAAAAAGTCAATTCAGCTAAGATTTCCTATAAAGAATGTCAAAACAGCGAATTTTTCTTATGAAAACTTCAATTCAGCTAAGTTTTTGTATGGAGGATGTTAATTCAGCGAAGTTTTTCTATAAAAAAATCAATTCAGCGAATTTTTCTATAGAAAACTAAATTCAGCAAAGTTTTTCTATAGAAAAACATTATTCAGCTAAGTTTTCAGCAATTCAGCGAAAGTTTTCTATAGAAAAAGTCAATTTAGCAAAGTTTTTCTATAAAACAATCAATTCAGCGAAGCTTATCCAATGTACAAGTAAATTCATCAAAGTTTTTTTCTACAGGTAAAATCAAGTCAATAAAGTTTTCCTATAGAAAAAATCAATTCAGCAAAGGTTTTCCCATAGGAAAAGTAAATTCAGGAAAATTTTTCTGCAGAAAAATAAATGCGGAGACATTTTTCTATAGAAAAAGTTAATTCAGCGAAGTTATTCTATAGAAAAATTGAAACCAGCGTAGTTGTTCCATACAAAAAGTCAATTCAGCGAAATTTTTCTATAGAAACATTCGATTCGGATAAGTTTATCTTGAGAGAAAAACTTCGCTGAGTTTTTCTATAGAGAAATTCAATTCAGCGTAGTTGTTCTATACAAACAGTCAATTCCGGCATGTGTTTCTATTGCAAACTCAATCGAAGTTTTTTAATTTAAAAACATAACTCAGGAAGCTTTTTCTATAAAAAAAACTCAATTCAAGCCAGCTTTCCGGCAGAAAAACTGAATACATCTATGCTTCCGTTGAATTCTATTTCCCTTTTCCAATGATTCACCTCTTTCATTTAACTGGAACTTTTCCTGTTTTCATTTCGAACCAAAATAAAAAGAAAACAAACTTTTTTTGGATCATCATTTCCTATTATAAACGCATAAAAAACACAACAAATGCTCACTTCGTATATTCTGGACATTTAACACATTATTTAGCGGCATTAAAAAGCAACAAAACGAATTCTAATAAAAAATAAAAACCAACAACAACAAATAAAAGAAATACAAAAAAACAAAATGATTGTCGAGTAAAAATAGATTCTAAAATTCCAACACAAGCCACAGGCAGACAGATAGACACACCAACAGTTTAGTATTCTGATTGGGTGATGATGCTGTTGTCCGTTGAATGTGGACGAAACTGAAGATGCTAATAGCATCCGATGATGCTTCAGATGATGCTACGGATGATGACGACGACAGCGATGATGCTTCTGATGAGGCCAATAATAATGCTAATGTTTTTGACGTTGCCTTAGACGGCAAAATTCCATTCGACCAGAGTGCATTAACCGCTTAGCTAAGCAAAGGAGAGTAAAATCTGCAAAGAACTAGAACAGTGGCTAAAAAATAAAAAAAAAGAAAATCGTAAGTTTGTTGAATTAACATTTTCCATAAAAAAATTTAGCTGAATTGAATTTTCCTCTGAAAAGGTAAGCAGAAACGAGTTTGTTTTAATAGAAAAAGTTTTTTGAATTGAGATTTTCTTTAGAAAAAGTTCGCTGAATTTACTCTTTCCAAAGAAATAGATTGCTGAATTGATATTTTCATAGAAAAAAAGTTCGCTGATTGTTTTTTTATAGAAAAACATCGAAGAATTGACTTTTTTATAGAAAAAGTTTGCAGAATTGAGTTTTTCTATACAAAAAGTTTGCTCAATTGACTTTTTCCATAGAAAAAGTTTTCTAAATTGAATCTTCAAAGAAAAATTTTGCTGAATTGACATTTTCTAGAAAAAGTTCGATTAATTGAGTTTTTCTATAAAAAAGTTTCGCTGAATTGACTTTTTCTATAGAAAAAGTTTGTTGATTTGAATTCTCATCTAGAAAGAGTTTGCTGAATTGACTCTTTCTATAGGAAAATTTTGCTTAACCGGATTTCTCTTAAGGAAAGATTTTCTAAACTGACTTTTTCTATAGAAAACGTTTTTTGAGCTGTCTTTTACTATAGAAAAAACTCTGAACTGAATTTTTCTATAGAAAAAGTTTTCTGAAATAACTTTTTCTATAGAAAAAGTTTTCTGATTTGAATTTTTCTCTAGAAAAAGTTTGCTAAATTGGATTTTCCTCTAGAAAAAGTTTTCTGAACAGACTTTTTTATAATAAAAGTTTGCGAAATTTACTTTTTCGATAGGAAATTTTTGCAGATTTGAATTTTATATAGAAAAAGTTTGCTGAATTGATATTTTCCAAAGAAACAGTTTGCTGAATTGACTTTTTCTATAGAAAAAGTTTGCTGAGTTGACATTTTTTGAAAAAAAGGTTTGCTGATTTGATTATTTTGTTTAAAAAAAGCTTGCTGAATTGACTGTTTTTAAAGAAAAAGTTTGCTGAATTGACTTTAGCTATAGAAAAATTTGCTGAATTGACTTCTTCTGAAGAAAAATTAGCTGAATTGAATCTGCATTTAGAAAACGTTTGCTGAATTGACTTTTTCATAAAAAAAGTTTAGTGAATTGAATTTAATATAGAACAAGTGTTCTGAATTGACTTTTTTAACAGACAAATTTTCCATTTTCATCTAGAAAAAGTTTGCTGAATTCACTTTTTCTATAAAAAAGTTTACAGAATTGACTTTTTCCATAGAAAAAGTTTTCTGAATACACTTTTTCCATAGAAAAAATTGCTCAAGTGACTTTTTTATAGAATTAAATTTCTGAAGTGATTTTTTATAGAAAAGGTTTGCTGAATTGAATTTTTATAGATAAAGTTTTCTGAAGTGACTTTTTCAATAAAAAAGTGTGCTGAATTGGTTTTTTCTATAGAAAAAGTTGGCTGAATTGACTTTTTCTATAGAAAACGTTTGCTGAATTGACTTTCTGAATAGAAAAAGTTTGCTGAATTGACTTTTTCTATAGATAAAGCTTTCTGAGTTGACTCTTTCTATAGAAAAATTTTGCTGAATTGATTTTTTCTAAAGAAAAGTTGAATTTTCTATAGAAAAAAGTCTGCTGAATTTACTTTTTCTATAGATAAAGCTTTCTGAGTTGAATTTTTCTAAAGAAAAAGTTGACTGAAATGACTTTTTTATAGAAACAGTTTGATGAATTGACATCTTTATAGAAAAAGTCTTCTGAAGTGACTTTTTCCATAAAACTTTTTGCTGAATTAACTTTTTCTTTAGAAAAATTTGCTGAATTGACGTCTTCTAAAGAAAAAGTTATCCGAATTGACTTTTTCTATAGAAAAAGTTTGCTGAATTGAATTTGCATTTAGAAAACGTTTGCTGAATTGACTTTTTGCATAGAAAATGTTCAGTGAATTGAATTTATTATAGAAAAACTTTTCTGAATTGACTTTTTCAACAGAAAAAAAAAATCTTGAGTGGCATTTTCCTCTAGAAAAAGTTTGCTGAATTGACTTTTTCTATAAAAAAGTTTACAGAATTGACTTTTTCCATAGAACAATTTTCTGAATATACTTTTTCCATAAAAAAATTGCTGAATTGACTTTTTTATAGAAAAAGTTTTCGGAAGTGACTTTTTTAGAGAAAAAGTTTGCTGTATTGATTTTTTCCATAAAAAAGTTGAATTGACATTCTCTATAGAGAACTTTTGCTGAATTGTCTTTTTCTATAGAACATGTTTGCTGAATTGACTTTTTCTATAGAAAAAGCTTTCTGAGTTGACTTTTTCTATAGAAAAAGTTTGCTGAAATGACTTTTTCTATAAAAACAATTTTGCCGAATTGACATTTTTTAGAGAAAAGGTTTGCTGAATTTACTTTAAAAAAAAGCTTGCTGAATTTACTGTTTTTAAAGAAAAATCTATCTCAATTTTCGTTTTTCTATAGAAAAAGTTTGCTGAATTGACTGTTGTTTTAAAAACTTGCTGAATTGAATTTTTATACAGAAAAATTTGCTGAATTGGCTTCTTCTAACGAAAAAGTTATACGAATTGACTTTTTCTTTAGAAAAAGTTTGCTTAATTGAATTTGCATTTAGAAAACGTTTGCTGAATTGACCTGTTCCATAGAAAATGTTTAGTGAGTTGAATTTATTATAGAAAAATTTTCTGAATTGATTTTTCCAACAGAAAAAGTTTGCTGAATTGACTTTTTCTATAAAAAAGTTTACAGAATTGACGTTTTCCATAGCAAAAGTTTTCTGAAGTGACTTTTGTTTATAGAAAAATTAGCTTAATTGACATTTTTATAGAAAAATTTTCGGAAGTGACTTTTTAGAGAAAAAGTTTGCTGAATTGATTTTTTCCATAAAAAGGTTTGCTGAATAGAATTTTCTATAAAAAATGTTTGCTGAATTGACTTTGTCTATAGAAAAAGTTTGCTGAATTGACTTTTCTATAGAAAACGTTTGCTGAATTGACTTTTTCTATAGAAAATGTTTGCTGAATTGACTTTCTCTATAGATAAAGCTTTCTGAGTTAACTTTGTCTATAGAAAAAATTTGCTGAATTGATTTTTTCTAACGAAAAAGTTTGCTGAATTGAATTTTCTATAGAAAAAGTCTGCTGAATTGAATTTTCTATAGAAAAAAGTCTGCTGAATTGATAAAGCTTTCTGAGTTGAAGTTTTCTATAGAAAAAGTTGGCTGAATTGACTTTTTCTATAGAAAAAATTTGCTGAATTGACTTTCTCTATAGAAAAAATTTGCTGAATTGATTTCTCTATAGAAAAAGTTTGCTGATTTGACTTTCTCTATAGAAAAAGTTTGCTGAATTTACTTTTTTTATAGAAAAAGTTTGCTGAATTTACTTTTTTTTTATAGATAAGGTTTGCTGAATTTACTTTTTTTATAGAAAAGGTTTGCTGAATTGACTTTTTCTATAAAAAAAGTCTATAGAGTTGACTTTTTCCATAGAAAAAGTTTTCTGAATACACTTTTTCCTTAAAAAAATTGCTGAATTGCCTTTTTTATAGAAAAAGTTTGCTTAATTGACGTTTTTATAGAAAAAGTTTTCGGAAGTGACTTTTTAGTGTGCTGAATTGATTTTTTCCATAAAAAATTTTGCTGAATTGAATTTTCTATAGAAAATATTTGCTGAATTGACTTTCTCTATAGAAAAAGCTTGCTGAATTCACTTTTCTGTAGAAAGCGTTTGCTGAATTGACTTTTTCTATAAAAAAAAGTTTATAGAATTTACTTTTTCCGTAGAACAACTTTTCTGAATACACTTTTTCCATAGAACAATTTGCTGAACTGACTTTTTTATAGAAAAAGTTTTCTGAAGTGACTTTTTTATAGAAAAATTTGCTGAATTGACATTTTTATAGAAAAACTTTTGTAAAGTGACTTTTTTAGAGAAAAGGTTTGCTGAATTGGCTTTTTCCATAAAAAAGTTTGTTTTAATTGACTTTTTCTATAGAAAAAGTTTGCTGAGTTGACTTTTCTATAAAAACAATTTTGCCGAATTGAAATTTTTTAGAAAAAAGGTTTGCTGAATTTAAAAAAGCTTGCTTTTTTTTAAAAAAACTTGCTGAATTGACGGCTTTTAAAGAAAAAATTGCTGAACAGACTTTTTCTGTAGAAACATTTATCTCAATTTCCTTTTTCTGTAGAAATATTTGCTGAATTGGCTTTTTCTATAGAAAATTTTGCTGAAATGACTTTTTTATAGAAAAAGTTAGCTGAATTGATAAATTTCTGTAGAAAAATCTCCACTCAAAAAATTAGCGGAATTGATTTTTTCTGTAGAAAAAATTTTTTGTAAAGACCTTTTTTCCATATTTACATTAGGCAATTATCCATGGGGCAATTGTCAGTTTGTTGGTGAGAGAGGGTGTTGGGAGGCAAAGAGTTATCATATGCCTCACTTCTCTCTTCTTCAGAAAATTAACTAATGTAAATATGGGCTTTCTAAAAAAACCTGAAAGATTAATTTCTGTGTTAAAAGTGCGCTAATTTGATTTTTTAGTGGAAAAAGTTTGCTGGCTTGCCTTTTTCTATAGCAATACAACGCTGGATTGACATTTTTTCTAGAAGAAGATCCCTGAAATGTTCTTTTTTCATTTGAAAAACTTCGTAGAAATGATTTTTTTATATATAAAAATTTCGCTGTAAAGGCTATTCCTAAGGAAAAATTTCACTGTATTGACTTTTATTATAATTTTTTTTTATTTTAAAAATAAAAAGTAAACACAGATAACTACAAAACTGCCAAAGTGAATATAAAAATGTTCGCTAAATTGAATTTTTCCATAGAAAAAAGTTCTTTGAAAAAGTTTGTTGTATAGAAAAAAGTTGTTTGTATTGGCTTTTTCTTTAGAAAAAGTTTGCTAAAATTGACTTTGTTTGTAGAAAAATTTCGCTGAATTCTGTTTTCCATCTCTGAATTGATTTCAATCGGGAAAAAATGCGCTTAATTGGTATTTTCTGTACAAAAAAGATGTTTGAAAAGCTTTTGTAGGGCATCAAAGATAAAAACTGAATTTGAATATTTGTCTATTATGACGTCTCACGTAGTCATCATAGACATAAACATACACGCACAATTTTAACTGCACATTTGCCCTATTAACAAACATATATTTTATACATTTATTTTTAAATTCGTCTGCTTCCCAATGCAGTACAAACGGTGCAAACGCAACACACGCAACACACAACGTCCCATGCCGCATATAATTTGTCAGTTGTTTGTTTTCCCGCCACAAAATTCGGCATAAAAGAATTTATATTTTTGTTGTATTTTTCTAAAATAGTAGTACTTATTTTGAAAATGTTTCCATAAAAAAAATACTCAGAAGTAATAACAACATAATTTTGTATTGAAAAAACCGATTATGCCCTATAATGTCCTTGTTTTTGTGGTCTACGTGTTACCTTCAACAAGGCAGCATTCTGTTTCAAAGGTATCCGTACCCACAGAAGCATAAAATATCACAATAGAATGCTCTGCAAGGCTCTCTAAAATCCTACGATGACATATTTGAAACACTAGAAAAAAAACGTCTTTTGGTAGCTTAAAATTTGGTCGATTCTACTAAAAAATTTTTGGTCGGTTTGAATTTTCAGTCACAAAAAATTTATTACGAATCTGTGTTGGTTTTTTGGAAATTTTTATACCAAAAAAGTGGTCGGAAATTTGGTCGGTTTGATTATATAAAAAATATAGGTTTTTTATATATATTTTAAAAAAATATTTTCGGTCGGTTTGAATTTTCAGTAACAAAATTTTTTTTAAGAAGCTGTGTTGCTTTTAGGGAATTTTTATACTAAAAAAAGTGGTCGGGAATTTGGTCGGTTTGATTATATAAAAAATAGGTTTTTTATATATATTTAAAAAAAATATTTTTGGTAGGTTTACATTTTCAGCCACAAAAAAATTATTACGAAGCTGTGTTGCTTTTTTGTGAATTTTTATACCAAAAAAGTGGTCGGAAATTTGGTCGGTTTGATTATATAAAAAATATAGGTTTTTTTATATATATTTAAAAAGATATTTTTGGTCGGTTTGAATTTTAAGTCACACAAAATTTATTACGAAGCTGTGTTGTTTTTTAGGAATTTTCATACCAAAAAAAGTGGTCGGAAATTTGGTCTGTTTGAATATATAAAAAATATAGGTTTTTTACAATAACGCAAAGTTTTGTTATTTTGTTATAACTGAGTACTCCAGAAAATTTTAAATTTTTTTCTTTAAAATTTTAACTAATTTTCAAAAATTAAATCCGAAGCCAGAAGCAGAAAATTTCATATTTTTTTAAGATTATGATTAAGATTTTTAAGATTAGATTTAATCCCATTGTTATTGTTTTCACATTTTAAACCTCCGAGCTTATTTCTCTAATATTTTTTATTTGGTTTCGTAGAAGGGAATGATGTTTAGGAAACTTTATTCTAGCCCGTGATGTTTGGTGTATTTAATTTATTGTTTTAATTTATTCCTTTTTAATTTCCATTCCAGGTAACAACTTCAACAAGTCGCACATTCATGTCTTATAAATGCATTTTGAACAATTTTATTTCCACTGATGCTTGTGGTAATTTTTGTTAGCGAAATAAAAACTTTCACACAGCAACTCTGTCAGGGTTGGCAGCAACCAGCCTGTTTTGCGCCTGCCATCAATGGAATTATGCTTATTTATGTGGACAGCTGTAAAGCAGACATGTTCCGCACCGTACATTTTCGTGAAACCATACATCGCCGATTCTCTCTGGAAATCCATTGGCCTTTGTTTAGCGAAGGAAAAGTTTCCTACAAATACCAACACACACACATAGTTTTTGCATTCCTGCTGCAAAGCTTTTTTTGGGAAATTCCTAAACATTGTGTTATGCTCAGAGAGGTGGAAAATTGAAATACACACAAATTAATGAGAGCAGAGTACAGTAGTGGTTTATGGTGTATTTTATTGGAAGAGAAAGTGCAGAGAGAGAGAAAAAGTGTAAATAGTTTTCTTGTTTATATTCTCATGTTTGCGATAGTAAAGCTCTTGGGGTTGGTGTTTGGAAAAAACACCTGCTAGTGTATGGCAACACTGAGCATGCTCCAGACGTAAAGTGTAGGCATTTGACAGTGTTGCACACGAAAGGTATGGAATTAAGCACAGAAATGTATGTTTGAATTTGTCTAAAGGAAAAGTTTTCTGATTATATTATTTCTATAGAAAAAGTTCACTGAATTGACTTTTTTAGAAACAAATCGCCGAATATTGAACTTTCTCAATAGAAAACGAATGGTGAACTTTTTTATTGACAAAGTTTGCTGAATTTGCTTTTTTTAAAGAAAATTTACCGAATTAACTTAAACTATATAAAAAGTTTGGTAAACTGAATTTTTCAGTAAGAAAGGGTGGCTGAATTGATTTTTTCTACAGAAAAAGTTTGCTGACAAGGCAGTTTCTATCGAAAAATTTAGGTGAATTGTCTGTTTTTATAGAAAAATTTCCCTGAATTGACTTTTTCGATACAAAAATATTGATGAATTGTCCCTTTCTATAGGAAAAGTTTGCTGAATTAACATCCTCTATAAAAAAGATTGCTGAATTGACCAGGACCATCGCTGAATCGACTTTTTCTATAGAACATTTTGCAGAATTGTCTCTTTCCATAGGAAAAATTTGCTGAATTAAGCTTCTCATTGAAAATGTTTGCTGAATTAATTCATAGAAAAATTTTGCTGAATTGTCTATTTCTATAGAAAAATTTTGCTGAATTGGTTTTTCTATAGAAAAAGTTTGCTGAGTTGACAGTTTCTAAAGAATAATATGCTGAATTGCCTTTTTCTATACAAAAAGTTTATTAAATTGTCTCTTTCTATAGAAAAAGATTGCTGAATTGACATCCTCTATAGAAAAGATTGCTGAATATACCTGGATCATCGCTGAATTGATTTTTCTACAGAAAAAGTTTGCAGAATATTCTCTTTCTTTCTCTTCTCCATAAAATTGTCTGTTTCTATAGGAAAAGTTTGCTGAATTTACCTGGACCATAGCTGAATTGAAATGTTTCCTGAATTGACTTTCACCATAGAAAAAGTTTGCTGAATCGTCTATTTCTATAGAAAAAGTTTGCTGAATTGACTTTTTCTATAAAAAGTTCGCTAAGTTGACTTTTCTATAGAAGAAGCTTTGATGAATTGACTTTTTCTATAGGCAAAGTTGGCTGAATTGACTTTTTCTATAAAAAAAGTTTTCTGAAGTGACTTTCTCTATAGAAAAAGTTTGCTAAATTGACTTTCTGTATAGAAAAAGTTTGCAGAATATTCTCTTTCTATAGGAAAAATTTGCTGAATTGAGCTTCTCAATAGAAAATGTTTGCTGAATTGACTTTCTACATAGAAAATGTTTGCTGCGTTGTCTATTTCTATAGAAAAAAGTTGCTGAATTGGTTTTTCTATAAAACAAGTTTGCTGAATTGACCGTTATTATAGAAAAACTTTGCTGAGTTGCCTTTTTCTATACAAAAGGTCCATAAAATTGTCTCTTTCTATAGGAAAAGTTTGCTGAATTTACCTGGGTCATCGCTGAATTGATTTTTCTATAGAAAAAGTTTGCAGAATATTCTCTTTCTATAGGAAAAAATTTCTGAATTGAGCTCTTCAATAGAAAATGTTTGCTGAATTGACTTTCTACATTGAAAACGTTTGCTGAATTGTCTATTTCTATAGCAAAAAGTTGATGAATTGGTTTTTCTATAGAAAAAGTTTGGTTAATTGACCGTTATTATAGAAAAACTTTGCTGAATTGCATTTTTCTATACAAAAAGTTTATTAAATTGTCTCTTTCTATAGGAAAAGTTTGCTAAATTGACGAGGACCATCGCCGGATTGACTTTTTCTATAGAAAAAGTTTGCAGAATATTATATTTCTATAGGAAAAAATTTTATGAATTGAGCTTCTCAATAGAAAATCTTCGCTGAATTGACTTCCTCTATGGGAAAGGGTTGCTGGATTGACCAGAACCATCGCTGGTTTGACATTTTCTATAGAAAAATTTTCTCTTTCTATAGAAAAAGTTTGCTGAATTAGATTTCCTATAGAAAAAGTTTGCTGAATTGACTTTTTCTATAGAAAAACTTGCAGACTTGATTTTTAATAGACTAAAATATATGAATTTTTTTTTCTATAGATAAAGTTCGCTAAATTGACTTTTTCTATAGAAACATTTTGCTGAATTGAAATTTTATTGTAGAAAAAATTTGCTGGATTGACTTTTTCTCTAAAAAAGCTGAATAGTCTCTTTCTATGGAAAAATGTTGCTGAATTCTCATTCCTCTATAGAAAAACATTGCTGAATTCTACAGGACCATCCTATAGTAACAGTTCTCTAAGTGTATCTTTTCCACAGGAAAAAAATTCACTGAACTGTTTTTCTCTTTACAAAAAGTTAGCTGAATTGACTTTTTCTAAAGAAAGAGTTTGCTGATATATTTTTTTTCTTTAGAAAAAGTTTGCTGAATTGACTTTATCTGTAGAGAAGTTTGCTGAATTTACTTTTTAATAGACAAAAATTGCTGAATTGGCGTTTTCTATTGATGAAATATGCTGATTTTTTCAGAAGAAGAAGTTTTCTGAATTTTTCCATAGAAATTTTGCTGTATAAAATTTGATGAATTGAATTTTTCTATAGAAAAATGGCTCAATTGACTTGAAGTTTGCTGAATTGATTTTTTAATAGACAAAAATGGCTGAGTTGGCCTTTTCTATAGATAAAGTTTGCTGAATCGTCTTTTTCTGTAGAAGAAGTTTGTTGATTTTTTCCATAGAAATTTTGCTGGATTACTTTTTTTTTTATAAAAAGTTTGACGAATTGAATTTTTCCATAGAAAAAGTTTGCCGAATTGACTTTTTCTGTAGAAAAAGTTTGCTGAATTGTCTATTTCTATAGAACAAGTTTGCTAAATTGACTTTCTCTATAGAAAAAAGTTTGCTGAATTGACTTTCTCCACAGAAATGTTTGCTGAATTGACTTTCACCATAGAAAAAGTTTGCTGAATTGACTTTTTCTATAAAAAGTCTGCTGAATTGACTTTTTCTGTAGAAAAAGTTTGCTGAATTGTCTATTTCTATAGAGCAAGTTTGCTAAATTGACTTCCTCTATAGAAAGAAGTTTGCTGAATTGACTTTCTCCACAGAAATGTTTGCTGAATTGAATTTCAAAATAGAAAAAGTTTGTTGAGTTGTGTATTTCTATAGAAAAAGTTTGTTAAATTGACTTTCACCACAGAAAAAGTTTGCTGAATTGACTTTTTCTATTAAAAGTCTGCTGAATTGACTTTTTCTATAGAAAAAGTTTGCTGAATTGTCTATTTCTATAGAGCAAGTTTGCTAAATTGACTTCCTCTATAGAAAAAAGTTTGCTGAATTGACTTTCTCCACAGAAATGTTTGCCTCTTATTAGAAAATGTATGCTCAATTGACTTTCTCCATAGAAAATGTTTGCTGAGTTGACTTTTTCCATAGAAAAAACTTAGCTGAATTGTCTATTTCTCTAGAAACATTTTGCTGAATTAATTTTTCTATCGATAAAGTTTGCTGGGTTGACTTCTTTTATAGAAGAAGCTTTGATGAATTGACTTTTTCTATAGAAAAAGTTTGCTGAATTGTCTCTTTCTATAGAAAAAGTTTTCTGAATTGACCTTCTTTATAGAAAACGGTTGCGGAATTGACCTGGACCATCGCTGAATTGACTTTTTCTACTGAAAAAGTTTTCTGAATTGTCTCTTTCTATAGGACAAATTTGCTCAATTGACTTTCTCCATAGAAATTGTTTTTTGAATTGACTTTTTCTTTAGAAAAAGTTTGCCGAATTGTCTCTTTCTATAAGAAAAATTTGCTGAATTGAGCTTCATATTAGAAAATGTTTGCTGAATTGGCTTTTCTATAGAAGAAGTTTGCTGAATTGATTTTTCTATAGAAAAAGTTTGCTGAATTGTCTCTTTCTAAAGAAAAAGTTTGCTGAATTGACTTCCTCTACAGAAGAGATTGCTCAATTGATCAGGAATTGTCTCTTTCTATAGAAAAAAGTTGCTGAATTGTGCTTCTCATTAGAAAATGTTTGCTGAATTGGTTTTATCCATAGAAAAAGTTTGCTGAGTTGTCTATTTCTACAGAAAAAGTTTGCGGAATATATTGAGCTTCTTATTAGAAAATGTATGACTTTTTCTATAGAAAATGTTTGCTGAAATGACTTTCCTGAGTTGCCTATTTCTATAGAAAATTTTTGCAGAATTGGTTTTTCCATAGAAAACATTTGCTGAATTGGTTTTTCTATAGAAAACATTTGCTAAATTGACTATTTCTATAGAAAAAGTTTGCTGAATTGATTTTGCTATAGAAAAAGTTTGCTAGATTCATTTCCTGTATAGAAACAGGTTCCTGAAATGACCAGGACCTTCGCTGAATTTACTTTTTCTATAGAAAAGGTTTGCAGAGTTGCCTTTTTCTATAGGAAATATTTGCTGAATTCTGCAGAATTGACTTCTTTTACATAAAAGGGTTGCTGAATTGACCAGGACCATTGCAAGTTTGATTTTTTCTATAGTAAAAGTTTGCTGAATTGTCTTTTTCTATAGAGACATTTTGCTGAATTGGTTTTTCTATAGAAAAAATTGCTGACTTCATTTTTTAATAGACAAAAATAGATTAATTGACTTTTTCTACAGAAGAACTTTGCTGAATTTGCTTTTTTCAATAAAAAATGTGCTGAATTGACTTTTCTTTATAAAACGTTGGAGGAATTGAGTTTCTCCATAAAAAGGATGGCTGAATTAATTTTTTCTATAGAAAAAGTTTGCTGAATTGAGTTTTTCTTAAGAAAAAATTTGTTGAATTGACTTTTTCTATAGAAAATTTTGCCGAATTGAATTTTTAAAGACAAAAATAAATGAATTTCTATAAAAAAGTTTGCCGAATTGAGTTTTTCTATATAAAAAGTTTGTTGAATTAAGCTTCTCCTTAGAAAATATTTGCTGAATTGACTTTCTCCATAGAAAACGTTTGCTGGATTGACTTTCTCTATATAATTTTGCTGAATTTGCTTTTTCTATAAAAAAAAAAGTTTGCTGAATTGTCTCTTTCTATAGAAGCATTTTGTTGAATTATTTTTTCTATAGAAAAAGTTTGCTGAATTGGCCTTTTCTGGAGGAGAAGTTTGCTGAATTTGTTTTTTCTATAGAAAATTTGCTGAATTGATTTATTTTTTTATAAGAAATTTGATGAATTGAATTTTTTCATTGAAAAGTTTGTCTGAATTGCCTTTTTCTATAGAAAAAGTTTGCTGAATTGAATTTTTCGACAGAAATAATTAGCTGAATTGGATTATTCTATAGCAAAAGTTTGCTAAATTGCATTTTTCTATAGAAAAATTTCGCTGAATTTTTTTTTTTCTATAGAGGATGTTCGTTTAATTTTGTTTTTCTACAGAAGACCTTTGCTGAATTCTGATTTTTTATAGAACAATAACAAATTTTTCTCAATAAGTTTTAATAATTTAATTTATATGAAAAATATAAATATCATACCATTTTTTCCAACTCTGTCATGGACATGCCTCGTTAAAGCTCTTTTGTCCCCCCTCAAAGCTTTTACCCAATGCCTGTGTACTTGTGCAGCATTGGGCTGAGCAAAGAGCTATGGCATCTTAACTCAGTGTCCGTGTGACATATACTCGAACGATTTGTGGTGGAAAAATTGCGGAAAAACGAACGGCACAAAATTGACAAATACATTTTTTGCACACACACAAAAAATAAGGAGGAGAAGAAAGAAATTTAATTAAATTTTTCTGCAGAAAATAAAAGAAATGTGAATATCATATAAAGATGTGTATATGCATATAAGTAATACTCAGTGGAATGTGAAATTGGAAAGAAAAAAATGGACAGAAATTAAGGAAAGCAAAGAAAATTGCATAAAAAGTAAAAAAAAACGTAGCAAAGATAGAAAAAAACGGGTATAAAAGGAAGAGCAGCAGTGTGCAAATCTCCAATGAAAATTCTAACGAAAATATGAAGAAATTTGAAATTAAAGCAATGAATTTTCAACGAAAAAAGAAAATTTGATAACAGCAACCAATCGAAGTAAAAAAAACGCAAAGAAAAAAAGAGTGGCAGAACACCACTTTAAATACTTCAACACCATTAGAACAACAACTACAACACACAGCCACCTAGCCACCACCATCATCATCTCCCAAAGCATAACAAGCAAATCGCCCAACACCCCCTGAATACAAAAAACAGGGCCATAGAAAACAAAACGCCTACAACAACAACAGCCAACAAACAACAAGATAAGAAACACACAAAAAAATACAAAGAACACAAAAAAAAAAACTTGCTGCTGCTGCTCAAGTGTTTGTGGAAAAAAAGAAAAATTAAAACAGCAACAACACCAACATCAGCAAACATAATAACTGCAACATCATCATTATCAACTGATAACAACAACAGCAACAACAATATCAGCAAGGATAAGAATTATGTAGGTATATACAAGTAGTGTAAACACATGATTTACAGGGCAACCTTTATCAAGGTGGCTGGACATTGGGTCTGCCTCTGTTGGGAGATAAAAAATTTCCACCCGTTTTATTGGTAGAAATTTATTTTTAAGATTCTGGTAGTGACGTTAATTGTATTATCCAATAGAAAATTGATTATGGAGTGGTTGCTTCCTTCTATGAACCTCAACCAATAACCCCGGGACAGATCAAACCAAATAGGCATCAAATAAAGATCAAATCAGGTATTGTCGAAATACACACCGATCTATTAGTTCAGGGTCGATATGCATTTCAACAACACCAAATGGTTTCAACCACAAAATGTATGGTTTCTGTAACAATATATATTTTTTCTATTATTATAATGCCTATTTCACTCTCAAAATATAATTCCTGTGGTCATATTTATTCTCTGCATCTACACCTATATGCTAAATCTATGTAGTCCTCAAAGAGTTTTTGTTTCTCAATTTAAAACCCTTTATTGAGACTAAATTGTCTCTATCACTCCACATGACTTTGTTTACAAAGATCTTAATTTGTGTTAGATCTATTTGAATTGAATGATTTCCGCATAAGTTCGTAGCTTGTGAGTTGTGAAAGTTCCCACTGTGTATATAAACAATAAATTAATTATTACAAAAAAATTAACAACAAAACAATAACAAGAAACCCATAAAAATCTAATTTTTATTTAAAAACGAAACCAAAAGAAGAACATTCTTTCATTTTAGAAATCCATTAAAAACCGAACCAAAACAGTTTTTGCCAAACAAATAATAGCCGACAAAAACATCATTTAAATTTTTGTTTTCATTAATAGACCATAGACATTAGCAAATTGTTGGCAATAAAAAATCTGCCGTAATAATTTCCATATTACTCATGGGCGCTACTTATGCAGGCGTAGCATGAAACCCAACGGAAATTGTCCTCAAAGCAAAAAGTAAGAAAAATTAAACGACTCACGTGTCGATAGAGAGAAAATAAGCAGACAACAATAAGCAAAGCTTTAGTTCGCCGGTACACCGCGAGCCAACATCACAATTTTCAGGTGCCCTTCATCACAATTTTCAGAGGCGTCGAGATGACTACAATTCTTGAGAAGGCTAACATGGCGCGGCGAAGACAGACCAGCCAGCTCCGCACAATGGTTCAAGAATTGATTTTCCTGGCCAAACCCCCAATTTGTTGTCGTCACCGATGGTTTATTATACCCTCAGACTTTAGGATAGAAAAGGTATAGACACTTTGATACGACCAAAAATGTATCTCATCGAAATACCGGTTTTAGACCCCAAGTATGTTTGGACGAAATTCGTTTCAGACAATTTGGAGTCGATTTAGCCATGTCCGTCAATCTGTCTGTCCGCCTGGCTGGTGCGCACGATAACTCTCGAACGGATCAACCGACTCGAACCAAATTTTTTGGTATCGTAATATTTTGTCCAAACTTAGAATAATTTCAAAGATGGACCATATCGGTCCACTCCTTCTGGTACGCCCCCACAAAATTTCAAAACTTTTCTGTAAAATGGTGCGAACGATAACTCTTGAAGGGAGCAATTGATTTGGTCCAAACTTTGCACATCGTACTCTTCCTTCCAGATATAGGTCGGGTTCGAATATGGACTATATCGGTCCAATCCTTTGGGTACCTACCACACAAAATTCGTATCAAGTAAAGTTTAAGAGCTCTTCTCGGATTATTTTGAATTGTTTATACCCTCAGCATTTATGCTAACGAGGTTATATACACTTTCAGACAAAATGTGCCTCATCGGAATAATGGTTTTAGACCCCAAGTATGTTTGGACGAAATCCGTTTCACACAATTTGGAGTTGATTTAGCCATGTCCGTCTGTCTGACTGGCTGGCTGGAGTGCACGATAACTCTCGAACGGATCAACCGATTCGGTCCAAAATTTGGCTTTCGTAATATTTTGGCGAAAAACTTAGTTTAAGTTCGAAGATGGGTTATATCGTTTCACTCCTACCGGTAGCTCCCCCACAAAAGTTCGAAAATGTTCTGCAAATTTGTGCGCATGATAACTCTTGAAGCGAGTAACCGATGTGGTCCATACTTTGCACATCGTGAAGTTTCCATCAGACTTAGATGAAGTTTTTTAATATGGACTCAACCGGTCCTCTCCTTTGGGTACCTCCCACACAAAATATCAGAAAAGTTCAGTTTAGGACATACTCTCGAATCGCTTTGATTTTTGTTGTAACAACTTGTATTCACTGCTCACCATATGACGGTACAAGTTTCATTAGGATCAAGTTCATACTTCCTGGCAAAATAGCCTGAAAGCTGCAAAAAAAACCTATGACACCGTGGGTAGTGGTTGGAGCGAACGGATCTGCCGATTCGGTCAAGAATTTGGCCTTCGTAATATTTTGTTCAAACTTAGTTTAAGTTCGAAGATAAGCCATATCGGTCCACTCCTTCGGGTACCTCCCACACAAAAGTTTAAAAATGTTCGGAAAGTTTGTGCGCGAGATAGCTATTGAAGGGAGTAACCGATTTGATACATAATTTGCAGATCGTTTAATTTCCATCAGGCTTAGATGAAGTTTTAATATGGACTCCTTCGGGTACTTCCCACACAAAATTTCGGAAAAGTTCAGTTTAGGACCTGCTCTCGAATCGCTTTGATTTTTGTTGTAACAACTTGTTTTCACTGCCCCCCATACGACGGTACAAGTTTCATCAGGGGAAAGTTCATACTTCCTGACAAAATAGCCTGAAAATTGCAAAAAAAACCCTATGACACCGTGTGTAGTGGTTGGAGCGCAAGATAACTCTCGAACGGATCTGTCGATTCTGTCCAAAATTTGGTCTTCGTAATATTTTGAAGGGAGTGACCGATTTAGTCCATACTTTACACATCCTAATATATCTACAAGATATAGATCGGTTTCGAATATGGACTATATTGTCTACTCCTTCGGGTACCTCCCACACAAAATTTCGGATATGTTTACTCTAAGACCTGCTCTCCAATCACTTCGATTTTTGTTGAAGTTGATTTGCTGCCTCCATTACGAGGGTAAAGGCTTCCTCAGGGGCAACTCCATAATTTTAGAAAAAAAAACAGACCGAGGTGTGTAAAACCCCTATGGCACCATATGTAGTGGCTGTAGAACACGATAACTCTCGAACTGTTTAAACGTGCTCTCGAATCACTTCCATGTTTGTTGAAGCAACTTGCATTCGCTGCCTCCATTACGAGGGTAAAAACTTTCTCAGGGGAAAATCCATTCTTTTAGAAAAAACAGACCGAGAGGTCTAAAAAAACCCCAATGACACCATATGTAGTGGCTATAGAACACGATAACTCTCGAACTGGTTAAACGATTTGGTTCAAAATTTGGCCTTCGTCATATTTTGTCCAAACTTATTTTCCCTTCAAAGATGGGCAATACCGATTCACAAACTTCCGGTACTCCCAATATTTAAAAAAAATTTCGCTAAAATATGCACGATATCTCTTGAACGGGGCTACCAATTTGTTTCAAACTTTGGATGTCATAATATTTTTTCAAAATTGTAGTTTAACTCCTAAAATGTCCTATATCGGTTCTCTTCTTAGGATACCTTCCCCACAAAAGTTCATCGTTTGTGTCTAAGTGCAGTTTAGGGTCTGTTTGAAGATCCATTGAAAATGTATACCGCTGCTATTAGTTGTGGTCCTGTTTACAGCGATATTATGTTTTCCTTCGGCAAGTCCATACTGGTCCAAAAGTTGTACGATGACCCAACTGAAATGACTAGTGGACGCGATATCTATCGAAAAGATATGACTCCCAAAATAATATACTATGTCGGTCCATTCCTTCAAGTACCTCCTCCGCAACACTTTTGAATTTTAGTCCTAATCCACATTTCTATCGGCAAGTTCAAATGCCCAAATTCTGAAAATACCCTAAATACATTCGGTTTGTCCGTAGATGAAGAAGTTTCAATTCACATAGTCTGAGGGTATATCTCTGTCGGCAATGCCGACTAACACTTTTGTACTTGTTTTCAGTAGATTGTCCTTGCGGCTCCCTTTACGACGGTACAATTTTTTCATGCAAAAGTCTATACTTCCTGAGATATTGGCCTAAAAGCTCCAAGAAACCCTGACGGCACCAACCAAAATGGCAAATCCGCAAAATAATTCTCGCAAATAGTTTTTGATTGGTGCAGACTAAACACATCGTATTATTTTATCCAGTCATGTATCAGGTTGGAAATATGGACTATATCGGTCCACTTCATCGGGTACCTCCCATACAAAATTCAGAAAAAGTGAAGTTTAAGAGCTCATCTAGCATCGTTTTGATTCTTTTTTCAGTAGGTTGTTCTAGCGGCCTCATTTACAACGGTACAATTTCTCCGGAGATAATTTCCTAAAAGCTCTAAATCCCTGCCGGCACATACTAAAATGGCTCTTGTGCAAAATAACTCTAAAACTTTTTCAACAATTTCTTCCAAACTTGAGAAGAGAAGTCTCCCTTGTCCCATCTAGGATGATTGTGGAACAATTATTATATTATTATTCTTCCAAACTTAGTTGAACGTGATTTAATAGTTCGAGTGCTTTATGAAGAAGTTTGGTTAATACAAAATCAATACATTTTTTATACGGAATACTTATTGTGTTTGATTTGGCTTAGTTGTCTTTTTTTGTCAGTGGCTGAAGGCGTGTCTCCATCAGCACATCTGACAGATACTTTCTTACATGTTTCTATATGGGATTCCATAGTACACATATTGAAACTAAGGAAACCAAATTAGTTCAAAATATTGAAAGGTGTGGGTGTGGCGTGCTCCTAAAGACGAACATGTTTGACAAATTTTAGAAAAATGCGTCATTTTTGCAAATTTCTGGAGATAGAAATAGCTATTTCTCGAAAACTTTTTTGAACATTTTTAATTTTTTTGAAAAAAAAAAAAATTAAACATTTTTTTTTATTTTATGGTTTGTTTATTGGTGTTTTAGCTTTTTCACATATTGGAACATATGAAAAACTCAAAAACACTCATATTTTGATGCAAAATATGAAAAAAAAAACTCAAAATCTTAACTTAGACCTTAAATTCCTCTGCAACTGCTAGACCGAATTTGACCAGGAAAAAACGATTCTGAACCACTGTGCGCCGGTTTTATTGATGATAACGGGAAAGTTGTAGATCTTTGATAAACTCACTACTCATGTTACCCTTCTCCAAAGGATCTGACAATGTACTAAGCATTGTTTTCGAATACACCGATTTATTCATATACGGTTGTCAACTGTAAAGACATTGACATCCAACAGATGACAGACAAAAAAGTTTTTTGTCAGGGTACTGCTTTTTCCATTTTTGCAGAGACGGAAAATCTTCATATACCCTTAGGTTTTAGGCTAACGCGCGTATATACACTTTAAGTTAAATTCGGCCAGTCCGAACTTTTTATACCCTCAGCCATGAAATATTTTGAAATCAACGGAAATGGGAACTTCAAACTAAGTACCTTAAAATACCTAAAAGTGGGAACATGGTCCTATGTTGACTTATTTTTTGATGGCCACTGGAAACTTCAAATGTAAAAATACGGTCAAAAAATGTAGCTAAAATCCTCAAAATACAAAGAATCGAGAAATACCGTTGTGTGGGGGGCTATATCTAAACATGGACGCACTTTGATAAATTTTGCTAAATAAGTTCCGTAACTGCAGGGAACCTCAAATGTCAAATTACGGGTATGTAGTTCAGTTCACAAATTTAGCTAAAATCCTTAAAGTACCGAAAGTCAGGAGGTATCATTATATGAGGGCTATACCAAAACATGAACACACCGTTAACATTTTCGGTGCAGTTATTTTGTGACCAACGGTAACCTCAAACGTCAAATTATGGGTAGTTCAGTTCAAAAATGTAGCTAGAATCCTCAAAATACATACACCTAAACATGGACCCACGTTGAAATTTTTTTTGTGAAAAGGTTTCGGAGCTGCAGGAAATTTTAAATGTCGAATTGCTTTCCTTTAACTACGTAAAATCGGGAGGAACCGTTATGTACCAAAATGTGGCCCGATATAGTCCGCATTCGAACTTGACCTGGCTGTGGAATAAAGACGCTCAGGTTTGCACCGTTCTAGCGTTCTAGCAGAATTATTGTGGATGCTAGAGTGATTACAACAGTTGGTCAGAGGGTTTCCAAAGAAAGCTTCTATAGAAAAAATTACGCGCAAAGGAGGCTTCTATAGAATAGAAGGCCTTCAAAGAAGGTTTCTTTAGAATAGAAGGCCCCCCAAAGAAGGAGGACCCCAAAAAAGAAAGCCTCCAAATGAGGTTTGTATGTGCAAGAATGTCTCCAAAGAGGCTTCTGTAGAACACAAGGCTTCCAAAGTAGACTTCTATAGAAAATAAGGCCTCCAAAGAAGGTTTCTAAAGAATAAAAGGCCTAGAAAAGAGGCATCCATATGAAAAAAGGTATCCAAAGGAGCTTTCTATAGAATGAAAGGACTGCCAAGGAGGCTTCTATGGAATAGAATGCCTGGATAGGAGGCTTTCACAGAAAATAGGGCTTAGAAGGGAGGTTTCTATAGAATATAAAGCCTCCAAAGAAACTTCTACTGAAAAGAAGGCCTCTAATATAGTCTTCTGTAGAACGAAAGGTCTCCAAAAGAGGCTTCTATAGGAATGAAGGCCTCCAAAGGAGGCTTCGATGGAATAAATGCATCAAGAAAAAGACGCTTCTTCTATAAAGGAGAAGTCTCTTCTTCTATAAAGAAGCCATCCAAAAGAGGCTTCCATGGAATAAATGCCTTAAAAGAAGACTCTTCATCTATAAAATGGAAGATATCTTAAGAAGGCTTCCAAAGAAGGCTTTTATAAAATAGAAGGCCTCCAAAGGAAGCTTCTATATGTAAGAAGGTCTCAAAAGACGGATTCCATAGTACAGAAGGTCTTCAAAGTAGGCTTCTTTAGAAAAGTAGACCTCCAAAGAAGGTTTATAAAGAATAGATAACCTCGAAAGGAGATATGAAAGAAGGTCTCCAGAGGAGGTTTCTATAGAAAAGAAGACCTCCAAAGAAAGCTTCTATAGAAGATAAGGCCTAGAAGGGAACTCTTTATAGAACAGAAGAATATAAGGCTTCCAAATAGGCTTCTATTCAAACGAAGACCTCAAATATAGGCTTCTATAACACGAAATTCCCCCAAAAGAGGCTTCTATAAAAAGAACGCCTCCAAAGGAGGCTTCTATGGAACTAAATGCCTCAAGAAAAGGCTTCTATAGTACAGAAGACTTCCAAAGAAGGCTACTATAGAATAGAAGGCCTACAAAGACGGCTATAGAATAGAAGGTCTCCAATGAGGGAGAGAGAGAAGGCTTCCAAAGGAAGCTTCTATAAAAAGAAATCCTCCAAAGGGGGCTTGTATATATCCAAAGGAGGCTCCAAAGAAGACTTTTATTATCTGAAAAAGGCCTCCAAAGGAGGTTTCTATGTTCAATAAGGTCTCCAAAGGAAACTTCTACTGAACGGAAGGCTTCCAAAGTAGACTTATATAGAAAATAAGTCCTCCAAAGAAGGTTTCTAAAGAATAAAAGGCCTCGAAAGGAGGCCTCCACATGAAAGAAGGTGTTCAAAATAGCTTACTATAGAATGAAAGGTCTGCCAAGGAAGAATCTATGGAATAGAATGTCACCAAAGGAGACTTTTATAGAATTTTTTTTATGCCTCCAAAGGATGCTTTTATAGAAAAGAAGGTATCTAAAGGAGGCTTCTATAGAAAAGAAGGTATTCAAGGAGGTTTCTAAAAAAAAGAAAACATCCCAAGGAAGCGTCTATAGAAGATAAGGCCTAGGAGGGACCTTTTTGTAGAAGACCTCCAAGATGCTTCTATTGTAAAGAATGCCTAAAAGGAGGCTTCTATAGAGTAAATGGCCTCCAAAAAAGGCTTCTTTAGAATAGAAGGCTTCAAAAGAAGGCTTGTATGGAAAAGAAGGCCTCAAAAACATGCTTCTATAAAAGATAAGGCCTAGAATAGAAAGACTCCAAAGGAGGGTTCTATAGGAAAGAAGGCCTCCAAATAGGCTTCTAATATAGAAGGCCTAATAGAAGGCCTTCAAAGAATGCTTTAATGGAAAAAACGCCTCCAAGGGACGCTTCTATAGAAAAGAAGGCCCGCGATGCGGGCTTATATAGAATAGTACGCCTTCTTAGGAGGTTTCTCTGGAATAAAGGCCCCTAAAGGAGGAATTTATGGAGTAGAATGCCTCCAAAAGATGCTAATATGGAATAGAAGGCCTCTAAAGGAGCCACCTATGGCCCCTAACGTTCTAAGATACGATCTAAGATAATAGAATAAAACCTCTAAAAACCCTGGCAGTACCGACTAAAATGACCGAGGAGCACCATTACTTCAAATTGTGCGTCCGTTTCTTTCAAAAGTACATAAAATTCCACGCAGATCTATATCAGACAACTCTCCCACAAAAGTTCAATATTAGTTGTATAAGCGCTGTTTAAAGTCTGTTCGAGAACAGTGGTCCTGTTTACAGCGCTACAATGATTTGCGTGGGCAAGTTCATGCTTCCTGACAGAAAACTCAAAAAATCGTTCTATGATGGCCAACAATCGAAAATATTAACTGACGTTCATTGGCCCAACCTTTCCACATCGTAATATTTCTCTCAAACATAGATGAACTCTACTGGACAACTCTCTTCTGTAGCTCCCTCACAAAAGATATAAACTTTGGTGGATTTAAAGCAGAGTACGTAAGAATAATTTGTGAAACATTTCCAATGGTTTCGTTTCGTATTTTCCATAGGAACAATACAAAACGAAACATAACCCACGTTTACCGAACTCGCTGTTAAGTTTCGTTTTGTTTACATTCGTGAGTGCGAACAAAACGAATAGCGAAAAGTTCTCAATTCCACAACAACAAATAGAAAACGAAAAATTTGAAAACATATGAACGATTCAATGAATGATTTGTTTGGTGGTGGTGATAGGGTTGTTAAACAATCAAATGTGTGTGTGTGTATGATCACTTCGCACAGCAAATGTTTGCCAAAAATTATTTTTGTTTCGGTGGTGAATGAAACAACTCGACAAAGCATAGCCGAAGTACATTTCAGTAATGGTACGGTTTTCGTATTTTTGCATTGAAAAGTTTGTGATTTTGTTTTGAGAGCGAAACGATTGAGAGAAACTGAAAAATTTTTGACTTTGTGTGAATGGTACGGGAATCGTTTTGTTTGTTTGCGTTCATTGAGTTCGAGGATTGCTTGGGCATTTTCATCGACTGTAGTTTTGTCGTGGTCAAGACCATGACCCAAAACTTCTTGTATCTCGCAAGAAGCTCGTTCCATATTAACAATTTGTTAGTTTGGCTTTATAAGAAGACTCCCTGTTTGACTTTAAATTGTTTGTGGTCTTTGGGTCTTCTATATGGGCAACATGGCCTTGGTCATGTCGGTAAAGACTCCTGGCCTTTCTCTCGCTTACTTTGTAGAGTTCTATGTAGCCTCCATTCGGAATTCTGCTTGGTGCTAAGGGTGCGTATGAGTAGCGACACTACTTATACGCTAACAAGTTCATGTATCGTAAATTAGACCAAACATTTGATTTAGATTTGATTTGATCGCCTATAGCTTTCAGATGATGTATAGGTTCGTTTGCAGCTCGCCTATAAAAACTTATTGACGTTTGTCTATAACAAAACACACTTGCTTCTGTTCAGCATGGTGGGATGTGGCCTTTAACTGGATAAAAGCACAAAAATGTTGACATTGAGTAAAGGAATGGGCCGATATAGACTTTATTGGAACTGAATCTAATTTTGGAAGTCAAGAATTTTGATTGTTACTTTGCCAACCAGCCAGACTTGCCCACAAAATCAATTAAATCGTCCGGCTTTCAATATGCCAGACTGGCAGGGGTGCTTACCATTGCACCATGGTGGCAACAAGTCAGTCATTTTACCATAGTGAATTTGGGGGGACCTGCGATATTATGAAGTATGATGTTCTACGCTCCGTCAGCTATAGTACTAACGTTATATTCTTTCAGAGATCAATTTGACAGCTCACTGAAGCGCCTCTTAATACATATTTTCATGGTTTAGAGAAGTCAGGCGTTTAGAGATTATGATCTCGTGCGGCTTGTTCAGGGAGACAATGATAGTAAGCTACTTCATGTATTAGATCAGGTGACACTGGTGGATATTGCACTAACTCCTCACCCTCGTGGGTCCTTATTTTAGATATTGGACAAAAAGCCCTGTGTCGGATTAATAGTGGACTGCGAATAATAATAGACTACGACCAATGGTCGACTACGAATAATAGTTGACTCCGTCTTTCGAAAGTCGATTAAGAGTAATCGATTATTCGGTTTTCGCACACTCAATAGTCGACTTTTAGAAATTTTACGGCTAATAAGCGATTAATCGATTAACCGAAATCGATTTTATGTATCCCTAAAATTGATGACAGTTCAAAGGATGTTGTATCTACCAATTAATTTAATGCAAATTAGGTACAGGATTTGCCCCTTTAAGGGATCTTTTGGATTTTATTTACCATTTACATATCCAACATAGTATACTTCTCCTAATCTCCCACTTTTTTGCATGACATAAAAGTAAATTCCCTAAGAACAGTCAATTTTATTATTACCATGGCAAGTAAAAACCCCGTTTAAGGATAATTGCCTTTGTGGACACGTGAATTCGTTTTGTCACATTCTTACCAAAATTTCACGCTAGGAGGACAATGTCAGAATCATGCAGTCACATTTGAACCACAACCATCGCTTCTGGTCTGACTGCTTCTGTTTTTTGATTTAATGATGGATGTTTGGTATTATTTGTATATTTTGTTGTTGTTGTGGTTGGTTGGTGTGTATTTTGCTATTCCCTGTTTCAGTGTCTTTGTTTTCTTCTTCTTCTGCCACCCAAAAAGTAATAAAAATCAAATATGGAGGTCATTCTCTTTTTGATGGGAAATCTCATTAAAATCCAAGGAAGGAAGACATGGAGGGAGGAAGAGATGGGTAACTGTGATAAAAGCAAAAGTCTTGGTTTATTTCTTTTAAATAACCTTTTTGTGCAGCTGCCTTTTCTGCTTTCTTGAATTGTCCCTTACGCTCAGAGAATTTTTATTAAAGCCGACTACTAGTCTGCTAAGCACACGCACACACACACATATATACTTATATACAGACCCAAACGAAGGGACTTAGCATTGTTATGTGTTTGCAAAAAAACAACAGCAACAACAATATTATGCAGAAGAAGGAGAAGAATAAGCAAACACATACTTAAGCTTGCAAGGATTACTACTACCACAGTTTTAAATTACTACGGGGCTACTGACTGACTAGTGGTTGCCTGACTCAGCTGTTAAATACTACTACCCACCTTGTGTTGTAATGCCAGGTGGATATTCTTACGGGAGACTTATCGTATTTGTGTGTAATTTATTTCTTTCATGGACGTATTTATGAAAATAAGTATCTGTGTGCGTTTGGCTGGGGTTTTTGCGTGTGTTCGCCATAACGCCATCGGTGGTGTGGCGGCATTTACCTCCATCATGGCCCACTAATGCAGTGCTAACATATTTGACCTTAGACACATCAGCTTTGTTTGTAGCAACCATTGTTGTCGCTGTGCGACAGCTACATACAGCAGGTGAGTTGTTGTTGGTGCAAAACAACACCTACCCACCCATGTCAGTTATCCATCAAAACGTAGAGGCACAGTAGGTTGAATCTAAAGATTTTCAAGAAGATTAGAAGATATGTGCGAATAACAAGAACGTTAAACAACTTTGTGGATAACAATATTTTCTATACAAAAATGTTACGGATAAAAATATTTTCCATAGAAAATGTTACGGATAACAATATTTTCCATAGAAAATGTTGTGGATAAAAATATTTTCCATAGAAAATTTTACGAATAACAATATTTTCTAGAGAAAATGTAATGTAATGTACTTTCCATATAAAACGATACGGATAAAAATATTTTCCATAGGAAATGTAATATTTTCCATAGAAAACGTTGTGAATATCAAATTTTCCATAGAAAAAGTAACGGATAGAAATATTTTCATAAAAAACGTAACGGATAAAAATACTTTCCATAGAAAATTTTATGTATAAAATTATTTTCCATAGAAAATGTTACGGATAACAATAATTTCCATAGGAATCGTTGTGGATAACAATATTTTCCATAGAAAATGTAACGGATAACAATGTCTTTAATTGAAAACGTTGTGGATAACAATATTCTCCATAGAAAACGTTGTGGATAACAATATTTTCCATAGAAAATGTAACGGATAAAAATACTTTCCAGAGAAAATGTTACGGATAAAAATATTTTCCATAGAAAACGTAACGGATAAAAATACTTTCCATAGAAAAAGCAACGGATAAAAATATTTCCATAGAAAATGTTACGGATAAAAATATTTTCCATAGAAAACGTAACTGATAAAAATACTTTCCATAGAAAATGTTATGGATAAAATTATTTTCCATAGAAAATGTTACGGATAAAAATACTTTCCATAGAAACTGATACGGATAAAAATATTATCCATAGAGAATGCTACGGATAAAAATATTTTCCATAGAAAATGTTACGGATAAAAATACTTTCCATAGATAATTTTACGGATAAAAATATTTTCCATAGAAAAATTTTCGGTTAACAATATTTTTCATAGAAATTGTTACGGATAACAATATTTTCTATACAAAAATGTTACGGATAAAAATATTTTCCATGGAAAATGTAACGGATAAAAATACTTTCCAGAGAAAATGTTACGGATAAAAATATTTTCCATAGAAAACGTAACGGATAAAAATACTTTCCATAGAAAAAGCAACGGATAAAAATATTTCCATAGAAAATGTAACGGATAAAAATACTTTCCATAGAAAATGATACGGATAAAAGTATTATCCATAGAAAATGTTACGGATAAAAGTATTTTTCATAGAAAATGTTACGGATAAAAATACTTTCTATAGAAAATGTTACGGATAAAAATATTTTCCATAGAAAATTTTACGGATAAAAGTATTTTCCATAGAAAATGTTACGGATAAAAATACATTCCATAGAAAATGTTACGGATAAAAATATTTTCCATAGAAAATTTTACAGATAACAATATTTTCCATAGAAAATGTTATGGATAAAAATATTTTCCATAGAAAATGTTGTGGATTATAATATTTTCGATAGAAAACGTTGTGGATAACAATATTTTCCATAGAAAATGTAACGGATAACAATACTTTCTATAGAAAATGTTACGGATTAAAATAGTTTCCATGGAAAATGTAATGGATAAAAATACTTTTAATAGAAATTGTTCCAGATAAAAATATTTTCCATTAGAAACGTTACGGATAAAAATATTTTCCATAGAAAATGTTACGGAAAACAATATTTTCCATAGAAAACATTGTGGATAACCATATTTTTCATAGAAAATGTTCCGGATAACAATATTTTCCATAAAAAACGTTGTGGATAACAATATTTTCCATAGAAAATTTTACGGATAACAATATTTTTCATAGAAAATATTACGGATAAAAACACTTTCCATAGAAAAGGTTATGGATAAAAATATTTTCCATAGAAAATGTTGTGGATAAAAAGATATTTGATAGAAATCGTTGTGGATAACAATATTTTCAATAGAAAATGTAACGTATAAAAATACTTTCTATAGAAAACGTTGTGTATAACAATATCTTCCATAGAAAATGTTACGGAAAACAATATTTTCCATAGAAAACGTTGTGGATAACAATACTTTCAATAGAAAATGTTATGGATAAAAATACTTTCCATAGAAAATGTTATGGATAAAAATACTTTCCAAAGAAAATGTTACGGAAAAAAATATGTTCCATAGAAAACGTTGTGGATAACAATATCTGCCATAGAAAATGTTACGGATACCAATATTTTCCAAAAAAAAACGTTGTGGATAACAATATTTTCCACAGAAAATGTTACGGATAACAATATCTTCCATAGAAAATATAACGGATAAAAATACTTTCCATAGAAAATGTTATGGATAAAAATATTTTCCATAGAAAATGTTACGGAAAATAATATGTTCCATAGACAACGTTGTGGATAACAATATCTGCCATAGAAAATGTTATGGATAATAATATTTTCCATAAAAAACCTTGTGGATAACAATAGAAAATGTTTCGGATAAAAATACTTTCCATAGAAAAGGTTATGGATAAAAATATTTTCCATAGAAAATGTTGTGGATAAAAAGATATTTGATAGAAATCGTTGTGGATAACAATATTTTCAATAGAAAATGTAACGTATAAAAATACTTTCTATAGAAAACGTTGTGGATAACAATATCTGCCATAGAAAATGTTACGGATAAAAATTTTTTCCATAAAAAACGTTGTGGATAACAATATTTTCCACAGAAAATGTTACGGATAACAATATCTTCCATAGAAAATATAACGGATGAAAGTACTTTCCATAGAAAATGTTATGGATAAAAATATTTTCCATAGAAAATGTTGTGGATAAAAATATTTTTGATAGAAAACGTTGTGGATAACAATATTTTCAATAGAAAATGTAACGTATAAAAATACTTTCCATAGAAAACGTTGTGGATAACAATATCTGCCATAGAAAATGTTACGGATATTAATATTTTCCATAATAAACGTTGTGGATAACAATATTTTCCATAGAAAATGTTTCGGATAACAATATTTTCCATAGAAAATATAACGGATAAAAATACTTTCCATAGAAAATGTTATGGATAAAAATATTTTCCATAGAAAATGTTACGGAAAATAATATGTTCCATAGACAACGTTGTGGATAACAATATCTGCCATAGAAAATGTTATGGATAATAATATTTTCCATAAAAAACCTTGTGGATAACAATAGAAAATGTTTCGGATAACAATATTTTCCATAGAAAATATAACGGATAAAAATACTTTCCATAGAAAATGTTATGGATAAAAATATTTTCCATAGAAAATGTTGTGGATAAAAATATTTTTGATAGAAAAAGTTGTGGATAACAATATTTTCAATAGAAAATGTAACGTATAAAAATACTTTCCATAGAAAATGTTATGGAAAAAATACTTGCCGTAGAAAGTGTTACGGATAAAATTATTTTCCATAGAAAATGTTACGCATAACAATATTTTCCATAGAAAATGTTACGGATAAATTTACCTTCCATAGAAAATGTTATGGATAAAAATATTTTCCCTAAAAAATGTTGTGGATTAAAATATTTTCGATAGAAAACGTTTTGGATAAGAACATTTCCCACAGAACGTGTTGTGGTTAACAATATTTTCTATAGAAAATGTTATGGATAACAATAGTTCCTATAATAGTTATATAGAAAATGTTGTGGATAACAATATTTTCTATAGAAAATGTTGTGGATAAAAAAATTTTCCACAAAAAAATTACGGATAACCATAATTTCCAGAGAAAAGCTTACGGACAACAATATTTTCCATAGAAAAGGTTACGGATAACAATATTTTCCATAGAAAGTTTTATGGGTAACAATATTTTAAACAAAAAAGGTTAGGGATAGCAATATTTTTCATACCAAATAACAATATTTTCTATAAAAAAGTGTTGTAGATAACAATATTTAGTATAGAAAATGTTGTGGACAACAATATTTTCCTTGTCAAATGTTACTGATAACAATATTTTCCATAGCAAATGTTACGGATAACGTTATTTTTCACAGATAATTTTACGGATAACCATATTTTCTATAGAAAAGGCTACGGATAACAATATTTTCCATAGAAAAGGTTACAAGTAACAATATTTTCCATAGAAAGTGTTGCGGATAACAACATTTTAAATAGAAAAGGTTACGGGTAACAATATTTTCCATACCGTATGTTGCGGATAACAATATTTTCTATAGAAAATTGTTGGATAACAATATTTTCCATATCAAATGTAACGGATAACCATAATTTCCATAGAAAAGGTTACGGATAACAATATTTTCCATAGAAGGTGTTGTGAATAACAATATTTTCCATAGAAGGTGTTGTGAATAACAATATTTTTAATAGAAAAGCTTGCGCATAACAATATTTTCCATAAAAAATGCTACGGATAACAATATTTTCTATAGAAAGTGTTGTGGATAACAATATTTACTATTGAAAATTTTGTGGATAACAATATTTTCCATATCAAATATTACGAATAACAATATTTTCCACAGAAAATTTTACGGATAACCGTAATCTCCATAGAAAAGGTTACGGATAACAATATTTTCCATAGTGGGTGTTGTGAATAACAACATTGTTAATAGAAAATCTTACGGATAACAATATTTTCTATAGAAAGTGTTGTGGATCACAATATTTACTATTGAAAATGTTGTGGATAACAAAATTATCCATATCAATTGTTACGGATAACAATATTTTCCACAGAAAATTTTACGGATAAAGATAGTTTCCATAGAAAAGGTTACGGATAACACCATTTTCCACAGAAAGTGTTGTTGAGAACAATATTTTAAATAGAAAAGCTTGCGGATAATAATATTTTCCATACAAAATGTTACGGATAACAATATCTACTATAAAAAATGTTGAGGATAACAATATTTTCCATATCAAATGCTACGGATTACCATATTTTACATAGAAAAGGTTACGGATAACAATATTTTCCATAGAAAGAGTTGCGGATAACAATATCTTAAATAGAAAAGGTTGGGGTGACAATATATACCATACCAATAGTTGCATAGCAAAAATTATCAATAGAAAATGTTAGGAAAACAATATTTTCCATATCAAATGCTACGGATTACCATATTTCACATAGAAAAGGTTACGGATAACAATATTTTCCATAGAAAAAGATGTGGATAACAAGTTTTTCAATAGAAAATTTATGTTATTTTATCGGCTATCAAACACTGTTCTCAACCAGCCTTGACATCACACGCTCATTACAATTTTACCACCTGAAATCGCAAAAATTATTACAAATTTGCAAATAAATGAACATTTGAGATTTTCGGTTGTAGTTTTTAATATTGTCAAATTAATTGGAACTTTCAAAATCAAATTTGATATAAACAAATTTTAACAACATTTCTTTCATTCATTCATGTACATCTATGGATTTTTCTTCACCAACAACGTGGACATATGTTTATTTTCCAATAAGATTTGTTTACGATTTGCTAGCTGCTGCTGATTTTCCCATACAAAGGAGAATAAAAATCTATATTTGAATTGTTTGTGTAGCTGTATACATATGTACATATCGTCACCATAAATGCCAAAAGTCGTAACTAATAAAATAATAATTTTACAGGAGAAGCAAAAAGTGTTATAAAATGAAAAATTGTTTTGTGGAATATTAATCTTATGAAGGCGAGTATTTGAAATATTATCAAACATATACGAATGGGAGAAAGTAATGAAACCAAAACCGCGGAAACGCTTGTTTTTGGAATTCGTCATTACAACAAAATCTGCAATGTTATCCCATTTTCCGAAATGCCTTTTCTTGAATAGGATCGTTATTTTTTAACGTAGAAGCTTGACATTTTGCAAGAGCTTGCATTTTAGTCTTATGTATTAGATTCAAAGAAAAAACTAATTTTGACTTTTTTGGAGATACGACTTCGGGCATTTATGGTGACGATATGTATGTGTGTATGTTTATGTGCGAACGCCTGGTCTGAGTAATCGTCAACAAATTTTTTTGTATATTTCTCTTCAATTATAGATGAAAATGAAAATTTATTTATATAAATCATCATCAAATCAAGTCCACAAAATACCCAACAAACACCGAACACACATACCAATAACACCAACAAGAGCAACAACAATTTTGCACTTTTGCTAGAACAACAACGACACCAAATAGCAGTCATCCATATTAAACTAATGGGGTTTGTTGTTATTGCTTTATTTTTTTTTATTATAAACAAAATTTGTTTTTGCAATACTTTTATCAAACAATCTCTGTGGCGAAACAACAACAGCAACAACAACAAGAAAATAAAAATTTAATTATTGTTGTTGCGTTTTATTTTACTCATGGGGTATACATGTGGGAATGTATGTTATTCCTTTTCTCTCCTGTGATGTTTTCTCTCTCTGATTGACCGAAAGACAGAGGGGAGCATGAGTACAATAAAGGGGGGAAACATTATCTCTCCTGCTACAAACTAAAGCTTTTTGGTTTCTGCAAACAAAACAGGTGAGCTTTGTTTTGGCCTGAGCATCAATGGCATATTTGTGAGCAGGGGTGCCAAGTTGGTGGTTTTCCCGCTACTTGTGGTGATTTTTGACGTACAAAAACCACTGTTTGAGCAGAAATATCAACTGTTTTAAGGTAAAAATCGCTACAGACCTATGGTGCGTTTGTGGCTGTAGCGGTTTTTACTTCGGAACAGTTGGCATCCCTGTTTGTGAGTTAAATGAGCCTAGCATTATGTGGCCAATTTGTCTCTCTCGTTATCTCTCATAATAAACAAAAAAGCAATTTTAACCAAGAAGAACGCATCGTGTATTTCTGAGGGTTTTCGCTTATGTTTTGTCACATTTTGCACTCCCATAGATAGCCTACCATTTGTTTGTTTGCTGAGAGCGACGCATACGACGTGCGAGTGTGTTTCCCTTGGATTTTGTTTCATTCCTTCCTGTTTGCCACCATATCGTATTTTGTGACCACTTGAATATCCTTGAATTCTAACGAGTTTTAAAGTGGATAATATGAATATGTTTCGTTTTATGTTTCTTGTTTTTTTCCGCAGTTCTTCTTTTGGTTGTAAAACATCCATTATTTGGCCGGATGATAGATAAAGAAGGTAATTTTTTGTACTCAGGCAGAGATAAGGACAATAAGATGTACTTAACAATGGATATAATTTGCATAGTGCTGAAGTTAGTTTTGACAGAATAAATCACGGATAATAAATATTTCTTTAGGAAAATTTTATCCATAACTTTTTCTATACATATTTTCCAAAGAAAAAATTTGTGGATAACAATATTTTCAAATATAAATGTTATGGATGAAAATATTTTCTATAGAAAATGTTGTGGATAACAATAATTTCCATAGAAAACGTTGTGGATAACAATATTTTACATAGAAAATGTTGTGGATAACAATACTTTCCATAGAAAATGTTGTGGATAACAATATTTTCCATAGAAAATGTTGTGGATAACAATATTTGCTATAGAAAATGTTGTGGATAACAATATTTCCCATAAAAAATGTAGTGGATAACAATATTTTCCATAGAAAATGTTGTGGATAACACTATTTCCCATAGAAAATGTTGTGGATAACATTATTTTCCATAGAAAATGTTGCGGATAACAATATTTTCCATAGAAAATGATGTGGATAACAATATTTTCCATAGAAAATGTTGTGAATAACAACATTTTCCATGGAAAATTTTGTGGATAACAACATTTCCCATGGAAAATTTTGTGGAATGTTCCATAGAAAATGTTGTGGATAAAAATATTTTCCATAGAAAATGTTTTGGATAACAATATTTTCCATAGAAAATGTTGTGGATAACAATATTTTCTATAGAAAATGTTGTGGATAATAATATTTTCTATTGAAAATGTTGTGGATAACAATATTTTCTATAGAAAATGTTGTGGATAACATGGTTTTCCATAGAAAATGTTGGTGATAACAATATTTTCCATAGAAAATTATGTGGATAACAATATTTTCCATAGAAAATGTTGTGGATAAAATATATTCAATAGAAAATGTTGTGGATAACAATATTTTCCACAGAAAATGATGTGGATAACAATATATTCCATGGAAAATTTGTGGATAACAATATTCTCCATAGAAAATGTTGTGGATAACAATATTTTTCATAGAAAATGTTGTGGATAACAATATTTTGCATAGAAAATGTTGTGGATAATGTTATTTTCCATAGCAAATGATGTGGATAACAATATTTTCCATAAAAAATGTTGTGGATAACAATATTATCTATAGAAAATGTTGTGGATAACAATATTTTCTATAGAAAATGTTGTGGATAACAATATTTTCTATAGAAAATGTTGTGGATAACATGGTTTTCCATAGAAAATGTTGTTGATAACAATATTTTCCATAGAAAATTATGTGGATAACAATATTTTCCATAGAAAATGTTGTGGATAACAATCTTTTCCATAGAAAATGTTGTGGATAACAATATTTTCCATGAAAATGTTGTGGATAACAATATTTTCTATAGAAAATTTTGTGGATAACAAGATTTTCCATGAAAAATGTTGTGGATAACAATATTCTCCATAGAAAATGTTGTGGATAACAATATTTTCCATAGAAAATGTTGTGGATAACAATATTTTCCATAGAAAATGTTGTGGATAACAATATTTTCCATAGAAAATTATGTGGATAACAATATTTTCCATAGAAAATGTTGTGGATAAAATATATTCAATAGAAAATGTTGTGGATAACAATATTTTCCACAGAAAATGATGTGGATAACAATATATTCCATAGAAAATGTTGTGGATAACAATATTTTCTACAGAAAATGTTGTGGATAACAATATTTTCCATAGAAAATGTTGTGGATAACAATATTTTGCATAGAAAATGTTGTGGAAAACGTTATTTTCCATAGCAAATGATGTGGATAACAATATTTTCCATAAAAAATGTTGTGGATAACAATATTATCTATAGAAAATATTGTGGATAACAATATTTTCTATAGAAAATGTTGTGGATAACATGGTTTTCCATAGAAAATGTTGTTGATAACAATATTTTCCATAGAAAATTATGTGGATAACAATATTTTCCATAGAAAATGTTGTGGATAAAATATATTCAATAGAAAATGTTGTGGATAACAATATTTTCCACAGAAAATGATGTGGATAACAATATATTCCATGGAAAATTTGTGGATAACAATATTCTCCATAGAAAATGTTGTGGATAACAATATTTTTCATAGAAAATGTTGTGGATAACAATATTTTGCATAGAAAATGTTGTGGATAATGTTATTTTCCATAGCAAATGATGTGGATAACAATATTTTCCATAAAAAATGTTGTGGATAACAATATTATCTATAGAAAATGTTGTGGATAACAATATTTTCTATAGAAAATGTTGTGGATAATAATATTTTCTATTGAAAATGTTGTGGATAACAATATTTTCTATAGAAAATGTTGTGGATAACATGGTTTTCCATAGAAAATGTTGGTGATAACAATATTTTCCATAGAAAATTATGTGGATAACAATATTTTCCATAGAAAATGTTGTGGATAAAATATATTCAATAGAAAATGTTGTGGATAACAATATTTTCCACAGAAAATGATGTGGATAACAATATATTCCATGGAAAATTTGTGGATAACAATATTCTCCATAGAAAATGTTGTGGATAACAATATTTTTCATAGAAAATGTTGTGGATAACAATATTTTGCATAGAAAATGTTGTGGATAATGTTATTTTCCATAGCAAATGATGTGGATAACAATATTTTCCATAGAAAATGTTTTGGATAACAATATTTCCCATAGAAAATGTTGTGGATAACAATATTTTCTATAGAAAATGTTGTGGATAATAATATTTTCTATTGAAAATGTTGTGGATAACAATATTTTCTATAGAAAATGTTGTGGATAACATGGTTTTCCATAGAAAATGTTGGTGATAACAATATTTTCCATAGAAAATTATGTGGATAACAATATTTTCCATAGAAAATGTTGTGGATAAAATATATTCAATAGAAAATGTTGTGGATAACAATATTTTCCACAGAAAATGATGTGGATAACAATATATTCCATGGAAAATTTGTGGATAACAATATTCTCCATAGAAAATGTTGTGGATAACAATATTTTTCATAGAAAATGTTGTGGATAACAATATTTTGCATAGAAAATGTTGTGGATAATGTTATTTTCCATAGCAAATGATGTGGATAACAATATTTTCCATAAAAAATGTTGTGGATAACAATATTATCTATAGAAAATGTTGTGGATAACAATATTTTCTATAGAAAATGTTGTGGATAACAATATTTTCTATAGAAAATGTTGTGGATAACATGGTTTTCCATAGAAAATGTTGTTGATAACAATATTTTCCATAGAAAATTATGTGGATAACAATATTTTCCATAGAAAATGTTGTGGATAACAATATATTCAATAGAAAATGTTGCGGATAACAATATTTTCCATAGAAAATGATGTGGATAACAATCTTTTCCATAGAAAATGTTGTGGATAACAATATTTTCTATAGAAAATTTTGTGGATAACAAGATTTTCCATGAAAAATGTTGTGGATAACAATATTCTCCATAGAAAATGTTGTGGATAACAATATTTTCCATAGAAAATGTTGTGGATAACAATATTTTCCATAGAAAATGTTGTGGATAACAATATTTTCCATAGAAAATTATGTGGATAACAATATTTTCCATAGAAAATGTTGTGGATAAAATATATTCAATAGAAAATGTTGTGGATAACAATATTTTCCACAGAAAATGATGTGGATAACAATATATTCCATAGAAAATGTTGTGGATAACAATATTTTCTACAGAAAATGTTGTGGATAACAATATTTTCCATAGAAAATGTTGTGGATAACAATATTTTGCATAGAAAATGTTGTGGAAAACGTTATTTTCCATAGCAAATGATGTGGATAACAATATTTTCCATAAAAAATGTTGTGGATAACAATATTATCTATAGAAAATATTGTGGATAACAATATTTTCTATAGAAAATGTTGTGGATAACATGGTTTTCCATAGAAAATGTTGTTGATAACAATATTTTCCATAGAAAATTATGTGGATAACAATATTTTCCATAGAAAATGTTGTGGATAACAATATATTCAATAGAAAATGTTGCGGATAACAGTATTTTCCATAGAAAATGATGTGGATAACAATCTTTTCCATAGAAAATGTTGTGGATAACAATATTTTCTATAGAAAATGTTGTGGATAACAAGATTTTCCATGGAAAATGTTGTGGATAACAATATTCTCCATAGAAAATGTTGTGGATAACAATATTTTCCATAGAAAATGTTGTGGATAACAATATTTTCCATAGAAAATGTTGTGGATAACAATATTTTCCATAGAAAATGTTGTGGATAACAATATTTTCCATAGAAAATGTTGTGGATAACAATATTTTCCATAGAAAATGTTGTGGATAACAAGATTTTCTATAGAAAATGTTGTGGATAACAATATTTTCTATAGAAAACGTTGTGGATAACAATATTCTGCATAGAAAATGTTGTGGATAATAATTTTTGTGGATAATATATTTTTCTATAGGGAACGTTGTGGATAATAATATTTTCCATAGAAAATGTGGTGGATAACAATATTTTCCTTAGAAAATGTTGTGGATAACAATATTTTCCATAGAAAATGTTGTGGATGACAATATTTTGCTTAGAAAATGTTGTGGATAACAATATTTTCCATAGAAAATGTTGTGGATGACAATATTTTGCTTAGAAAATATTTTGGATAGCAATATTTTCCATAGAAAATGTTGTGGATAATAATATTAGCTATTGAAAATATTGCGGATAATTATTTTTGCTATAGAAAATGTTGTGGATAAAAATATTTTCTATAGAAAATGTTGTGGATAATAATATTTTCTATAGAAAATGTTGTGGGTAATAATATTTTCTATAGAAAATTTTGTGGATAATAATATTTTCAATAGAAAATTTTGTGGATAATAATATTTTCAATAGAAAATTTTGTGGATAATAATGTGTTCTATAGAAACTGTTGTAGATAACAATATTTTCTATAGAAAATGTTGTGGATAACAATATTTTCTATAGAAAATGTTGTAGATAACAACATGTTCTATAGAAAATGTTGTGGATAACAATATGTTCTATAGAAAATGTTGTGGATAACAATATGTTCTATAGAAAATGTTGTGGATAACAATATTTTCTATAGAAAACAATATGGATAACAATATTTTCTATAGAGCATGTTGTGGATAACAATATTTTCCATAGAAAATGTTGTGGATAACAATATTTTCCATTGAAAATGTCGTGGATAACAATATTTTCCATAGAAAATGTTGTGGATAACAATATTTTCCATAGAAAATGTGGTGGATAACAATATTTTACATAGAAAATGTTGTGGATAACAATATTTTCTATAGAAAATGTTGAGGATAACAATATTTTCTATAGAAAATGTTGAGGATAACAATATTTTCTATAGAAAATGTTGAGGATAACAATATTTTCAATAAAAAATGTTGTGGATAACAATAATTACCAAAGAAAATGTTTTTTGATAACAATATTTTCCATAGAAAATGTTGTGGATAACAATATTTGCCGTAGAACATGTTGTGGATAACAATATTTTCCATAGAATGTGTTGTGGATAACAATATTTTGTGGATAACAATATTTTCTATAGAAAATGTTGTCGATAGCAATATTTTCCATAGAAAATGATGTGGATAACAATATTTTCCATAGAAACTGTTGTGGATAACAATATTTTCCATAGAAAATGTTGTGGATAACAATATTTTCTATAGAAAATGTTGAGGATAACAATATTTTCCATAAAAAATGTTGTGGATAACAATAATTACCAAAGAAAATGTTTTTGGATAACAATATTTTCCATAGAAAATGTTGTGGATAACAATATTTTCTATAGAAAATGTTGAGGATAACAATATTTTCCATAAAAAATGTTGTGGATAACAATAATTTCCAAAGAAAATGTTTTTGGATAACAATATTTTCCATAGAAAATGTTGTGGATAACAATATTTGCCATAGAACATGTTGTGGATAACAATATTTTCCATAGAAACTGTTGTGGATAACAATATTTTCCATAGAAAATATTGTGGATTACAATATTTTCTATAGAAAATGTTGAGGATAACAATATTTCCATAAAAAATGTTGTGGATAACAATAATTACCAAAGAAAATGTTTTTGGATAACAATATTTTCCATAGAAAATGTTGTGGATAACAATATTTGCCATAGAACATGTTGTGGATAACAATATTTTCCATAGAATGTGTTGTGGATAACAATATTTTCCATAGAAAATTTTGTGGATAACAATATTTTCTATAGAAAATGTTGTCGATAGCAATATTTTCCATAGAAAATGTTGTGGGTAACAATATTTTCCATAGAAATTGTTGTGGATAACAATATTTTCCATAGCAAATGATGTGGATAACAATATTTTCCATAGAAAATGTTGTGGATAACAATATTTTCCATAGAAAATATTGTGGATAACAATATTTTCCATAGAAAATGTTGAGGATAACAATATTTTCCATAGAAAATGTTGTGGATAACAATATTTTCCATAGAAAATATTGTGGATAACAATATTTTCCATACAAAATGTTGTGGATAACAATATTTTCCATAGAAATTGTTGTGGATAACAATATTTTCCATAGCAAATGATGTGGATAACAATATTTTCCATAGAAAATGTTGTGGATAACAATATTTTCCATAGAAAATATTGTGGATAACAATATTTTCCATAGAAAATGTTGAGGATAACAATATTTTCCATAGAAAATGTTGTGGATAACAATATTTTCCATATAAAATATTGTGGATAACAATATTTTCCATACAAAATGTTGTGGATAACAATATTTTCCATAGCAAATGTTGTGGATAACAATATTTTCCATAGAAAATGTTGTGGATAACAATATTTTCCATTGAAAATGTCGTGGATAACAATATTTTCCATAGCAAATGTTGTGGATAACAATATTTTCCATAGAAAATGTTGTGGATAACAATATTTTCCATAGAAAATGTTGTGGATAACAATATTTTCCATTGAAAATGTCGTGGATAACAATATTTTCCATAGCAAATGTTGTGGATAACAATATTTTCCATACAAAATGTTGTGGATAACAATATTTTCCATAGAAAATGTTGTGGATAACAATATTTTCCATTGAAAATGTCGTGGATAACAATATTTTCCATAGCAAATGTTGTGGATAACAATATTTTCCATACAAAATGTTGTGGATAACAATATTTTCCATAGAAAATATTGTGGATAACAATATTTTCCATACAAAATGTTGTGGATAACAATATTTTCCATAGAAAATGTTGTGGATAACAATATTTTCCATTGAAAATGTCGTGGATAACAATATTTTCCATAGCAAATGATGTGGATAACAATATTTTCCATAGAAAATGTTGTGGATAACAATATTTTCCATAGAAAATGTTGTGGATAACAATATTTTCCATAGAAAATATTGTGGATAACAATATTTTCCATAGAAAATGTTGTGGATAACAATATTTTCCATAGAAAATGTTGTGGATAACAATATTTTCCATAGAAAATATTGTGGATAACAATATTTTCCATACAAAATGTTGTGGATAACAATATTTTCCATAGAAAATGTTGTGGATAACAATATTTTCCATTGAAAATGTCGTGGATAACAATATTTTCCATAGCAAATGTTGTGGATAACAATATTTTCCATTGAAAATGTTGTGGATAACAATATTTTCCAAAGAAAATGTTGTGGATAACAATATTTTCTATAGAAAATTTTGTGACTAATATTTTTGCTATAGAGAATGTTGTGGATAATAATATTTTCTATAGGAAATGTTGTGGATAAAAATATTTTCCATAGAAAATGTTGTGAATAACAATATTTTGCATAGAAAATGTTGTGGATAACAATATTTTCCATAGAAAATGTTGTGGATAACAATATTTTCCAAAGAAAATGTTGTGGATAACAATATTTCTATAGAAAATATTGTTATCCACAACATTTTCTTTGGAAAATATTGTTATCCACATGTGGTGGATAACATAGAAAATGTTGTGGATAACAATATTTTCCATAGAAAATGTTGTGGATAACAATATTTTCCATAGAAAATGCTGTGGATAACAATATTTTCCATAGAAAATGTTGTAGATAACAATAATTTCCATAGAAAGTGTTGTGGATAACAATATTCTCCATAGAAAATGTTGTGAATAACAATATTTTCCATAGAAAATGTTGTGAATAACAATATTTTCCATAGAAAATGTTGTGGATAACAATATTTTCCATAGAAAATGTTGTGGACAACAATATTTTCCATAGAAAATGTTGTGGATAACAATATTTTCCATAGCAAATGTTGTGGATAACAATATTTTCCATAGAAAATGTTGTGGATAACAATATTTTCCAAGGAAAATGTTGTGGATAACAATATATTCCATAGAAAATGTTGTGGATAACAATATTTTCCATAGAAAATGTTGTGGATAACAATATTTTCCAAGGAAAATGTTGTTGATAACAATATTTTCTATAGAAAATTTTGTGACTAATATTTTTGCTATAGAGAATGTTGTGGATAATAATATTTTCTATAGGAAATGTTGTGGATAACAATATTTTCCATAGAAAATTTTGTGACTAATATTTTTGCTATAGAGAATGTTGTGGATAATAATATTTTCTATAGGAAATGTTGTGGATGACAATATTTTCCATAGAAAATGTTTTGTATAATAATATTTTCCATAGAAAATGTTGCGATAATAATATTTTCCATAGAAAATGCGGTGGATAATAATTTTTCCTATAGAAAATGTTATGATAAAAATATTTTCTATAGAACATGATTCTCTATAGAAAATGTTGTAGATAACAATATTTTCCACAGAAAATGTTGTGGATAACAATATTTTCCAAAGAAAATGTAATGGATAACGGTATTTTCCATAGAAAATTTTGTAGATATCAATATTTTCCATAGAAAATCTTGTGGATATTAATATTTTCTATAGAAAATGTTGTGCATAATAATATTAGCTATTGAAAATGTTGCGGATAATAATTGTTTCTATAGAAAATATTGTGGATAATAATAATTTCTATGGAAAATTTTGTGGATAATAATATTTTCTATAGAAAATATTGTGGATAATAATATTTTGTATAGAAAATCTTGTGGATAATAATATTTTCTATAGAAAATGTTGTGGATAATAATATTTTCTATAGAAAATGTTGTGGATAATAATATTTTCTATAGAAAATGTTGTGGATAATAATATTTTCTTTAGAAAATGTTGTGGATAATAATATTTTCTTTAGAAAATGTTGTGGATAACAAAATTTTCTCTAGAAAATGTTATGGATAATAATATTCTCTTTAGAAAATGTTGTGGATATCAATATTTGCTATAGCAAATGTTGTGGATAACAATATTTTCATTAGAAAATGCTGTGGATAAAAGGTTTTCTCTAAAAAATTTTGTGGATAAAAACATTTTCAATAGAAAGTGTTGTGGAACATAATATTTTCTATAGAAAATATTGTGGAACTTAATATTTTCTATACAAATAATGTGGAGCATAAGTTTTTTTGTAGAAAATCTTGTGTATTTTAATCTTTTTCAATATAAAATCCCTTTATATAGTGACAAAATCATCCTCCACAAGTTTCCTCAAGTTGGCATCATTTAAATTTAAGTGAAGCAACAAATTTTCTCAAAAATTAGGCTATGTTTACATTGATAAGTTTGCAAGCAGTCATTGCATGTAAACAACAAACAACACAGATCATCATCATGCCACCGCAGCTAGTTGCAAGAATAATGCCAACCTTCATTATTATGTTCATCGGGTGTTGTTGCTGTTGTTTACATATCTAACAACTCGGACGAAAAACAAAAATATTTTATTCCCAGAGATTGCATTTTAACAAGAAAAAATCTATTGCCGAAATAAAATACAATACATTGGTCGAAAATTTATTTTTGCTAAGGTTAATTGGTGTCGATATGAAGTTTGTTGTTGTTGTGTGTTGAGGTGTTGTCTGAATGCATTGACTTGGATTTTTTACATTCGTGTTAATCTGGCATTTCTAAATTTTTGGGATATTATTTTTCGTCTGAAATTCTAAAAGTGTGCGTAAATCTATTTGGATGTTATTACCAACAATGTAGCTAGCAAGTGTTCAGTGATGTTTTTGCTAGTTGTTGTTTATACTTAAATGTTTTTGTTGTTGTTCGTTCACTTGTTCTGGAACTAAACATAGAAATTTTGAAATGTTTACATTGCAATTGCCCGCTAAAAATCGAAATTTAGATCTTCAATCTGTTGCCTATTACAGTATATAATGGAATAAATTTTATTTAGATGTTTTTTTGTTGCTGTTGTTTGTTGTAAACCAACCAAATGGAAATTCAATAAATTTTCGTATTTTATAATATTTCATACAATGACGTTTAGTTTTGGTGATGGCGTTGAAATTTTCTTAAGTATTTTTATGGGAAGCTTTAATCAATCATTGCAATTTCAAGTGATGATAACATCTGTTCCGATATCCGAAGAGGTAGTGAGTTATAGCAGATCGATGATGGAGCCTTAACATGATGACATGTTAATAATTGTTTGAATGATGGACGGAATATTTTATGAAGACTCTAAACAAATGGAAATTGCGGGATTTTTGTGCATAATATTTATTTAAAACTCAGAATATGGGAATTTATGGAGAAGTGATAAATGAGCGGAACTTATAACTTAATGATAAATAAACAAGAAATAAAAGGTGTTTTATTGTAAATAATTTTTGTTGTAAAAATTAAAGAAATGCCGATATTCGAAATATATTTTAGAGAAAATTATTACAGGAAGTAAATATTTCCACGCCCTTTGACAGAAAATATATTCTGATCGGAACGTCTTTCATACCGCGTAAAACTTTTTTAGCATTCCTGAGAACACAAAATATTTTATATAGAAAATCATATTATCCGCAACATTTTCTTGATCTCCTCAAGATTTTCTATAGTCATTTTTGTTATCCAGCGGTACTATTGTTATCCACAGCATTCTCTATGGAAAATATTATTATCCACAACATTTTCTATAGAAAATATTGTTATCCATAACATTTTCTATAGAAAATATTGTTATCCACAAAATTTTATATAGCAAATATTGTTATCCACAATATTTTCTATAAAAATATTGTTATCCACAACATCTTCTATAGAAACTATTGTTATCCACAACATTTTCTTTAGAAAATATTGTTATCCACAACATTTTCTATAGAAAATATTGTTATCCACAACATTTTCTATAGAAAATCTTGTTATCCACAACATTTTCTATAGAAAATCTTGTTATCCACAACATTTTCTATAGAAAATATTGTTATCCACAACATTTTCTATAGAAAATATTGTTATCAACAACATTTTCTATAGAAATAATTGTTATCCACAACAATTTCTTTAAAAAATATTGTTATCCACAACATTTTCTATAGAAAATCTTGTTATCCACAACATTTTCTATAGAAAATCTTGTTATCCACAACATTTTCTATAGAAAATCTTGTTATCCACAACATTTTCTATAGAAAATCTTGTTATCCACAACATTTTCTATAGAAAATCTTGTTATCCACAACATTTTCTATAGAAAATCTTGTTATCCACAACATTTTCTATAGAAAATCTTGTTATCCACAACATTTTCTATAGAAAATCTTGTTATCCACAACATTTTCTATAGAAAATATTGTTATCCACAACATTTTGTATAGAAAATATTGTTATCCACAACATTTTCTATAGAAAATATTGTTATCCACAACATTTTCTATAGCAAATCTTGTTATCCACAACATTTTCTATGGAAAATATTGTTATCCGAGAAATTTTCTATAGAAAAATTGTTATCCACAACACTTTCTATAAAAACTATTGTTATCCACAACACTTTCTATAAAAAATATTGTTATCCAAAATATTTTCTATAGAAAATATTGTTATCCGCACAATTTTCAATAGAAAATATTGTTATCCATAACATTTTCTATAGAAAATATTGTTATACACAACGTTTTCTATGGAAAATGTTATTATCCACAACATTTTCTATAGGAAACATTGCTATCCACAATATTTTCTATTGCAAATCATGTTATCCACAACATTTTCTATAGAAAATCTTGTTATCCACAACATTTTCTATAGAAAATCTTGTTATCCACAACATTTTCTATAGAAAATCTTGTTATCCACAACATTTTCTATAGAAAATCTTGTTATCCACAACATTTTCTATAGAAAATCTTGTTATCCACAACATTTTCTATAGAAAATCTTGTTATCCACAACATTTTCTATAGAAAATCTTGTTATCCACAACATTTTCTATAGAAAATCTTGTTATCCACAACATTTTCTATAGAAAATATTGTTATCCACAACATTTTCTAGAGAAAATATTGTTATCCACAACATTTGCTAGAGAAAATATTGTTTTCCACAACTTTTTCTAGAGAAAATATTGTTATCCGCAACATTTTCTAGAGAAAATATTGTTATCCACAACATTTTCTAGAGAAAATATTGTTATCCACAACACTTTCAATAGAAAGTACTGTTATCCACAACATTTTCTATAGAAAATATTTTTGTCCACAACATTTTCTATAGAAAATATTGTTATCCACATCATTTTCTATAGGAAAACTTGTTATCCACAACATTTTCTATAGAAAAAATTTTTATCCGCAACATTTTTTATAGAAAATATTGTTATCCACAACATTTTCTATAGAAAATATTGTTATCCACAACATTTTCTATAGAAAATACTGTTATCCACAACATTTTCTATAGCAAATATTTTTGTCCACAATATTTTCTGTAAAAAAAATTTGTATCCGCAACATTTTCTATAGAAAATATTGTTATCCACAACATTTTCTGTAGAAAATATTGCTATCCACAACATTTTCTATATAAAATATTTTTATCCACAACATGTTCTATAGAAAATATTGTTATCCACAACATTTTCTGTAAAAGTTTTGTTATCCACAACATTTTCTATAGGAAATATTGTTATCCACAATATTTTCTATAGAAAATTTTGTTATACACAACATTTTCTATATGAAATATTTTTATCCACAATATCTTCTATAGAAAATATTGTTATCCACAACATTTTCTGTAGAAAATATTGTTATCCACAAAATTTTCTGTAGGAAATATTGTTATCCACAACCTGTTCTATGGAAAATATTGTTATCCACAAAATTTTCTATAGAAAATATTGTTATCCACAACATATTCTATAGAAAATATTGTTATCCACAACATATTATATAGAAAATATTGTCATCCACAACATTTTCTATAGAAAATATTGTTATCCACAACATTCTCTATAGAACATAATGTTATCTACAACATTTTCTATAGAACATATTGTTATCCACAACATTTTCTATAGAACATATTGTTATCCACAACATTTTCTATAGAACATATTGTTATCCACAACATTTTCTATAGAAAATATTGCTATTCACAACATTTTCTATAGAAAATATTGCTATTCACAACATTTTCTATAGAAAATATTGTTATTCTCAACATTTTCTATAGAAAATATTGTTATTCTCAACATTTGCTATAGAAAATATTGTTTTCCACAACATATTATATAGAAAATATTGCCATCCACAACATTTTCTATAGAAAATATTGTTATCCACAACATATTCTATAGAAAATATTGTTATCCACAACATATTATATAGAAAATATTGTCATCCACAACATTTTCTATAGAAAATATTGTTATCCACAACATTCTCTATAGAACATAATGTTATCTACAACATTTTCTATAGAACATATTGTTATCCACAACATTTTCTATAGAACATATTGTTATCCACAACATTTTCTATAGAACATATTGTTATCCACAACATTTTCTATAGAAAATATTGCTATTCACAACATTTTCTATAGAAAATATTGCTATTCACAACATTTTCTATAGAAAATATTGTTATTCTCAACATTTTCTATAGAAAATATTGTTATTCTCAACATTTGCTATAGAAAATATTGTTTTCCACAACATATTATATAGAAAATATTGTCATCCACAACATATTCTATAGAAAATATTGTTATCCACAACATATTATATAGAAAATATTGTCATCCACAACATTTTCTATAGAAAATATTGTTATCCACAACATTCTCTATAGAACATAATGTTATCTACAACATTTTCTATAGAACATATTGTTATCCACAACATTTTCTATAGAAAATATTGTTATCCACAACATATTCTATAGAAAATATTGTTATCCACAACATATTATATAGAAAATATTGTCATCCACAACATTTTCTATAGAAAATATTGTTATCCACAACATTCTCTATAGAACATAATGTTATCTACAACATTTTCTATAGAACATATTGTTATCCACAACATTTTCTATAGAACATATTGTTATCCACAACATTTTCTATAGAACATATTGTTATCCACAACATTTTCTATAGAAAATATTGCTATTCACAACATTTTCTATAGAAAATATTGCTATTCACAACATTTTCTATAGAAAATATTGTTATTCTCAACATTTTCTATAGAAAATATTGTTATTCTCAACATTTGCTATAGAAAATATTGTTTTCCACAACATTTGCTATAGAAAATATTGTTATCCACAACATTTTCTAGAGAAAATATTGTTATCCACAACATTTTCTATAGAAAATATTGTTATCCACAACATTTTCTATAGAACATATTGTTATCCACAACATTTTCTATAGAACATATTGTTATCCACAACATTTTCTATAGAACATATTGTTATCCACAACATTTTCTATAGAAAATATTGTTATCCACAACATTATCTATAGAACATAAGGTTATCCACAACATTTTCTATAGAACATATTGTTATCCACAACATTTTCTATAGAACATATTGTTATCCACAACATTTTCTGTAGAAAATATTGTTATCCACAACATTTTCTATAGAAAATCTTGTTATCCACAACTTTTTCTATAGAAAATCTAGTTTTCAACAACATTTTCTATAGAAAATATTGTTACCCACAAAATTTTCTATAAAAAATGATGTTAAACACAACATTTTCGATAGAAAATATTATGTTCCACAACATTGTTTTATAAAAAATATTATTTTCCACAACATTTTCTATAGAAAATATTATGTTCCACAACATGTGCTATAGCAAACATTCGGTTCCACAATATTTTCTAGAGAAAATTATATGTTCCACAACATTTTCTTTAAAAGGGTTATGTTTCAATTCAATAAAATCTTACCTACCTTTCCCCAAAATTGTCTTCACAAAATATTTGCATCCCTCCATTATCTTGATCACATATATGTGAGAGATATATCTCTCTACTTCTTACCCCCATGCCTCTCTTCACTTCGCTTGTGATTAAATTTCCCAACAACTTTCCAATTTTGGCAAAAAAAGAAATAAATATTATTTCCATGTAATTGCAAATTGAACAACATACAAAATTCAATTTAAGGATGCCAATACCCTTGACATTTGTTTGTGATTTGTTTCTTCTTCTTCGTAACTTGAGACATTTTGTCCATCTTAAAATCGGAGCCCACACATTTCTCTGTCGTATCTTTCTTTAATGCCCACATTTGTACAATGGCAATCAAACAATAACAATGGCTCATAAATCTAAATAATAATGTTTATATCAATTCCAGTGCATCATCGCAAAAGACAAAATGGCACACATTGACCACAACAACAACAACAGCAACCACCTCATCCTCCTACACTTTACAAAGAAATTTGTTGCACCAGCCAGCAGCCAGCATTATTGCGAAAAATTTTTCGACATTTACATTTTCCTTTTTGTGTGTGATCCAAATAAAATTTTCGTTATATTTTCATGGAAGCAATTCCTTTTATGGCCTCCAAACAAAAGTAACAACAACATGATTTGAAAAGATTACCAGATAAGCAGTTCCAAGAGATTTGTCCATGTCTATGTTGTTAGCAATAACAACAGCAACAACATGAATTGATTTTTTCCAAGATGGCAAGAGAAAAGTTTGACAGTTTTCTTTCGGATTTTATTTGGAAATGATTCGCAGTCTTGGAAATATTGATTACAATTCAAGTTTTTAAGATATTCTCTCATAGATACAACAAAATTTTATGTTCCACAACATTTTCCATATAAAATATTATGTTCCACAACATTTGCTATGGAAAATATTATGTTCTACAACATTTGCTAAAGAAAATGTTATGTTCCACAAGATTTTCGATAGCAAATATTATGTTCCACAACATTTTGTAAAGAATATATTATCTTCCACAACATTTTCCATAGAAAATATTATGTTCCACAACATTTTGTAAAGAAAATATTATCTTCCACAACATTTTCCATAGAAAACATTATGTTCCACAACATTCCCCATTGAAAATATTATGTTCCACAAAATTTTCCATATAAAATATGATGTTCCAAAACATTTCCATAGAAAACATTATGTTCCACAACATTTTTCACAGAAAATTTTATGTTCCACAAGATATTCCATAGAAAATATTATGTTCCACAAGATTTCTCATAGAAAATATTATGTTCCACAACATTTTCCATAGAAAATAGTATGTTCCAAAAGATTTTCCATAGAAAATATTATGTTCCACAAGATTTTCCGTATAAAATATTATGTTCCACAACATTTTCCATAGAAAATGTTATGCTCCACAACATTTGCTATAGAAAATATTCTGTTCCACAACATTTTCCATAGAAAAAATTATGTTCCACAATATTTTTCATAGAAAATTTTATGTTCCACAAGATATTCCATAGAAAATATTATGTTCCACAAGATTTCTCATAGAAAATATTATGTTTCACAACATTTTTCATAGAAAATAGTATGTTCCACAAGATTTTCCATAGAAGACATTATGTTCCACAACATTTTTCACAGAAAATTGTATGTTCCACAAAATATTCCATTGAAAATATTATGTTCCACAACATTTGCTATGGAAAATATTATGTTCTACAACATTTGCTAAAGAAAATGTTATGTTCCACAAGATTTTCGATAGCAAATATTATGCTCCACAACATTTTGTAAAGAATATAATATCTTCCACAACATTTTCCATAGAAAATATTATGTTCCACAACATTTTGTAAAGAAAATATTATCTTCCACAACATTTTCCATAGAAAATATTATGTTCCACAACATTTCCCATTGAAAATATTATGTTCCACAAAATTTTCCATATAAAATATGATGTTCCACAACATTTCCATAGAAAACATTATGTTCCACAACATTTTTCACAGAAAATTTTATGTTCCACAAGATATTCCATAGAAAATATTATGTTCCACAAGATTTCTCATAGAAAATATTGTGTTCCACAACATTTTCCATAGAAAATAGTATGTTCCAAAAGATTTTCCATAGAAAATATTATGTTCCACAAGATTTTCCGTATAAAATATTATGTTCCACAACATTTTCCACAGAAAATGTTATGTTCCACAACATTTGCTATAGAAAATATTCTGTTCCACAAAATTTTCCATAGAAAAAATTATGTTCCACAATATTTTTCATAGAAAATTTTATGTTCCACAAGATATTCCATAGAAAATATTATGTTCCACAAGATTTCTCATAGAAAATATTATGTTTCACAACATTTTTCATAGAAAATAGTATGTTCCACAAGATTTTCCATAGAAGACATTATGTTCCACAACATTTTTCACAGAAAATTTTGTGTTCCACAAGATATTCCATTGAAAATATTATGTTCCACAGCATTTGCTATGGAAAATATTATGTTCTACAATATTTGCTAAAGAAAATGTTATGTTCCACAAGATTATTGATAGAAAATATTATGTTCCACAACATTTTGTAAATAATATATTATCTTCCACAATATTTTCCATAGAAAATATTATGTTCCACAACATTTTGTAAAGAAAATATTATCTTCCACAACATTTTCCATAGAAAATATTATGTTCCACAACATTTCCCATAGAAAATATTATGTTCCACAACATTTTCCATAGAAAACATTATGTTCCACAACATTTTTCACGGAAAATTTTATGTTCCACAAGATATTCCATAGAAAATATTATGTTCCACAAGATTTTCCGTATAAAATATTATGTTCCACAACATTTTCCATAGAAAATAGTATGTTCCACAACATTTTTTATAGAAAAAAGTATGTTCCACAAGATTTTCCATAGAAAACATTATGTTCCACAACATTTTTCACAGAAAATTTCATGTTCCACAAGATATTCCATAGAAAATATTATGTTCCACAACATTTGCTATGAAAATATTATGTTCTAAAACATTTGCTAAAGAAAATGTTATGTTCCACAAGATTTTCGATAGAAAATATTATGACCACAACATTTTGTAAATAATATATTATCTTCCACAACATTTTCCATAGAAAATATTATGTTCCACAACATTTCCCATAGAAAATATTATGTTCCACAAGATTTTCCATATAAAATATGATGTTCCACAACATTTTCTATAGAAAACATTATGTTCCACAACATTTTTCACAGAAAATTGTATGTTCCACAAGATATTCCATAGAAAATATTATGTTCCACAAGATTTCTTATAGAAAATATTATGTTCCACAACATTTTCCATAGAAAATAGTATGTTCCAAAAGATTTTCCATAGAAAATATTATGTTCCACAAGATTTTCCGTATAAAATATTATGTTCCACAACATTTTCCATAGAAAATAGTATGTTCCACAACATTTGCTATAGAAAATATTCTGTTCCACAACATTTCCCATAGAAAATATTATGTTCCACAAGATTTTCCATTGAAAACATTACGTTCCACAAGATTTTCTAAAGGAAATATTACGTTCCACAAAATTTTCCATAGAAAATAGTATGTTCCACAAGATTTTCCATATAAAATATGATGTTCCACAACATTTTCCATAGAAAACATTATGTTCCACAACATTTTCCATAGAAAATAGCATGTTCCACAACATTTTCCATAGAAAATATAATGTTCCACAACATTTTCCATAGAAAATATTATGTTCCACAAGATTTCTCATAGAAAATATTATGTTCCACAACATTTTCCATAGAAAATAGCATGTTCCACAAGATTTTCCATATAAAATATGATGTTCCACAACATTTTCCATAGAAAATATTATGTTCCACAACATTTTCCTTAGAAAATATTATGTTCCACAAGATTTCCCATAGAAAATATTATGTTCCACAACATTTTCTAAAGAAAATAATATCTTCCCTAACATTTCCCATAGAAAATTTTAAGTTCACAAAATATTCCATAGAAAATATTATGTTCCACAAAATTTCCCATAGAAAATACTATGTTCCACAAGATTTTCCATTGAAAATATTACGTTCCACAACATTTTCTAAAGCAAATATTATGTTCCACAAGATTCCCCATAGAAAATATTATGTTCCATGAGATTACCCATAGACAATATTATGTTCCACAACATTTTCTATAGAAGATATTATGTTCTACAAGATTTTCCATTGCAAATATTATGTTCCACAAAATTTTCTAAAGAAAATATTATGTTCCACATTATATTCTGATGAAAATATTATGTTCCACAACATTCGCTATAGCAAATATTATGTTCCACAACATTTGCCATAGAAAATACTATATTCCACAAAATTTTTTATAGAAAATATTATGTTCCACAAGATTTTCCATACCAAATATTATGTTCCACAAGATATCCCATAGAAAGTATTATGTTCCACAACGTTTTCATAAAGAAAATATTATGTTCCACAAGATTTCCCATAGAAAATATTATGTTCCCCAACGTTATGCACAGAAAGTATTATGTTCACAAAATGTTCAATAGAAAATATTATGTTCCACAAAATTTTCCATAGAAAATAGTATGTTCCACAAGATTTTCCGTATAAAATATTATGTTCCACAAAATTTTACATAGAAATTGTTATGTTCCACAACATTTGCTATAGAAAATATTATGTTCCACAACATTTTCCATAGAAAGCATTATATTCCACAAAATTTTTCATAGAAAATTTTATGTTCCACAAGATATTCCATAGAAAATATTATGTTCCACAAGATTTCTAATAGAAAATATTATGTTCCACAAGATTTTCCATATAAAACATTATGTTCCACAAGATTTTCCATATAAAACATTATGTTCCACAACATTTTCCATAGAAAATGTTATGTTCCACAAGATTTTCCATAGAAAATATTATGTTTCACGAGATTTTCCATGGAAAATATTATGCTCCACAAAATTTCCCATAGAAAACATTATTTTGCACAATATTTTCCGTAGAAAAATCTATGTTCCACAACATTTTCCATAGAAAATATTATGTCCCATAACATTTTCTACACAAAACATTTGGTCTCACAACATGTTCTATAAAAGATGTTAGGTTCCACACAGTTTCCCACAGCTAAACTAATATTGCTCTCTTTCTCTCTCTCTTTTCAGATGCCACACATAATTAGTGTGCCATGAAGAAAATGTCAGCAATAAACAAAAGCAATATCACGATGAGAAAGAGAGGATCATAAAACCTTGAAACGTTGAACCAGGACGAGCCACCGATATCGTGACAAAGAAACGAGACGAAGATAACCCGCAAACCAAGACAAACCCCAATCAGCACCACAAAAAAAAAACAACGCGCAAATACAACCACCGTTACTTTGCCACATTCAATAACACAGACACTGCTTGATCTTTCTAAAAACAAAAGAGAGAGAAAGACGGAGAGCTAAACATAATTTCCAAAGAGTTATAGATTAGCTCTCTTGTCTTGTCACACTCTTTTATCTGCCATTTTGTTTTTGTTTTAAGTTTCTTTTTTATTATTGCTTCAAGGCCCCACCGCTTTAACGGCCACCAACCAACCAACCAGCTAACGAACCACCCATTCACCTTGGGGTCTTCGGTTTAAGTTTACATTGAAACATTCCGCCACATAGCATGGCCTCGGTCGCCGCTTGGCTGCCATTTGCACGGGCGGCGGCCATTGGTTGGGTGCCCATTGCCACAAATCCCCTACCACCGGCTCCCATACCGAAAGATCGTCGCAAAACCGACGATGAAAAACTTCTTATCAATGTGTCGGGGCGTCGCTTTGAAACCTGGCGCAACACTCTCGAAAAATATCCCGACACTTTGCTGGGTTCCAATGAGCGGGAATTCTTCTACGATGAGGATTGCAAAGAGTATTTCTTTGATCGAGATCCAGACATATTTCGTCACATTCTCAATTATTATCGCACTGGCAAACTGCATTATCCCAAACACGAATGTCTCACCAGCTATGACGAGGAGTTGGCATTCTTTGGTATTATGCCGGACGTCATAGGCGATTGTTGTTATGAAGACTATCGTGATCGTAAACGGGAAAATGCAGAACGTTTAATGGATGATAAGCTATCAGAGAATGGTGACCAAAACCTGCCCCAGCTAACCGATATTCGTCAGAAAATGTGGCGTGCTTTCGAAAATCCTCACACCTCAACGGCAGCTCTGGTCTTTTACTATGTGACCGGATTCTTTATTGCCGTCTCCGTGATGGCCAATGTTGTGGAAACGGTGCCTTGCGGTCATCGTCCCGGCCGAGCTGGTACACTGCCCTGTGGCGAACGCTACAAAATTGTTTTCTTCTGTTTGGATACAGCCTGCGTTATGATTTTTACCGCCGAATATCTGTTGCGTCTATTTGCCGCCCCAGATCGTTGCAAATTTGTACGCAGTGTCATGAGTATTATTGATGTGGTTGCGATCATGCCCTACTATATTGGTTTGGGTATTACGGACAACGATGATGTGAGCGGTGCATTTGTCACGTTGCGGGTCTTCCGCGTGTTTCGTATCTTTAAGTTTTCACGACATTCGCAAGGATTGCGTATATTGGGTTATACTCTGAAATCGTGTGCTTCCGAATTGGGTTTTCTGGTGTTTTCATTGGCTATGGCTATTATTATTTTCGCCACGGTTATGTTCTATGCTGAGAAAAATGTCCATGGTACAAATTTCACATCTATACCGGCGGCATTTTGGTATACCATTGTCACAATGACAACATTGGGGTGAGTAATACAAACTGAACAATATATGTTTTAAAAGGGATCCATCTCTTTACCGGTTTTTTCCTTCTTCCAGTTATGGTGATATGGTACCCGAAACAATAGCGGGCAAAATTGTTGGTGGTGTTTGTTCGCTCAGTGGTGTGCTTGTGATCGCCTTACCAGTACCTGTTATTGTATCTAACTTTAGTAGAATTTATCATCAAAATCAACGAGCTGATAAACGAAAAGCGCAAAGGGTAAGCGGTGAAATGTAACAAGAAATTCATGATGCCAACTAATGTATACCCTTTTCCATTGCAGAAAGCCCGCCTGGCCCGCATACGCATTGCCAAGGCATCCTCTGGCGCTGCATTTGTTAACAAAAAGAAGGCTGCCGAAGCCCGTTGGGCTGCTCAAGAGTCTGGCATTGAATTGGATGACAATTATCGTGATGAGGACATTTTCGAATTACAGCATCATCATTTGTTAAGATGTCTGGAGAAAACAACGGTGAGTTTGTAATAAAACAAATATTGAAAGTAGGGGAAAGTGTTTTGGATACTTTGGTTCAGAAAAGCTGTGACTGTGATTGGTCATTTTCGTGAATTATCCCTGGCATTTATCTCAGGTCATAATGTCGTGTTTAATTATCTTTTTCGAAACCGAGATATATTTCGCAATATGACATTCATGTCAGGGATTTTTGTCTTCAGATAGTCAATAATCTAACATTTTCTGTAAAAGGCCCTATTCAGTAACTTTTTCTGTAGAAACGATAATTCAGCTAACTTTTTTCAAAAGAAGATGATACTTTATCCTTCTTCCATTTGTAGAAAGTAATAAGCCAATGAAAAAAAAAAACAGTTTTTTTGTAGAAGAAGTGGTTAGATGCGAATAGTTTATAGAAAAAGTCAATTAATTCAGCAAACTTTTTTCTACAGAAAAACTCAATTCAGCTAAGTTTCTTCCAAACAAAGCCAACACTGCACATATTTCTTTATAATAAATCAATTCAGCTAGCTTTTTATGAAGAAAAAGTCAATTCAACAATCATTTCTAAATAAAAGGACAATTCAGCTAAGTTTGTCTAGGAAAAAAATTAAGTCAGCAAACAAAAAAGTCAATTCAGCAAACTTTTGCTACAGAAGAAATTAATTCAGGATAGTTTTTTCTATAGAAAATTTCAATTCAGTAAAGTTTTTCCAACTAATAAGTCAGTTCGGCAAACATTTTTATGGAAAAGTCAATTTTTCTAGGGAAAAAGTTAACCCAGCAAACATTTTTATGGAAAAAATCAATTTTGCAAAGTTTTTCTTTATAAAAAGTCAATTCATCAAACTTTTTCTATGAAAGGGTAGAAAATGTTAGTTCAGATTCAGTAAATTGTTTCTGTAGAAAAGCCAATTCAGCAAACTTTTTCTATAGAAATGTCAAGTCACCAAACTTTTTCTATAGAAGAAGAATTCAGCAAACTTTTTCTATTGATCTATCAATTAAGCAGATATTTTCTGTAGAAAAAGCCAATTCAGCAAACTTTTTTTTAAAGGGAAATTAAGTTCAGCAAACCTATTCTTAAGAAAGAGTCAATTCAGCAAACTTTTGCTATAGAAAGCGACAATTCAGCAAAATGTTTCATTGGACAAATTAAATCCAGCAAACTTTTTCAACGGAACAATCAATTCAGCAAATTTTTTTAAGAAAATGTTAAGTTAGCAAAGTTTTTTTTTTAGAAATAGTAAATTTTGCACCGTTTTTTCTGTGGAAAAACTCAATTTAGCAAAAGTCAAATCAGCTATCTTTTTCTATAGAAAAGTCAATTTAGCGATCTTTTTCTATTGAAAAATCATTTCAGCGAACTTTATATAGAAAAAGTCATTTCAGCATACTTTTTGTTAAAGAAAATGTCGGTTCAGCTAAGATTTTCTAGGGAAAAAGTTAATTCAGCAAACATTTTAATATAAAAAAACAATTCAGCAAAATTTTATTATATAGAAAATTCAATTTAGCTAAATTTTTCTATGGAACAATCAACTAAGCAAATATTTTCTTTAGAAAAAAATCAATTCAGCAAATTTTTCTGTAGGAAAACTCAATTCAGCAAACCTTTTCTAAAGAAAGTGCAATTCAGCAAACTTTTTCTATAGAAAGCGTCAATTCGAGTCACTAGAAAAAATCGATTCAACAAATGTTTGCTATATAATAAGTCAATTCAACATAATTTTTCTGTAGAAAAATCACTTCAGAAAACTATTTCTATAGAAAAATCAATTAAGCAGATATTTGCTACAGAAAAAGTCGATTCAGCAAACCTATTCTAAAGCGTCAATTTAGCATACTTTTTCTAAGAAAAGGTCAATTTAGCAAACTTTTTCTGTAGAAAAAGTCAATTCAGCAAACTTTTTCTATAGATAAATCAACTTTTTCTATAGAAAAAGTCAATTCAGCCAACTTTTTTCTAGAGAAAAAGTCAATTCAGCAAACTTTTTTAAGAAAAAGTCAATCCAGGAAACTTTTTCTATAGAAAAGTCAATTCTCCAAACTTTTTCTATAGAAAAAGTCAATTCAGAAAACTTTTTCTAATTAAGCAGACATTTTCTACAGGAAAAGTCAATTCAGCAAACCTATTCTAAACAAAATTGTCAATTCAGCAAACTTTTTCTATAGAAAGCGTCAATTCAGCACACTTTTTGTAAGAAAAAGTCAATTCAGCAAACTTTTTCTGTAGAAAAACTCAATTCAGCAAACTTTTTCTATAGAAAAAGTCAATTCAGTAAACTTTTTCCATAGAAAAACTCAATTCAGAAAACTTTTTCCATAGAACAAGTAAATTCAGCAAACTTTTTTAAAAAGAAAAAGTCAATTCAGCAAACTTTTTATAGAGAAAAAAGTCAATTCAGCAAACTATTTCTATAGAAAAGTCAATTGACCAAACTTTTTCTATAGAAAAAGTCAATTCAGAAAACCTTTTCGAATTAAGCAGATATTTTCTACAGAAAAAGTCAATTCAGCAAACCTATTTTAATTCAGCATACTTTTTCTAATTAAAGTTCAACTCAAGAAACTTTTTCTGTAGAACAAGTCAATTCAGCTAACTTTTTGTATGGAAAAAGTAAATTCAGCAAACTTTTTCTGTAGAAAAAGTCAATTCAGCAAACTTTTTCTATAGAAAAAAATCTATGCATCAAACTTTTTCCATAGAAAAAGTAAATTCAGAGAACTATTTCTATGGAGCAATCAATTAAGCATGCATTTTCAACTCAGTAAACTTGTTCTATAAAAAATTCAGTTCTTCAAGCATATTCTAAAGGAAGAGTCAATTCATCGAAATGTTTCTATAGAAAAAAGTCAATTTAGTAAACTTGTTCTGCAGAAAAAGTAATTTCAGCTAACTTTATCTGTAGAAAAAAATTAATTCAGTAAGGTTTTTCTAGAGAAAAAGTCAATTCAGAAACTTTTTCTATAGAAAATTGTTTTCTATAGAAAACGTCGATTCAAAAATTTTTTTCTATGTAAAAATCAATTCAGCAAACTTATTCTGTAGAAAAAGTCATGTCAGAAAACTTTTTCTGTAACAAAATCAATTAAGCAGATATTTTCTAAAGAAAAAAATCAATTCACCAAACTTTTTCGATATGACAATCCAATTCAGCAAACCTCTTCTAAAAAAAGTATCAATTCAGCAAACTTTTTCTGTAGACAATTTGATACATCAAATTTTTTCTATAGAAAATGTCGATTCAGCAAATTGTTTCTATAGGGAAGCCAATTCAGCAAACGTGTTCTATAGAAAATCAATTCAGAAATCACTTTCTTTAGAAAAATTTTCTACATAAAAATGTAAATTCGGAAAAATTTTTCTATAGGAAAATTCAATTCAGCAAACTTTTTCTATAGAGAGCGTCAATGCAACAGACTTTTTCTAAGAAAAGGTCAATTCAGCTAACTTTTTCTGTAGAAAAAGTCAACTCAGCAAACTTTTTTTATAGATAAATCAATTTGGCAAACCTTTTCTATAGAAAAAGTCAATGCATTAAACCTTTTTTTATAGAAAAATTCAATTCAGCAATTTTTTTTCTATAGAAAAAGTCAATTGAGCAAAATTTTTGTATATAAAAAGTCAATTCAGCAAACTCTTTCTTCAGTAAGCTTTTTCTAGAGAAAAGGTCAATTCAGCAAACTTTTTCTAAAGAAAAAGTAAATTCAGAAAACTTTCTATAGAAAATTTTTCTATAGAAAAGTTGATTCAGCAAACTTTTTCTATAGAAAAAGTCGATTCAGCAAATTGTTTCTATAGAGAAGCCAACTCAGCAAACGTGTTCAATAGAAAATCAATTCAGAAAACTCTTTCTATAGAAAACTCAATTGAGCTGATATTTGCTACAGAAAAATGTAAATTCAGGAAACTTTTTTTTTAATGAAAAGTATCAATTCAGCAAACTTTTTCTATAGAGAGCGTCAATTCAACAGACTTTTTCTAAGTAAAGGTCATTTCAGAAAACTTTTTCTATAGAAAAAGTCAATTCAGCAAACTTTTTCTGTAGAAAAAGTCAATTCGGCAAATTTTTTCTATAGATAAATCAATTTGGCAAACCTATTTTAAAGAAAAAATAATCAGCAAATTTTTTTTCTATAATAAAATTCAATTCAGCAATTTTTATACCCTCAGCCTTTAGGCTAAAGAGGGTATTTACACTTTGATACGGCCAAAAATGTGCCTCATCGAAATAATTTTTTTAGACCCCAAGTATGTTTGTATGATATCCGTTTCAGACAATTTTGAGTAGATCTAGCAATGTCCGTCCGTCTGTCCGTCTGTCTGTCTGGCTGGCTGGTGCACACGATAACTCTCGAACGGATCAATAGATTCGTTTCAAATTTTGGGTATCGAAATATTTTGTCCAGATTTGATTTAAGTTCGAAGATGGGCCATATCGGTCCACTCCTTCAGGTACCTCCCCCACAAAAGTTCGGACAAATTGTCCGCACGATAACTCTTGAAGGGAGTAACCTATTTGGTCCATACTTTGTATATCGTAAACATTCTAAAAGAGGAAGATGAGGTTCCAATATGGCATCACTCGGTCCACTCCTTCGAGTACCTCCCACACAAAATTTCGGAAAAGTTCAGTTTAGGGCCATCTCTCGAATCACTATGATTTTTGTTTTAGCAACTTGTATTCACTGCCCTCCATACGACGGTACAAGTTTCATTAGGGGCAAGTCCATACTTCCTGAGAAAATAGCCTGAAAGTTGTAAAAAAAACCCCTATGACACGTGTGAGGTGGTTAGAGCGCAAAATAACTCTAGAACGGATCTGCCGATTCGGTCCAAAACTTGGCCTTAGTAATATTTTGTCCAAACATAGTCTAAGTTTGAAGATAAGCCATATCGGTTCACTTCTTCATGTATCCCCCACCCAAGGTTCAAAAATGTTCGGAAAATTTGTTCATACGGTAACTCTTAAAGGGAGTGGCCGAATTGGTCTATACTTTACACATCCTAATATATCTACTAGATATATTACAGGTTGAAATGTGGACTATATTTGTCTACTCCATCCGGTACCTCCCACACAAAATTTCGGATAAGTTCACTTTAAGACCTGCTATCCAATCACTTTGATGGTAAACGTTTTTTTCAGGGGCAAGTCCATACTTCTTGAGTAAACATCCCGAAGTGGCTGAAGATCCATTTCCATAATGGTCAATGTAGATCCATTTCTTTTAGTATCTCCTCCGCAAAGCTTTTGATCCCTTATCCTAATGAACATTTTTGTCGGTTCAAATTCCCAAAATTTATAAAAACCCCTAAATACATACATACGTTTTTTAGGAAAAAATTGTTTCAATATATACAGGCTGAGGGTATATCTCTGTCGGCAAAGCCGACTGATACTTTTTTACTTGTTTTCTATAGAAAAAGTTAATTGAGCAACATTTTTGTATCCCGGATAGTTTGTCACGGTGAGGTTTTGTGACAATTTTGATCTCTGTTGGTGACATCTACTTACCAGTCCGACGTGGACCTGGATCTTTTTTCGGAATCCATAGGCACACTTATCCCTTATCGCTTGAAATGGTTTTCGGGGGACTTATTTTAAGAGTCTTTTATGAAAACCCTCTTTGAGGGGCTTCTATCTGTAGATAGATATTTAAAGGGGTTTTTTATATGTTGAAGTTACATATACAGGCGCTTACAGCTAAAGAAGAACTCTTTGGAGAGTAACATAATAAATAATTAAACTCCATTACTAAGCTAACAACGAGTATCCAAAACTCTTTCCTCTAAAAAAAAAGAATTTACATTTAATTATCATTGAATGCTCTTTATTGCATTTAGAAATAGGTTTCATTATTTCACAATTTATTTGTCTATTTTCATTTTCAATATTTTTCTTACTTTTCTTAAAAAAAAAATAATTTTCTTATTTCAAAATTTTTAATTTATTTATTTTTCTTATTTTTTCAAAAAAAAAACAAAAAAAAACCCTCAAAACAGATGTAGCAACCATTTGTTCTAGTTACAAAAAGCAATGACAACATATGTATTTTTTATAAAATCTAAAAGAAAAATGTTATTAACTACATTTTTTCTCTAAAATACAACCAAAACAAATCCCCTCAAAAAAAATCAACAACAACCATAACAACATAAAGAACAAAACAATTCGTATACAACTCACAAACAATATTTAAAAAGAAACAAGAAAACAAAGAATAGAAAAATTCGTTAACTGTGACAACTTAGATGCAAGTTAAGATTGACAAGTGCGTATTTTTTATAAAACAACAAAATTACTATTTTTCTTTTCCAAAACAAACAAAAATGTATTTCTTAAATTTTTTGTGTTTGTGTGTGCGTATAATGTCTATATGGGTGTGCAATAATTGTTATTTATTTTAATTACTCTCTCTCTCTTTATCTAAACTAAATTTTTAAGTTTTTGTAATATTTTTTTGAGAATCTTAATTATTTAGTATTTTTATTTTTTGATTTTTAAACAATGTGCATATAATTATATACATATTTTTAGTTATTTTTCTCTGAGTATGTTGATGTAAATGTAAATTACTTAATTTTTTAATTATTAGTGATTGTTTTCTTCTAATTTTCTCTCTATTTTACACTTAAAAAATACACAACAATTTAGCTTTAATTAAAAATAATTAAAAGTAATTTTGTAAAAAAAATTATATATTTTGTACACTTTAATAATAGTCATATTTTTATTTTTTAATTAAATTGTAAAAATTATATTTATTTCTTAATTAATTATTAATGATTATTATTAATTACTTCTTAAATTACTAAATAAATTTTTATTAAATAAAAAATCGTGTTTTTTTTATTTTTAGTTTTAATTTTATATTACACTACACAATAATGCTATATATTAAAGATACCCCAACACCTTGAGAAGTTGCTATCGATGGAAAATTCCTTTAGAAGACCAATTTAGGCGGTTTTATGTTTAGAAAATCTTCTTCTGCGATGCTTCCATATACAGATGAAGTCTGTAGGAAGGCTTCTAAACCTACAAGACTCCTTCAGAGTGGTCTCTCTTTACTATCTGCATAAGACCCCATTAGGGAGACTTAGAGGGATTTTATCTGTAGAAACCTCTTTAGGGGGCTTCTATCTGTGAAAAACTCTTTATTTATTTAGTTTGTAGGAGAGCCCTTTAGGGAGGCTTCTAATATACAAGATAACTTTAGAGGGTATTCTATCTAAGGAAAACCATTTTAGGGGGACTTCTATCTAGAGAAGAGCTTTTAGGGGGATTCTGTCTATAGAAGTACTCTTTAGAGGGGTTCAGTCTATAAAATACCTCTTAGGAAGGGCTTTTATAGAAGATGTCTTTAGAGGGGCTTCTATATGATGAAGATCCCTTTAGAGTATCTTTTATCTGTAGAAGACTTCTTAAGAAAGTCTTCTATCCGCGAAAGATCTCTTTAGATGGGATTCAATTTGTAGAAGATTCCTTTAGATTGGCTACATCCGTAGGATATCCCTTTTTAGGGTAGGATATCCCTTTTTAGAAGAAGACATCTTTAATGTTGCTCCCGTCCGTAGAATACCACTTTCGAGAGGCTTCTATCTATAGAAGACCCCTTAAGGGGCGACTTTTCTTAGCATAAGGTCTCTATCAATAGATGACTCACTAAGATGGCTTGCGTCAGTTGAAGACCCCTTTAGATGGGCTTCCGTCCTTAGAATACCCAGAAATACCCATTCAAAAAAGGTCTATAGAAGTACCCTTTTTTTCAGAAAGGGTCTATAGAAGTACCTTTCATTCAGAAAGTTTCTACATAACCATCCACTCTTTCAGAAAAGGTCTATAGAAGCACCATTTCTTTTAGAAAGGATCTATAGAAGCACGGTTTTTTTTTCAGAAAGGATCTATAGAAGCACGGTTTCTTTCAGAAAGGGTCTATAGAAGTACCCTTTCTTTCTGAAAGGGTCTATAGAAGCACGCTTTCTTTCAGATAGTTTTTAAGGGTCTTTAGAAGGACACTTTCTTCCAGAAAGGGTCTATAGAAGGTCCCTTTCTTTCCGAAAGGGTCTATAGAAGCACCCTTTCTTTCCGAAAGGGTCTATAGAAGCACCCTTTCTTTCCGAAAGGGTCTATAGAAGCACCCTTTCATTCTGAAAGGCTCTACAGAAGCACCCTTTCTTTCAGAAAGTCTTTCAGGGTCTACAGAAGCACCCTCTCTTTCAGAAAGTCTTCAAGGTCTTTCACGGTCTATAGAAGCACTTTTTCTTCAGAAAGGGACTATAGAAGCACCCTTTCTTTCAGTAAGGGACTATAGAAGCACCCTTTCTTTCAGTAAGGGACTATAGAAGCACCATTTCGTTCAGAAAGGGTCTATAGAAGCACCCTTTCTTTCAGTAAGGGACTATAGAAGCACCCTTTCTTTCAGAAAGGGACTATAGATGCACCCTTTCTTTCAGAAAGGGACTATAGAAGCACCCTTTCTTTCAGTAAGGGACTATAGAAGCACCCTTTCTTTCAGTAAGGGACTATAGAAGCACCCTTTATTTCAGAAAGGGTCTATAGAAGCAACTTTCCTTTCAGAAAGGGTCTATAGAAGCACCCTTTCTCTAAGAAAAGGTCTATAGAAGCACCCTTTCTCTAAGAAAGGGTCTATAGAAGCACCCTTTCTCTAAGAAAAGGTCTATAGAAGCACCCTTTCTCTAAGAAAGGGTCTATAGAAGCACCCTTTCTCTAAGAAAAGGTCTATAGAAGCACCCTTTCTCTAAGAAAGTGACTATAGAAGCACCCTTTCTCTAAGAAAAGGTCTATAGAAGCACCCTTTCTCTAAGAAAGGGTCTATAGAAGCACCCTTTCCATAAAAACACCGATTCTTTCAGAAAGGATCTAAAGAAGCAGCCTATCTTTCATAAAGGGTCCAGAAAGGGTCTATAGAAGCACCGTTTCATTCAGAAAGTGTCTAAAGAAGCAGCCTTTCTTTCATAAAGGGTCCAGAAAGGCTCTATAGAAGCACCGTTTCTTTCAGAAAGGGTCTAAAAAAGCCGCCTCTCTTTTATAAAGGGTCTATAGGAGGTCCAGAAAGGGTCTATAGAAGCACCGTTTCATTCAGAAAGTGTCTAAAGAAGCAGCCTTTCTTTCATAAAGGGTCCAGAAAGGGTCTACAGAAGCACCGTTTCTTTCAGAAAGGGTATATAGAAGCAACCTTTCGTTCAGAAAGGATCAATAGAACCACCCTTCAATTCAGAAAGGATCAATAGAACCACCCTTTGTTTCAGAAAGTGTCTATAAAAGCACCAATTCTTTCAGAAAGGGTCTATAGAAGCAGCCTTCTTCCAGAAGCACCCCTTCCTTTAGAAAGTGTCTATAAAAGCACCAATTCTTCCAGAAAGGGTCTATAGAAGCACCCTTTCCATAAAAACACCGATTCTTTCAGAAAGGATCTAAAGAAGCAGCCTATCTTTCATAAAGGGTCCAGAAAGGGTCTATAGAAGCACCGTTTCATTCAGAAAGTGTCTAAAGAAGCAGCCTTTCTTTCATAAAGGGTCCAGAAAGGCTCTATAGAAGCACCGTTTCTTTCAGAAAGGGTCTAAAAAAGCCGCCTCTCTTTTATAAAGGGTCTATAGGAGGTCCAGAAAGGGTCTATAGAAGCACCGTTTCATTCAGAAAGTGTCTAAAGAAGCAGCCTTTCTTTCATAAAGGGTCCAGAAAGGGTCTACAGAAGCACCGTTTCTTTCAGAAAGGGTATATAGAAGCAACCTTTCGTTCAGAAAGGATCAATAGAACCACCCTTCAATTCAGAAAGGATCAATAGAACCACCCTTTGTTTCAGAAAGTGTCTATAAAAGCACCAATTCTTCCAGAAAGGGTCTATAGAAGCACCCTTTTTTTAAGAATGGGTCTGTAGAAGCACCCTTTCTTTTAGAAAGGGTCTATAGAAGCACATCTTTCTTTCAGAAAGGGTCTATAGAAGCAGCCTTTCTTTCGGAAAGGGTATATAGAGGCACCCCTTCTTTCAGAAAGGGCCTATAGAAGCAGCCTTTCTTAAACAGAGGGTATAAAGAAGCTGCATTTCATTCAGAAAGGGTCTATAAAAGCACCCTTTCTTTAAGAAAGGGTCTATAAAAGCACCCTTTCTTTAAGAAAGGGTCTAAAGAAGCAACCATTCTTACGAAAGGGTCTATAAAAGCACCCTTTCTTTAAGAAAGGGTCTAAAGAAGCAACCATTCTTTCAGACAGGGTCTATAGAAGCACCTTTTCTTTCAGAAAAGGTCTATAGAAGCACCCCTTCTTTCAGAAAGGGTCTAAAAAAGCAACCATTCTTTCAGAAAGGATCTATGGAAGCACCTTTTCTTTCAGAAAGGGTCTATAGAAGCACCCCTTCTTTCAGAAAGGGTCTAAAGAAGCAACCATTCTTTCAGAAAGGGTCTATAGAATCACCTTTTCTTTCAAAAAGGGTCTATAGAAGCACCCTTTCTTTCAGAAAGGATCTATGGAATCACCTTTTCTTTCACAAAGGATCTATGGAAGCACCCTTTCTTAAAGAAAGGGTCTGTAGAAGCACCCTTTCTTTCAGAAAGGGTCTATAGAAGCACCCTTTCTATCAGAAAGGGTCTATAGAAGAACTCTTTCTATCAGAAAGGGTCTATAGAAGAACTCTTTCTTTCATAAAGGGTCTATAGAAGCACTCTTTCTTTCATTAAGGGTCTATAGAAGCACCCTTTCTTTAAGAAAGGGTCTAAAGAAGCACTCTTTCTTTCAGAAAGGATCTATAGAAGAACCTTTTCTTTCAGAAAGGGTATACAGAAGCACCCCTTGTGCCAGAAAGGGTATACAGAAGCACCCCTTGCCAGAAAGGGTCTATCGAAGCACCCTTTCTTTAAGAAAGGGTCTAAAGAAGCACCCTTTCTTTCAGAAGGGGTCAATAGAAGCACATTTTCTTTCAGACATCGTCTATAGAAGCACCCTTTCTTTCAGTAAAGTACACAGAAGCACCCTTCCATTCAGAGTGGGTGTATAGAAGCACCATTCCTTTCAGAAAGGGTATATAGAAGAACTCTTTCTTTCAGAAAGGGTCAACAGAAGCAGGCTTTCTTTCAGAAAGGGTCTATAGAAGAACCATTTTGTTCAGAAAGAGTCTATAAGAGCACCATTTCTTTCAGAAAGGGTCTATAGAAGGACCCAATCTTTCAGAAAGGGTCTATAGAAGGACCCAATCTTTCAGAAACTGTCCACAGAAGCACCCTTTCTTTCAGAAACTGTCCACAGAAGCACCCTTTCTTTCAGAAACGGACTATAGAAGCACCCTTTATTTCAGAAAGGGACTTTAGAAGCACTTTTTATTTCAGAAAGGGTCTATAGAAGCAACCTTCGTTTCAGAAAGGGTCTATAGAAGCACCCTTTCTCTAAGAAAGGGTCTATAGAAGCACCCTTTTTTCAGAAAAGGTCTATAGAAGCACATTTTTTCAGAAAAGGTCTATAGAAGCACCCTTTTTTCAGAAAAGGTCTATAGAAGCACCCTTTCTCTAAGAAAAGGTCTATAGAAGCACCCTTTCTCTAAGAAAGTGACTATAGAAGCACCCTTTCTCTAAGAAAAGGTCTATAGAAGCACCCTTTCTCTAAGAAAGGGTCTATAGAAGCACCCTTTCCATAAAAACACCGATTCTTTCAGAAAGGATCTAAAGAAGCAGCCTATCTTTCATAAAGGGTCCAGAAAGGGTCTATAGAAGCACCGTTTCATTCAGAAAGTGTCTAAAGAAGCAGCCTTTCTTTCATAAAGGGTCCAGAAAGGCTCTATAGAAGCACCGTTTCTTTCAGAAAGGGTATAAAAAAGCCGCCTCTCTTTTATAAAGGGTCTATAGGAGGTCCAGAAAGGGTCTATAGAAGCACCGTTTCATTCAGAAAGTGTCTAAAGAAGCAGCCTTTCTTTCATAAAGGGTCCAGAAAGGGTCTACAGAAGCACCGTTTCTTTCAGAAAGGGTATATAGAAGCAACCTTTCGTTCAGAAAGGATCAATAGAACCACCCTTCAATTCAGAAAGGATCAATAGAACCACCCTTTGTTTCAGAAAGTGTCTATAAAAGCACCAATTCTTTCAGAAAGGGTCTATAGAAGCAGCCTTCTTCCAGAAGCACCCCTTCCTTTAGAAAGTGTCTATAAAAGCACCAATTCTTTCAGAAAGGGTCTATAGAAGCACCCTTTCTTTAAGAATGGGTCTGTAGAAGCACCCTTTCTTTTAGAAAGGGTCTATAGAAGCACATCTTTCTTTCAGAAAGGGTCTATAGAAGCAGCCTTTCTTTCGGAAAGGGTATATAGAGGCACCCCTTCTTTCAGAAAGGGCCTATAGAAGCAGCCTTTCTTAAACAGAGGGTATAAAGAAGCTGCCTTTCATTCAGAAAGGGTCTATAAAAGCACCCTTTCTTTAAGAAAGGGTCTATAAAAGCACCCTTTCTTTAAGAAAGGGTCTAAAGAAGCAACCATTCTTACGAAAGGGTCTATAAAAGCACCCTTTCTTTAAGAAAGGGTCTAAAGAAGCAACCATTCTTTCAGACAGGGTCTATAGAAGCACCCTTTCTTTTCTTTTAGAAAAGGTCTATAGAAGCACCCCTTCTTTCAGAAAGGGTCTAAAAAAGCAACCATTCTTTCAGAAAGGATCTATGGAAGCACCTTTTCTTTCAGAAAGGGTCTATAGAAGCACCCCTTCTTTCAGAAAGGGTCTAAAGAAGCAACCATTCTTTCAGAAAGGGTCTATAGAATCACCTTTTCTTTCAAAAAGGGTCTATAGAAGCACCCTTTCTTTCAGAAAGGATCTATGGAATCACCTTTTCTTTCAGAAAGGATCTATGGAAGCACCCTTTCTTAAAGAAAGGGTCTGTAGAAGCACCCTTTCTTTCAGAAATGGTCTATAGAAGCACCCTTTCTTTTAGAAAGGGTCAATAGAAGCACATTTTCTTTCAGAAAGGGTCTATAGAAGCACCCTTTCTATCAGAAAGGGTCTATAGAAGAACTCTTTCTTTCATAAAGGGTCTATAGAAGCACTCTTTCTTTCATTAAGGGTCTATAGAAGCACCCTTTCTTTAAGAAAGGGTCTAAAGAAGCACTCTTTCTTTCAGAAAGGATCTATAGAAGAACCTTTTCTTTCAGAAAGGGTATACAGAAGCACCCCTTGTGCCAGAAAGGGTATACAGAAGCACCCCTTGTGCCAGAAAGGGTATACAGAAGCACCCCTTGCCAGAAAGGGTCTATCGAAGCACCCTTTCTTTAAGAAAGGGTCTAAAGAAGCACCCTTTCTTTCAGAAGGGGTCAATAGAAGCACATTTTCTTTCAGACATCGTCTATAGAAGCACCCTTTCTTTCAGTAAAGTACACAGAAGCACCCTTCCATTCAGAGTGGGTGTATAGAAGCACCATTCCTTTCAGAAAGGGTATATAGAAGAACTCTTTCTTTCAGAAAGGGTCATCAGAAGCAGGCTTTCTTTCAGAAAGGGTCTATAGAAGAACCATTTTGTTCAGAAAGAGTCTATAAGAGCACCATTTCTTTCAGAAAGGGTCTATAGAAGGACCCAATCTTTCAGAAAGGGTCTATAGAAGGACCCAATCTTTCAGAAACTGTCCACAGAAGCACCCTTTCTTTCAGAAACTGTCCACAGAAGCACCCTTTCTTTCAGAAACTGTCCACAGAAGCACCCTTTCTTTCAGAAACGGACTATAGAAGCACCCTTTATTTCAGAAAGGGACTTTAGAAGCACTTTTTATTTCAGAAAGGGTCTATAGAAGCAACCTTCGTTTCAGAAAGGGTCTATAGAAGCACCCTTTCTCTAAGAAAGGGTCTATAGAAGCACCCTTTTTTCAGAAAAGGTCTATAGAAGCACATTTTTTCAGAAAAGGTCTATAGAAGCACCCTTTTTTCAGAAAAGGTCTATAGAAGCACCCTTTTTTCAGAAAAGGTCTTTAGAAGCACCCTTTCTTTAAGAAAGGGTCTATAGAAGCACCCTTTCCAGCAAGGGTCTATAGAAGCACCGTTTCATTCAGAAAGTGTCTAAAGAAGCAGCCTTTCTTTCATAAAGGGTCCAGAAAGGGTCTATAGAAGCACCGTTTCATTCAGAAAGTGTCTAAAAAAGCCGCCTCTCTTTTATAAAGGGTCCAGAAAGGGTCTACAGAAGCACCGTTTCTTTCAGAAAGGGTATATAGAAGCAACCTTTCGTTCAGAAAGGATCAATAGAACCACCCTTCAATTCAGAAAGGATCAATGGAACCACCCTTTGTTTCAGAAAGTGTCTATAAAAGCACCAATTCTTTCAGAAAGGGTCTATAGAAGCAGCCTTCTTCCAGAAGCACCCCTTCCTTTAGAAAGTGTCTATAAAAGCACCAATTCTTTCAGAAAGGGTCTATAGAAGCACCCTTTCTTTAAGAATGGGTCTGTAGAAGCACCCTTTCTTTTAGAAAGGGTTTATAGAAGCACATCTTTCTTTCAGAAAGGGTCTATAGAAGCAGCCTTTCTTTCGGAAAGGGTATATAGAGGCACCCCTTCTTTCAGAAAGGGCCTATAGAAGCAGCCTTTCTTAAACAGAGGGTATAAAGAAGCTGTCTTTCATTCAGAAAGGGTCTATAAAAGCACCCTTTCTTTAAGAAAGGGTCTAAAGAAGCAACCATTCTTACGAAAGGGTCTATAAAAGCACCCTTTCTTTAAGAAAAGGTCTAAAGAAGCAACCATTCTTTCAGAAAGGGTCTATAGAAGCACCTTTTCTTTCAGAAAAGGTCTATAGAAGCACCCCTTCTTTCAGAAAGGGTCTAAAAAAGCAACCATTCTTTCAGAAAGGATCTATGGAAGCACCTTTTCTTTCAGAAAGGGTCTATAGAAGCACCCCTTCTTTCAGAAAGGGTCTAAAGAAGCAACCATTCTTTCAGAAAGGGTCTATAGAATCACCTTTTCTTTCAAAAAGGGTCTATAGAAGCACCCTTTCTTTCAGAAAGGATCTATGGAAGCACCTTTTCTTTCAGAAAGGATCTATGGAAGCACCCTTTCTTAAAGAAAGGGTCTGTAGAAGCACCCTTTCTTTCAGAAATGGTCTATAGAAGCACCCTTTCTTTTAGAAAGGGTCAATAGAAGCACATTTTCTTTCAGAAAGGGTCTATAGAAGCACCCTTTCTATCAGAAAGGGTCTATAGAAGAACTCTTTCTTTCATAAAGGGTCTATAGAAGCACTCTTTCTTTCATTAAGGGTCTATCGAAGCACCCTTTCTTTAAGAAAGGGTCTAAAGAAGCACCCTTTCTTTCAGAAGGGGTCAATAGAAGCACATTTTCTTTCAGACATCGTCTATAGAAGCACCCTTTCTTTCAGTAAAGTACACAGAAGCACCCTTCCATTCAGAGTGGGTGTATAGAAGCACCCTTCCTTTCAGAAAGGGTATATAGAAGAACTCTTTCTTTCAGAAAGGGTCAACAGAAGCAGGCTTTCTTTCAGAAAGGGTCTATAGAAGAACCATTTTGTTCAGAAAGAGTCTATAAAAGCACCATTTCTTTCAGAAAGGGTCTATAGAAAGACCCAATCGTTCAGAAACTGTCCACAGAAGCACCCTTTCTTTCAGAAACTGTCCACAGAAGCACCCTTTCTTTCAGAAACGGACTATAGAAGCACCCTTTATTTCAGAAAGGGACTTTAGAAGCACCTTTTATTTCAGAAAGGGTCTATAGAAGCAACCTTCGTTTCAGAAAGGGTCTATAGAAGCACCCTTTCTCTAAGAAAGGGTCTATAGAAGCACCCTTTTTTCAGAAAAGGTCTATAGAAGCACCCTTTTTTCAGAAAAGGTCTATAGAAGCACCCTTTTTTCAGAAAAGGTCTATAGAAGCACCCTTTCTTTAAGAAAGGGTCTATAGAAGCACCCTTTCCAGAAAGGGTCTATAGAAGCACCGATTCTTTCAGAAGGGGTCTAAAGAAGCAGCCTATCTTTCATAAAGGGTCCAGAAAGGGTCTATAGAAGCACCGTTTCATTCAGAAGGGCCTAAAGAAGCAGCCTATCTTTCATAAAGGGTCCAGAAAGGGTCTATAGAAGCACCGTTTCTTTCAGGAAGGGTCTAAAAAAGCAGCCTCTCTTTTATAGAGGGTTTATAGGAGCAGCCTTTCTTCCAGAAAGGGTCTACAGAAGCACCGTTTCTTTCAGAAAGGGTCTATAGAAGCAACCTTTCGTTCAGAAAATTCAGAAAGGATCAATAGAACCACCCTTTGTTTCAGAAAGTGTCTATAAAAGCACCATATCTTGCTGAAAGGGTCTACAGGAGCACCCTCTCTCTCAGCAAAGGACTCTAGAAGCACCTTTTCTTTCTAAAAGGGTCTATGGGAGCACCCTTTCTTTCAGAAAATCCTTCAGGGTATTTCTGTCAGAAAGAGTCGATAGAAGCACCCTTTCTTTTAGAAAGGGTCTATAGAAAAACCATTTTGTTCAGAAAGAGTCTATAGAAGCACCATTTCTTTCAGAAAGGGTCTATAGAAGCACCATTTCTTTCAGAAAGGGTCTATAGAAGGACCCTATCTTTCAGAAACTGTCCACAGAAGCACCCTTTCTTTCAGAAAGGGACTATAGAAGCACCCTTTATTTCAGAAAGGGACTATAGAAGGACCCTTTATTTCAGAAAGGGTCTATAGAAGCAACCTTCCTTTCAGAAAGAGTCTATAGAAGCACCCTTTCTCTAAGAAAGGGTCTATAGAAGCACCCTTTTTTCAGAAAAGGTCTATAGAAACACCCTTTTTTCAGAAAAGGTCTATAGAAACACCCTTTTTTCAGAAAAGGTCTATAGAAGCACCCTTTCTTTAAGAAAGGGTCTATAGAAGCACCCTTTCCAGAAAGGGTCTATAGAAGCACCGATTCTTTCAGAAAGGGTCTAAAGAAGCAGCCTATCTTTCATAAAGGTTCCAGAAAGGGTCTATAGAAGCACCGTTTCATTCAGAAAGTGTCTAAAGAAGCAGCCTTTCTTTCATAAAGGGTCCAGAAAGGGTCTATAGAAGCACCGTTTCTCTAAGGAAGGGTCTAAAAAAGCAGCCTCTCTTTTATAGAGGGTTTATAGGAGCAGCCTTTCTTCCAGAAAGGATCTACAGAAGCACCGTTTCTTTCAGAAAGGGTCTATAGAAGCAAACTTTCGTTCAGAAAGGATCAATAGAACCACCCTTCAATTCAGAAAGGATAAATAGAACCACCCTTTGTTTCAGAAAGTGTCTATAAAAGCACCATTTCTTGCTGAAAGGGTCAACAGGAGCACCCTTTCTCTCAGAGAAGGACTCTAGAAGCACCTTTTCTTTCTAAAAGGGTCTATGGGAGCACCCTTTCTTTCAGAAAATCCTTCAGGGTATTTCTGTCAGAAAGGGTCGATAGAAGCACCCTTTCTTTTAGAAAGGGTCGATAGAAGCACCCTTTCTTTTAGAAAGGGTCGATAGAAGCACCCTTTCTTTTAGAAAGGGTCGATAGAAGCACCCTTTCTTTTAGAAAGGGTCGATAGAAGCACCCTTTCTTTTAGAAAGGGTCGATAGAAGCACCCTTTCTTTTAGAAAGGGTCGATAGAAGCACATTTACTTTTAGAAAGGGTCGATAGAAGCACCCTTTCTTTTAGAAAGGGTCTATAGAAGCACCCTTTCTTTTAGAAAGGGTCTATAGAAGCACCCTTTCTTTTAGAAAGGGTCTATAGAAGCACCCTTTCTTTTAGAAAGGGTCTATAGAAGCACCCTTTCTTTTAGAAAGGGTCTATAGAAGCACCCTTTCTTTTAGATAGGGTCTATAGAAGCACCCTTTCTTTTAGAAAGGGTCTATAGAAGCACCCTTTCTTCTAGAAAGGGTCTATAGAAGAACCCTTTCTTTTAGAAAGGGTCTATAGAAGCACCCTTTCTTTTAGAAAGGGTCTATAGAAGCACCATTTCTTTTAGAAAGGGTCTATAGAAGCACCCTTTCTTTTAGAAAGGGTCTATAGAAGCACCCTTTCTTTTAGAAAGGGTCTATAGAAGCACCCTTTCTTTTAGAAAGGGTCTATAGAAGCACCCTTTCTTTTAGAAAGGGTCTATAGAAGCCGCCTTCTTCCAGAAGCACCCCTTCTTTTAGAAAGTGTCTATAGGAGCACCCCTTCTTTTAGAAAGTGTCTATAGAAGCACCCTTTCTTTAAGAAAGGGTCTGTAGAGGCACCCTCTCTTTCAGAAATGGTCTGTAGAAGCACCCTTTTTTTTAGAAAAGGTCTATAGAAGCACATCTTTATTTCAGAAGCGGTCTATAGAAGCAGCCTTTCTTTCGGAAAGGGTCTATAGAGGCACCCCTTCTTTCAGAAAGGGCCTATAGAAGCAGCCTTTCTTCCATAGAGTCTATAGAAGCATATTTTCTTTCAGAAAGGGTCTATAGAAGCACCCTTTCTTAAAGAAAGGGTCTGTAGAGGCACCCTTTCTTTCATAAAGGGTCTATAGAAGCACTCTTTCTTTTAGAAAGGGTCAATAGAAGCACATTTTCTTTCAGAAAGGGTCTATAGAACCACCCTTTCTTTACGAAAGGGTCTACAGAAGCAACCTTTCTTTCAGAAAGGGTCTATAGAACCACCCTTTCTTTCATTAAGGGTCTATAGAACCACCCTTTCTTTCATTAAGGGTCTATAGAACCACCCTTTCTTTAATAAAGGGTCTATAGAAGCAACCTTTCTTTAAGAAAGGGTCTAAAGAAGCACCCTTTCTTTCAGAAGGGGTCAATAGAAGCACATTTTCTTTCAGACATTGTCTATAGAAGCACCCTTTCTTTCAGTAAAGTACACAGAAGCACCCTTCCTTTCAGAGTGGGTGTATAGAAGCACCCTTACTTTCAGAAAGGGTATATAGAAGAACTCTTTCTTTCAGAAAGGGTCAACAGAAGCAGGCTTTCTTTCAGAAAGGGTCTATAGAAGAACCATTTTGTTCAGAAAGAGTCTATAGAAGCACCATTTTTTTCAGAAAGGGTCTATAGAAGGACCCTTTCTTTCAGAAACGGTCCACAGAAGCACCATTTTCTTCAGAAAGGGTCTATAGAAGCACCCTTTCTTTCAGAAAAGGTCTATAGAAGCACCCCTTCTTTCAGAAAGGGTCTATGGAAGCACCCTTTTTTCAGAAAGGGTCTATAGAAGCACCCTTTTTTCAGAAAGGGTCTATAGAAGCACCCTTTTTTCAGAAAGGTTCTATAGAAGGACCCTTTCTTTCAGAAAAGGTCTATAGAAGCACCCCTTCTTTCAGAAAGGGTCTATGGAAGCACCCTTTTTTCAGAAAGGGTCTATAGAAGCACCCTTTCCTTCAGAAAGGTACTATAGAAGGACCCTTTCTTTCAGAAAAGGTCTATAGAAGGACCCTTTCTTTCAGAAAAGGTCTATAGAAGCACCCCTTCTTTCAGAAAGGGTCTATGGAAGCACCCTTTTTTCAGAAAGGGTCTATAGAAGCACCCTTTTTTCAGAAAGGGTCTATAGAAGCACCCTTTTTTCAGAAAGGTTCTATAGAAGGACCCTTTCTTTCAGAAAAGGTCTATAGAAGCACCCCTTCTTTCAGAAAGGGTCTATGGAAGCACCCTTTTTTCAGAAAGGGTCTATAGAAGCACCCTTTCTTTCAGAAAGGTACTATAGAAGGACCCTTTCTTTCAGAAAAGGTCTATAGAAGCACCCCTTCTTTCAGAAAGGGTCTATGGAAGCACCCTTTTTTCAGAAAGGGTCTATAGAAGCACCCTTTTTTCAGAAAGGGTCTATAGAAGCACCCTTTCTTTCAGAAAAGGTCTATAGAAGCACCCCTGCTTTCAGAAAGGGTCTATGGAAGCACCCTTTTTTTAGAAAGGGTCTATAGAAGCACCCTTTTTTTAGAAAGGGTCTATAGAAGCACCCTTTTTTTAGAAAGGGTCTATAGAAGCACCATTTCTTTCAGAAAGAGTCAATAGAAGCACCCTTTCTGTCAGAAAGGATCTATAGAAGCACCCTTTTTTTCAGAAAGGATCTATAGAAGCACCCTTTCTTTAAGAAAGGATCTATAGAAGCACCCTTTCTGTCAGAAAGGATCTATAGAAGAACCCTTTTTTTCAGAAAGGATCTATAGAAGCACCCTTTCAGGGTGTATAAAAGCACCCTTTCATTTAGAAATGGGCTATAAAAGCACATTTTTTTAGAAAGGGTCTAGAGAAGCAAACCTTCTTTCAGAAAGGGTCGATGGAAGCACCATTTCTTTCTAAAAGGGTCTATAAAAGCACCCTTTCATTCAGATACGGTCTATACAAGCTCCATTTCTTCCAGAATGGGTCTATAGTAGTTTCCCTATTCTTTCGTAGTTTCCTCATTCTGATTCAGGTTAGTATATTTGCGAATATATGCTCCCCTGGAAAACTTTAGTCCACTAACCACGCTTGTTGTCCCTGATATATAAAGATTCTTTGAAGTTCCATCAACTGTGGAAATGTTTGTTTCTCCAGTGCTGATCTCCTCACTATCCGTTAACAACTTTTGCTATTGCCAAAAAGTTAAGTAAGAACTCCCTTGCAGCAAGAAGAGGAGATTTCATTTCAAACTTGCTTGGAACCGTTAAGATCGTTGGTATCAGCTTACACTCCCTTACGGTCCAAATTTTCTTGGTATGTTTTGTATTTTTTCACTTTTGTTTTTATTCGTTTTCAATTGTTTTTTATTTTTTATTTGAATTTTGTTTCTAATTTATTGCCATCATAATTGTCACCTTCGTAACCACGCTCACTGTTCTTGATATACAAAATAAAAAATAACTTTTTTAATATTTTTCCTTAAAATAATTTGAAGGAGATTAAATTACTCTCGGCTTTTTCAAGTGTAAGTAGCTCAATGTTTATGAAGAAGAAGAAAACATGGCAATCAATACCGCCCATAGAGTGTTTCTAACAATTGTTATTGCAATTAGCGTAAGATGTTCGTTTTTTCACGTTTAACCCTTGCACAGTCGGTTGTTGTAGGTATCTAAAGGCACAATAACAATTTCCTCTATATCTTAGAAAAATACACATTTAGTCTATTTCTGGTTTATGGTCTTAAAGTGTTTACTAATAAAATGAGCGAAAAAATAAATAAATTTCTAATAAAAATTTGAATAAAATTATACTTTCATTTGAAAACATAAAAAGAAAAGACCTTCGTTGTCGTACACCCTAGTTTTGGGAAATTTAGTTAATTTTAAAGACCAGTGTTTCTTCTATTTATTAATAGTTCAGTCGTTTAACGTTCCACTAAACCTTAGCCGCTCATCTTTCAATTGTTCTTCTTAGTTTAATAGTTCTCCGTTTCAGTTAATGAAAATTCTGATTTACACTCATTTACCGATTTACACTTACAAATATAGGGGGATCTTCAATCCATAGAGTTCGAAAAAATAGTTTTCACGTTAACAGAAATGAACTGTTGGTATTACTAAAGAACTGAGTATTCATGGATTTTCTTTTCTTGTGCTTCTTTTCTATTTTTCATCTTCCCACAATAAAAAGGATATATTTTGTCATCTATCAGTTGTTCGGTCTCTCTTTTAATTAACTTAAACATCGACTTTAATAATATAGTGGTTCTTATAAGTGAATAGTTCAATTGAATTATTTGTGTTTGGTATTTGGTGAATACGTTTAGGCATACTGATGACATTTGCTCCTTTCTATCTATAGGAAACATCCTTATAATAGTTTAGATTTATAGAGGAACTTCCATCTGCAGAAAATCTCTTAAGGTGGTTTTATAGATATAGAAACCCACCTTTGATGGTGTTCCTATCAATGGAAGATCTCTTTAAAGGGTGTATTCTAAAACTAGAAAGCTTCATTAGCGGGGATTCTATCTATAGAAGACCTGAAATGCTGCTAATGAGGGGATGTTCTAAGTCTAGAAAGTCTCATTTGCGGAGATTCTATGTATAGAAGACCTGAAATGCTGCTTAATTAACTCAAACTGTATATTTAGTGAAAATCAAAATTGTCTTTTGGACAGAAGAGAAATGAGCATGAAATATGTTGTCTTTTTTATACGATTTTTAAACAATCTGTGTAAAGGTTACGATGAGTACATTTCTGAGCCCTCTCCATAACATTTAAAATGTGAGTTTTCGTATACCACTTAGTAGTTCATTCAGCGATCTAGTTCAGTTGCTCATTTGCGTGAATGGTTCAAGTTATTATTCTTTTTGTGTTACTACTGCGTGCGATGCATACCTTAAGGCGGACTGGCGATATTTGTCTTTAGCATTATGTTAATGAGTTTCACTCCGTACTCATTAAAGTTATCTCTCCATTTCATTGTCAGGAAGTGAAATACACATTTCCCAGGTAAGTTGGACTATTTGTGAATACTGTGAAATCTTCTGTTCTCTGGGATCGAAAAAAAGAATGAACACTTATTAGTGCCTTTTCAGAGGCTTAATCTAGAAAAAAAATATTCCTCTAAAGGTATTTTTATCTATATAAAACCCTTATCTGTACATAAAAGACGCCATTAGAGGATCTTCAGTCTATAGAAAACTCCTTAAAAGTGAATCTGTCTGTTGAAGACCCTTTTAGAGATGTTCACATATACAGAACCTCCTGTACATAATATGTCCCTTCTAAAGGTTGTCGGGCCTCAATGAAAACGACCATAATTCGTTCCAATAGACTCAGCTTTTTGTTTTACCGTCCGATTTATTACACTGTGTGTAATTTTTTGAGTCATTGAAAATTAACCGTATTCTGACACCACAGCGTGATAGAAGACGAAAAATAAGAAGACACGTGTCCCGGCGTTTTTCCCTGTTACTTCGAATTTCGCGGTTATGGGCTCCAAAGACCTGAAGCCTTGATATCAAAAAGGATCATTTTATTAGGCTCACATCTTCTAAACTGCTGAATATTTTGATTTTGTAACTTAGATCTGATTAAACAACTTTTTAAAACATACGAACTCTATAGAAGTGCTTCTTAATGGTCAAAATAGCAAAACAAAAGCTATTTTATCCTCGTTTTTCAGCTTCTGCTCCATAGAAACTAAACCATTCAAAATTTAAGAAAACAATCAAGCACAATAGCAAAGATTTCAGTAAACAACTTTCTGGAACATCCAAACTCTCTATGACCGGTTCTTAAAGGTCAAAATAGCAAAAAACTTTAGAAAGTATTCGATTTTTATAGTTTTTCTCCAATTTTGGTCAATAGATTCCGAACCGTTCAAAATTCAAGAACGCAAACAACTATAAAAAGTTACCTTAGATCTCCGTAAACAACTTTCTAGAACATATGAACATTCTAGGAACGGTCCTCCGGTTGTTCAATTCAATTTTCAATTTTTCTTTATTTTTTAAAAAACGTTATAAAAATTACATTTTGATACATTTATAATGGTATTAAAAAAATAAAGAGTATTACAGCTTGGTTTGTAACAAACCGTCTGCTGGAATGTTGAGTAGTTATTAATTCATAATAATGTTGATCAGTAATTAAATTCTTCTATCAAAAGTTTTCTATATTTAAGTGCTTCCTTTAAAAATTTGTGTAAATTGAGCAAGCAAAAATCTTCACCACCATTAAGGATATTTATAATTTCATTTGGGGAGATTATGATTTTATTAAAAAAAACTAGCTCGTAAGTATTAAAGTATTGGGCAACGACCCATAAAATGTACAATGGTTTCTGGTTCTCCAAGATTACACAGGGAGCACCTCTGACCCTCAGGTGCCCCATGTTTATTGGCGTTCAACCCAAGTAGATCACCTCTCGCTCTCATTATTAGCGTAATTTGCTCTTGGCTAAAATTATCGTTACAATAGAATGGGCTAATGCTAAAATCCAGGTTTTTGTAAAATCGGTGGGTACTCTGTTGTGATTTGTGAATATGTTCATTTAAGACGTTGGTTTTAATTGATGCTATTAAACACTGTGTAGCTTCTAGCCATCTTTTCTTATCCAACGTAACATTGCTAGTGTCAATACTTCTTTCCGATAGCTGGGATATAAAATCATTAATACAACCAACATTTTTGTTAATGAGTTTCATTGCAATTATATGTGGCAGTCTGTGGCTTTCAAGTTCAAATAAAATTTTGCTCAGGTACGATAAATGGAGTGAGTAAGTGTATATATATCCTGGTTCTTATCCGGTTTCCAGGGCTGAATATAACTCGGAGTAGACTCAGGGAGTTTTAATATTTTTTGATAAAGTATCGATAAAGCTTTTCTACATCACTAAAAAACCCATTTCCCCATACTTGTGCACCATAGCTGTGAATAGATCGACAAACCGCTAAGAACATTTTCCATTTAGACTTCAGTTGCGCTGATGGTTTTGAAACGAAGTTTTTCCATGCGGCATTTATGGTCATTTTTGTAGCTTATTCCTTCTTTAATAAGTGTTTAATGAAAGACAATTTTGGTGGCAACCACATACCTAAATACTTGTATTCGTTGACTATTCTTATACTTTCTCCATTGAATGTCCATTTTTCATCTGCGGAAAGAATTCCACCTCTCCTGAATACCATTATCTCTGATTTTGCCTGATTAACTTCCATTCCCCATCTAGTACAATATGACTCTAAATTGTTTATCATTTTCTGGGGAGATTTGGGATTATCTGCAAGCAGCACTATATCGTGGATACATTAGCAGGCGGATATTTATTTCATCGATATACAGTCCTTCTTCAAGATAATCATGCGTGTCGTTTAAGTATAAAGCGAATAATGTTGGGGACAGTAAACAACCTTGCTTCACACCAGTACGAGTTTCGAAATACTCGGGTAGTTGGTTACCAGAACAAACTGCTGATTTTGTGTTTTTGTATATGTTGTTGATCATATTAATTATTCTCGACGATAGTCCGAGCTCGGGTAGTTTAAAGAGTAGGAGGTCTCTAGGAACTCTATCAAAAGCGGCTTTAAAGTCTACTAAGTATGCATAAACTTTCTTTTTTGACTCAGCTTAAGCTTGACTATAGAAACAAGGCTAAATACATTGTCGACTGTAGAGTATCCTTTTCTAAAGCCCGCCTGGTGTCTATTTACCCACAGAGTTATCCTGCTATTGATCATCCCAATCATTATTTTTCCAATACAGTTCATAATGGTAATCCCACGGTAGTTAATTATACCTGAGCGAAATGGTTCAAGGTCTTCGTGGCCATTCAAAATACAAGTAAAGGCATTGCACAGGGCTCTTAAGAAGCCATCCGTAGCATTAATGAAGAACTCATATGGAATACGATCACCACCTGGCGCTTTGTTCACTTTTACATTATTGAGTTGTTTCTTAATTTCATCTTTTGTAAATGCTCTATCCAAAAGTGAATCCATACTATTGTTCATGGCATAATATATCGGTTCTGTACTACATTCCGGGTTGAGAAGATGCTTGAAATAATTACGTAAATCATCTGTGGACATACAGCAACTAGGATCGTTTTCCAGTTGTGTCAGTTCCTTCGCCATCTTCCACCATGCCTTACTGTCTGTGATGATGTCCAATTTATTTCTATATCATTGTAATAGTTGGATTTTTTCATTTTACATACATTTTCATAGATTTTCTTTTGTTTAATATAAGCGTTTTTGTCGCATAATTTATCAGACTTTCTGAATTTGTTCAAAACTGTCATGGTCTGTTTTATAATTGATAGACATTCCATATCAAACCACTTACTTTTAAAACGTTGTTTTCTTATTTTGGTGGTCTCCTCCGGTTGTAGCTGTTTGCGTTCTTGAATTTTGAAAAATAAATAAATTATTAATAAATAGTAAATAAATTAATAATTATTTATTGTGTATATGGCATCCAGGTTGAACAACTTATCTTATGGTTTTATCTTTGACATAAATCCTATTTTGAAGGATTTTGTCATAATATTGGTTGCAGTTCTCCTGATTGTGTAGTTCCTGAGCGACTAAGAACTAAATCTCTAGTCATCACATAACTATCTAACCACATATTTCTCGTAATGTAGCAATATAAATCGCCATCACCTGCACATACTCAAATAGCCCATCGAGGGGAAGAATATTTAAACTTTGCGAAATCAGAGGTCAGATTGCTCCAAAATTTTGAATTCAGATGGTGTAGCATTTCTGTAAAATGGAGATTGTCCGATTGAGATGTCATTCGAGGAGCAACCAATGACAGTGCCTGATGCACAATGGGGTGAACCTTATAATTGATCGCTACTCTCAGATCATCAAGGACTATCTGTCGTTTTCTCGTAGAAAACCGAAGGTGTTCTCAGGCCAGAAGTTTTCCAGTAGAAAACCGGAGGTCTTCTCAAAGCAGATCAGAGGTCTTCTCATAGCAAACCAGAGGTCTTTTAATAGCGGTCAGAGTTCTTATTCTAGAATATTATAGCAAACCAACTGGATTAGAGTGCAAAAGTGTTGAATTATTTAGATGGGGTCCTGATAGAAAGGACCGACATTTTGCACCAGTATCTAATTTTCGAAGTCATTACTTTCGATAGTTAGAAGTTTTCTCGTATAAAACCGGAGGTGTTATCAAAGCAGATCAGAGGTTTCTCACAGCAAACCAGAAGCCTTCTCATAGCAGTCCAGGGTGCTTATTATAGAATACCATAGCAAACAAACTGGATTTAAGTGCAAAAGTGTTGAATTTTTGATATGGGGTACCTGATATAATTGACCGACATTTTGAACTAGTATTTAATTTACGAAGTCATTACATACGATCAGAGTAGAGCTTTTGGGTCATTATGACAGGAAGAATGGACTTGTCTACAGTTGTCTAAAGAATGACCTCAAAAGAACTTCTGTTTTCTACGAAATACATTGTGATGTCATATTGAAGACCTCAATTGGCCTTCCATAGTATAGAGAAATCCTGAAAAGTTCGTCTTTTGTTTACAGAAGGACTTCTGCTGTCTAGAGAAGACCTCAATAAGCCCTCTATTGCTTCAAAAGACCTCAAGAGGCATTCTGTGGTCTAGCAAAGACCATCAGATGTCATCTCCCATCTGGAGGTTTTCCGTCGTCTTTATTTCTTAATAGGAGACCTCCAGTGGACTTATGTTGCTCTTAAATACCTCAAGAAGCCTTATTTTGTCTAGCAAAGACCTTCATATGTCATCTGTTGAAGACCTAAAGAGAGATTTGTTTATAGGAGACCTCTAAATGACTTCTGTGTTTTCTAAACGACATCAAAAGGCCTTCAGTTGACTAGAGAAAACCTCAAGAGGTCCTCTTTTGTTTATAGGGGTCTTCAAGAGGACTTCTGTTGTCTATAGACTAGCAAAGACCTTCAGATGACATCTGTTAGAGACCTTAAGAGGTCATCGATTATCTTTATTTGATAAAATAAGATCTCAGGAGAACTTCTGTTGCTCTAAAATACCTCCAAACGCCTTTGGTTGTCCAGAGAAGACCTTAAGAGGACCTCTTTTTTTTATAGGAGTCTTTAAGAGGACTTCTGTTATCTATAGACTATCAAAGTCCTTCAGATGTCATTTATTGAAGACCTTAAGAGGTCTTTGGTAGAATTTATTAGTTTATAGGAGACCACAAGGAACCTCGAGAAGCCGTCTGATGGTTGGCAAGACCTCTAGATGTAGCTTGTTAAAGACGTCAAAAGGTCTTTGGTTGTTTTAATTTGTATATAGGAGACCTTAAGAGAACTTCTGTTGCTCTAAAATACCTCCAAACGCCTTTGGTTACCCAAAGAAGACCTTAAGAGGTCCTCTTTTGTTTATAGGAGTCTTCAAGAGGACTTCTGCTGATTTAAAAAACTCGAAAGGCCTTCGATTGTCTAGAGAAGACCTTAAGAGGTCCACTTTTGTTTATAGGAGTCTTCAAGAGGTCTTCTGTTGTCTTTAGACTAAAAAAGATGTCATCAGATGTCATCTACTGAAGAACTCAAGAGGTCTTTGGTTGTATTTATTTGTTTATAGGATTCCTCAAGAGGACTTCTGTTGCTCCTAAAGACATCGAGAAGCCGTCTGATGGTTGGCAAGACCTCTAGATGTAATTTGTTGAAGACGTCAAAAGGTCTTTGGTAGTCTTAATTTGTTTATAGGAGACTTTAAGAGGACTTCTCTTGTCTATAGAATAGCATAGACCTTCAGATGTTATCTGTTGGAGACCTTAAGAGGTCTTCGATTATCTATATTTGATTAAATGAGATCTCAGGAGAACTTCTGTTGCTCCAAAATACCTTCAATCGCCTTTGGTTGTCCAGAGAAGGCCTTAAGAGGTCTTCTTTTGTTTATAGGAGTCTTCAAGAGGACTTCTGCTTATCTAAAAAAACTCGAAATGCCTTCGATTGTCTAGAGAAGACCTCAAGAGGTCCTTTTTGTTTACAGCAGTCTTCAAGATGTCTTCTGTTGTCTATAGACTAACAAAGATCTTCAGATGTCATCTATTGAAGAACTCAAGAGGTCTTTGGTTGTATTTATTTGTTTATAGGAAACCTCAAGAGGACGTCTGTTGCTCCGAAAGATCTCGAGAAGCCGTCTGATGTCTGGCAAGACCTCTATGTGCAATTTTTTGAAGACGTCAAAAGGTCTTCGGTTGTCTTAATTTGTTTATTGGAGACCTCAAGAGGACTTCTGTTGCTCTAAAAGAGGTCCTCTTTTGTTTATAGGTGTCTTCAAGAGGACTTCTATTGTCTATAGAATACATCAAGAAGCCTTCTGTAGCTAAAAAAAACCTCATGAGGTCTTTTGTTTTCTATGAAAGACCCTCAGAAGTCTTATGTTGTCTACTGAAAACTCAAGAGGCCTTCGGTTGTCAAGACATCTAGTGGGTTTCTTTGTCTATGGTATACATTTTCTGTTATATTCTGAAAACCTTAAGGTGCCTGCTTGTGTCTATGATGGTCGTTGAAATCTTCTGTTGCCTTTGAAAGACCTCAAGAGGGCGGGAGGTATTTTTTTGTCTATAGAAGACATCAAGAGGTATAATGTTTTCTATTAATCAATCTATAGGTTTTTCTTTGTCTATAGTAAACCTTTTCTGTTATCTACTAAAGACCTTAAGATGGCTACTTGTGTCTATGATGATCGCTAAGATTTTTTGTTGTCTCTGGAACTTCTCAAGGGGTCGCCAGTTATCAATAAATGCTGTTGAGAGGTCTTTTGTTATACCCTCACTTTCATACGGGCAAAATGTACCTCATCGAAATATTGGTTTTAGACCCCAAGTATGTTTGGACGAAATCCGTTTCAGACAGTTTGGAGTTGATTTAGAAATGTGCGTCCGTCTGTCTGTCTGGCTGGAGCGCACGATAACTCTCGAATGGATCAACCGATTCGGTCCAAAATTTGGCTTTCGTAATATTTTGCCCAAACTTAGTTTAAGTTCGAAGATGGCTATATCGGTCCACAACTTGCGGTACCTCCCCCACAAAAGTTCGCAAATGTTCGGAAAATTTGTGCGCACTATAACTCCTAAAGGAAGTAACCGATTTGGTCCATACATTGCACATGAAATTTGGTGAAATTTCTACCAGACTTAGATGAGGTTCCATTATGGACTCAATCGGTCCACTCCTTCGTGTACCTCCCACACAAAATTTCGGATAAGTTCAGTTTAGGACCTGCTCTCGAATCGCTTCCACTTTTGTTGCAGCAACTTGTATTCACTGCCCTCCATACGACGGTACAAATTTCATCAGGGGCAAGTCCATACTTCCTGAGAAAATAGCCTGAAAGGTGCAAAAAGCCCCTATGACACCGAGTGTAGTGGTTGGAGCGTACGATAACTCTCGATCGGATCTGCAGATTTGGTCCAAAATTTGGCATTCGTAATATTTTGTCCAAACATAGTTTAAATTCGAAGATGGGCCATATCGGTTCACTACTTCAGGTACTTCCCCCACAAAAGTTGAAAAATGTTCGGAAAAATTGTGCGCACCATAACTTTTGAAGGGAGTGACCGGTGTAATCCATACTTTGCACATCCTAATATATCTATCTATCGGGTGCCAACGTGGTGCAATGGTATGCACACCCGCCGTCCACGTTGAAGGTCGTGGGTTCGATTTCCCGGCCAGGCAAACATCAACATTTTCATCGTTTGCAAATGCCCCTCAGTAATGTTGGCGACATTTCTGAGTATTTCAGCCATGTAAAACTTCTCTACAAGTGGTGTCTTATGACACGCCGTTCGGACTCGGCGATAAACTGTAGGTCCCATATCATTGAGCTTAATATGAATCGGGGTGCTCTCATTGATATGAGAGAAGTCTCCCTTGTCCCGTATGGGATGTTTGTGGAGCAATTATTATTATTAGATATATTACCAAATATAGATCAGGTTCGAATATGGACTACACTTTTAGACCTGGGCCCTATTCCACGAAACAACTTATCAACTTTTCATTTTGCACTTATCAATATTTTTGACAATGCTAAAAGTTAAGTGTTCCACAGAACCATTATTTTTTGATAAGTGATAAGTTGCTAATTATAAAGTGAGTTTGCTTACTTTTCAAAATAATGTAGCTCTTTTTTTGATTTCTGTTCCACAAACGTTATTTCTGCTAAGTGAAAAGTTGTAACGGCAAAGCGTATTTTGCTAAGATTTTGCAAAAAAATTTGCTCTTTCGTTCCACAGAAAACTCTGCATTTTGATTTTGCAGATCAAATTTTGATAAGTTTGCCTTAAATTTGCGAGGTAAACGTTCTCTTTGCCAATGTACATTGTTAAAGCGTGATTTTGTTCGGAAATACTGAAAACACGGTTATGACAAGAAATTGTAAAGATTTTTCCGAACTTCTACCCCCTGAATCAACCATCCTACTTCGAACTCTCACTATCCGAAATTCCACCCTACGAACAACCCCATTCCGAACTTCTACCCTGCGAACAACCTCATAAATCGATGTTTCTCGATTTTACATTTAGACTAAACTCTACCTACCTTAATACCCTCCACCATAATATTTCATTTGTAACTCATCGAAATAATCATTTGCGACCCTATAAGGTATATACATATATTTTTGATCAGCGTAAAATTCTAAGTTGATTTAACCACATCCGGCCGTCTGTTGTAATCACGCTATCTTCCGAACGAGTTGAGATAGGAGGATGAAATGCTGTTCACACGTGTCTTAAATCAAGTTGGAAGTTGAGCTTTGTTATAGCCCCCGTATAGCAGTGCCGTCGATTTCAGCTATTTTAAGGCTTTTAGCTACGTTTTCAGAACGAATTAGTTTTAATATGCCTCCAAAACTTACCGACTTATGCCCATCTTTTATTATAGCCCCCATATTCCGCCCTATTTCAGCTGATTTGTTGTTATTAGCTACATTTCCAGGCCGAATTAGGTATAATTCAATCAATCACCAAGAAACGTCTCCACAAAAAAATTATGGATATAGGTCTACGTTTTTTTATAGCCTCCATATAGCAGTACCGTCCGATTTCAGCTATTTTAAGGTTTTTAGATACATTTCTAGAACGAATTAGTTACATAACATACCGAACATAACGCTTTTTACTTGTTTGATTTCGCTTAATTTTATTGTATTTTATTTGTATTTCCCTTAATTTTATTTTAGATTATTTTATTTCACTTAATTTTATTTCAATTTACTTTACATTATTTCACTTAATTTTATTTTACTTCATTTTATATTGTTTTATTTTTTTATTTTATTTCATTTTATTTTTTATTTTACTTCATTTGATTTATTTTGATCTTATTTTAATTTATTTCGTGTAATTATTATTTAATCTTTATTAAAATTATTTTATTTTATTTTTATTTCATATTAATTTATTTTGTTTTATTCTATTTTATTTAATTTTATTTTATTTTTATTTTATTTTATTTTATTTTATTTTATTTTATTTTATTTTATTTTATTTTATTTTATTTTATTTTATTTTATTTTATTTTATTTTATTTTATTTTATTTAATTTTATTTTACTTTATTTCACGTAATTTTATTTTATATTATTTTATTTTAGTTTATTCTATTTTATTTTATTTTATATTATTTTATTTACTTTTAATAATATCAGTTTCATTTCATTTTTTCGCTCGTCTCAATTTTACATGTCTTATTTATTATTGCCAAGTAAAAAATAATGCAAAGATGATAAAACGTTCTGTGAAACAAATATCATTCACACTTTGCAAGAGAGCTGAGAGACTTACCAATATGGCGGAAAAATTGAGCAAGAGAGCACAACAACTGTGCTAAAAGAACGGGGATAGACAAATTTGCTAAGTGCAAGGGAAATTGAAAAGTAATTTTGTGGAACAAAAAAAGGTTATCACTTTTCAAACTAACTACTTTTTGATAAATGCAAAATGAAAAGCGATAAGTTGTTTCGAGGAATAGGGCCCTGCTCTCGAATTACTTTGATTTGTTTTGAAGCGATTTGCATTCGTTACCTCAATTAGACGGCAAACGTTTTTTCAGGAGCGAGTCCATATTTCTTGGGAAAAGGGCCTGAAAGGTGTAAAAACCCCCTATGTCACTATATGTGGCTGTCGGAGAGAACGATAACTCTCGAACTGTTCAAGCGATTTGGTCCAACATTTGGTTTTCGACATATTATATCCAAACTTAGTTTCATGGGGCAATACCGGTCCACAACTTCCGGTACTTCTCCCCAATATTTAAAAAATGTCACTAAAATGCTAGGACGATATCACATGAATGGGGCAACCAATTTGGTCCAAACTGTAGTCCTCCTAATATTTTGTCAAAAAATTTAAAAAAAAAATTAGTTTAACTTCTGAAATGGCCCATATCGGTCCTCCCTAAGGGTACCTCCCCCACAAAAGTTTAACATATGTGTCTTACTGCAGTTAATTCCTAATCCACATTTTTGTCGGTAAGTTCAAATGTCCAAAAAGGCCACAAAATTCAGAAGAGACCTTAAATACATTCGATCTGTCCGTAGGTGAAAGTTTCACTTCACATTGGCTGAGGGTATATATCTGTCGGCAAAGACTGACACTTTTTTTACTTGTTTATAAATCAATCTATAGGTATTTCTTTGTCTATAGTATGCCTTTTCTGTTATCTACTGAAGACCTTAAGATGGCTACTTGTGTCTATGATGATCGCTGAGGTTTTTTTGTTGTCTCTGGAACTTCTCAAGGGGTCGCCTGTTATCTATAATGTTGAGAGGTCTTTGTTGTCTGTAGAAACCACAATAGGTCTTCTGCTGCCTAAGAAAATCTCAAGGGAACTTCTGTTGTCTATAATAGGCCTTGAGAGGACTTCTTTTGAATATAGGGGTTCTTGAGGAAACTTTTGTTGTCAATAGAAGATCTCGGGAGGTATTTTATTGTCTGTAGAATACATTAAGATGTCCTTTGTTGATGCCGGCAGGTATTATCAGAGCTTTTGGGCTATGTTATGAGGAAGTATGGACTTATGGAACAGAATTCTATTGTCGTCATAGGGCCACAAATACAACACGCAGCAAAACATTTCAAAGCGTTCCTAGACATATTCATAAACCAAAATTGTTGTATGAGAGTTACCCAAACGAATGGACCGATGTAGTTCATATAGCCAACATCTACTAGTAGAAGGACGGACAGGGCTATATCGGTCTTCATTAGCCTTAAAAATGAGGATATAAAAATTGTTGCGTTTATGTCGGCATAAACTTAATTTATATAATATACATATTAGTAGCCAAGATAGGTTCGATTGTGCTTGACGATAAAAATGAGGTAACATATTATTTAGCCATAAATATAAGCTAATTTTTCGCTTTGTTCCTTTAGACAAGTTTACATAAATAAAATATTTTTAGATTCTTTGTATAATTACGCGCTGTAATAAGAATTAAATTGGGCCAAAGAGTTGTTTGTTTTAATAATTGTCTACTTTCCTTGTATTTTGTTTCGTCCTCTATTTACCCTTCTACTCTTCTACTTTATGTGTCTAGCTATATAAAAACACAAATATATGTTTTTCTAAAATATTTAAATGTATGTAAATGTTTTATGGTCTCCTACCACCATCAAACCACCAACATCATCAACACAATACATTCATACATCTGGGATATAGAATACTTACTCTTGGAACTTTTCTTGTAGAACAACAGTCACAACCGAACTTAGTTCCCTTTATTTGTATATGCCTGTCACATAGAAGTCAGCCATAAAAATTGTAACTTTTGTAGAAAAACTTTTTTGACTGTTGTTAAAAATAAACAAACAAATTACGGAATTTGGAACTCTTCTAGTTAAAAGTTTGGAAAACATTAAATTTGTGTATCCTTTTTCTGTCTTCTCATAATTGGCCATAAACTACTTAACTCATCTGTGATATTTCATATGTCTAACAAAAGCAAAAAAATAACATGTGTCTTTAATGTTTCAAAAATAAAGTAAAATAAAATATAACAAAAAATCTTTTAAATGTATAAACACCATTTCCATGTTGTTTGTTGTCAATTGCTTATAACAATTAAAAAAATACAATGTAATATTTGAAAAAAACTATTAATAATTTTAAAACCTTTTTGTTGCATTTGTGTTCAATTATTGTAGAAATATGCAAATGTAATTTTAAAAAAATACCAAAATATTTTTTATAAAAAAATCACATAAATATTTCTTTTATTTATATATTTCTGAAAATCTAAAAAAAAAACTAACACAAACAATAATAACAACAACAGGATCGTGAATTTGTGGAAATGGAAATACCATTCAATGGAGGACAGCCGAAACGTCCTCGTTCACCATCACCAATGGCTAGTCCGGCACATTCGACCAATAGTGCCATGGGTTTGGTACAATCCTGCTGTGGACGTTGTTGTTCGCAACGTTATCAGGTAATTGAAAAAAATTGAATATTTTAAAATATAACTATATATATTTGGGCGATCCATACCAATTTTTTTGCAGCTTCTACGTCCTAAATATTTCCCATTTGATCCAAAAATCATATATATGAAATTTTATGGCGGTGACTAAACAACGAATCCTACAAAAAATTGTGAAAATCGGATCGAATTTTGATATAGCTTCAATATGCATATTTGGACGATTTTGGGAATTTTGGGCCCTATATAGTTTTATCGAAAACCGATCCCATTTCCACAATTTTATTTATTTATTTTTTTTTTTGACACGTTTTTAGCCACAACACATTTTTAGGATTCGTTTTTTAGCCATCGCCATAAATCTCATATATAAGATTTTTGGAGTTTCAAACATTTTTTTCTGTTTTTGGTTCGCCCTAATATACCTACATGTTCATTTATCTTAAATTACTTAATATTTTTTTTACTTTCTTCTTCTTCTACTAAAGGCCTGTGGGAAATATATGCCTGCCACCGGTAACGCTCAAAATAATCAAAACAATCAACCCATGGATGGCACCTATTTGGTTGAGGCCTCATTTTAAGGCTTCACATTAACGTATGGGAATCCAAACAAACTACTTTATCTAGTTATGTAGATTTAAAGCAGAACAAATTATTTTCTTAGGTTTTTATTATAAATTTTGGTTCTTCAGTTAAAGATAGACCACAAAAAACCAAATAACAACAACATAACAAAGTAACTAATAACAAAAACAACAACAACAAAATGTTATCAATAAAAATAACTAGTCATAATTTTTAAATTAAAACAAACAAAAAATTCTTAGAAAAAATTATTATTACAAAATTTCAATAAATTAGAAAATGAAGAACTGTAAAAAAGTTTTTGAAAACAAAAATTCAAAATGTAAAATTGTTTTTTAAGATATTTTAAAATGATTTATTAAGTTTTTGATGAAAAAAAAAAACAATTCTAAAAAATTCAATACATTTCTGCTTTTAAAAGTGTGTGGTTATTCCAAATTTTAAGTAGATTTTTGGGAGCCTAGAAAAAATTCTAAAAATGATTATGAATTCGCACAAAACTTTATTGGGAGATTTATCAGCTATAATATAAACGTTTAGAAGAAACAATTATAAAGCAGCAGGTATTTGTATCTGTCTAATGGCGGAAATCTTAAATCCTAACCGAAGGCCGCCATTTCTCAATCTCTAAATGCTTAAATATTTTATCAGGCAAATACGAGTTTGTACTCGTTGCAGGTATTTGTATCTATCCAAGCATCAAAGACGTTCATTTGAGAGTTATGTCTGTTGTGACTTATGCCACGACACTCGATTTTTTGATCTCTTAATGTGATAATAGCTGGTTATATAGGTGTGTCCGGCAACCTCTCTCAGTGAATTTTACTCTCTCAAGCAAGAAAAATTGCAGAAAGTTATCGAACAGCATTTTGCAAAAACTTGCAAGAAAGTCAGCTGTTTCCGAAAATGTATGAAATTTGTTTTTGTCTCTTTTGATGTTTACAACCAAACGGAACAAAAACATAAATTTTAAAATTGCAGTTTACTTATTTATCCACAACGCTTTAGAATCTAAAAAAGTGCAATTCTGAAATTGTCTTGGTCAAAAATGTTAACATTTCGAGTTGTTTACATTGAAAAGGCCCTTAAAAGTCAGCTGATCAGACTTGCAAATTGTTTTGCGGGACAAATTTTCCCAACAAAAATTTGCAAGTTCTCAGTCAAAAACTCTCCAAAAACCTCTCCAAACTCGCTCTCTTTTGCTGGATAATTTTGTTATCGAACATCATTCATTAAATTTTTTTACGAATTTGTACAAATTTTTGGGTTATCGTACATACCTAATGTATAGATAGCCCAGGTATGAAAATCGCTGAAAAATACAATCTTGTTGCCATAGCTTAAAATGTCAAATGACATGGTGCAATAATAAAGGTAGATGTATCGGCATAGTTAGTCAGTTTTACACAAAACAAATGGAATTTAGAACTTCACTATTTATGTTAAAAGTACCAAATAAACAAGTAAAAAAGTATCAGTCGGCTTGGCCGACAGAGATATACCCTCAGCCTGTGTATATTGAAACAAATTTTTCCCAAAAAAACGCATGTATTTAGGGAATTTTGGGCGTTTGAACTGACAAAAATGTTGATTAGGATTAGAGATCAAAAGTTTTGCGGAGGAGATACTAAAAAGAATGGGTTCTTTACAACTTCAGGGATGTTTGCTCAAGAAGTATGGACTTACCCCTGAAACAACTTTTACCATCGCAATTGAGGCAGCGAATGCAAGTTGCTTCAACAAAAATCAAAGTGATTCGAAAGCAGGTCTTAAAGTGAACATGTATCCGAAATTTTGTGTAGGAGGTACCGGATGGAGTGGACAAATATAGTCCATATTTGAACCTGATCTATATCTGGTAGATAAATTAAGATGTGTAAAGTATGGTCCAATTCGGCCACTTTCTTCAAGAGTTATCGTACGCACAATTTTACCGAACATTTTTGAACTTTTGTGGGGGAGGTACCTGAAGGAGTGGACCGATATGGCTTATCTTCGAACTTAAACTATGTTTGGACAAAATATTACTAAGACCAAACTTTGGACCGAATCGGCAGACCTGTTCGAGAGTTATTTTGCCCTCCAACCTCCTCACGGTGTCATAGGGGTTTTTTGCAACTTTCAGGCTATTTTCTCAGGAAGTGAATAAAGTTGATGTTTTGTTGGTAGAGAAGAGCCACAGAAATATCCAACAGGAACATCAACGAACAGTGGACTGTATTTTTTATAAATTATTCCTCATAGCCAATGAGGAATAATTAGCGGTGATAAAGAGAAGGGAAATAAAACACAGGAATTAGTTTTTTCTTAAAACGTTATAAATGGTAATTCAGTTTATTGGTTTTATGTTAGAGACGAGATGCTTACCAGTCGGTTAGTGCGAGAGAAGTGTTTTTTATTCAAAGAGAAGAGCACAGGTAAAGCAAAGGTATTAACATTCGTTCAATACAGTTGACGAAAGCAAAGTAGAGGTGTGAAATTAGTACAATTCAGTAACGTATTATTAAATATAGAAGGACTTCAAAAGATTTGATTATATGTAGTTTACATTGGAAGGTGAAAATATATACACTACGAGAATACATTCTTGCACATAATAAATTGTTTAAACGAAGTTTAAACATGCTCCCGCGCCTTGGCCAGAATGGGCAATAGTTGTGGGGTGACAGGCCATTCCAGATTTTGAAACCGCTGGAACATTTCAGGTCTTCTTGTGAGTGTTGTGCTGGTTGTTAGGGAAAGGAGCTAATCAGCTGGATCGACCTATAAAGTAAAAGATATTAGCGCATGGTTGAACCTATAAAGAGGAAACAAGATATGAGTATTTTTTTCATATTTTGATGTAGAAAGAATTTTTTATTTCATATTATATTTATTAAGAATTAGTTTTCCCAGAGCCGGGATCGAACTCGGAGCCTCTCGCACGATGGTCTGAAACGCTTCCTCGGGACTACTGGGATAGATGAAACGACACGAGCTTAGTATTGGGTGGGGGTAGGCATCTTTCCATTATTACAATTATAGTTTACAACTCTGCAACTACACTTCTTTGGGTTATGCTATTTTTAGACCTTTAAGGATAGCGGGAATGAAAATCGAAAGTATACAATTTTACACTTATACGTGATTTGAATGTAACTATGTATTTAAAGAATTTAATTAGACAAGAAAATATTAATTTGGAATTTGACGGAAAGCGGAGTTGAACCGGGGACCTTGGGGTTGGTAGTCTGGTGCGTACCCACTAGGCTACTCCATAGGATGATGTTAAGTTGGCACTGACTGTCCATGATATGTGCGATATTGCTGATATTCTAAATTAATGTGAATACATGATTGACAGGTAATGATTGATGTTTATTTTCAAATTTCATTTAAACTTAGAATTGATTGATATTTCATTCTTCCGTATCAGTAATGCTGCTGCTGGTTCTATTTTTAGATTTTATTCTATGTAACTTTCTTCAACTACTCATAGTTTGCAACTTTACTTCCTTTTTCCATTTTCGAATATTTCTAAACATTTTTTAATGTTATTTAAATAAATAAAATTTTGCTCCGAGTAGGGATCGAACCTTGGACCCTTGGCTGATAGTCCAACACACTACCACCAGGCTATGGTAAGTCTATGATAAAGTCTGACATTTTGGTCAAGTGAGTGAGCAGGTGTATATGATCATTAGTACATAACAATAGAGACACTCAAAGAAAATTTGAGTCAGTGGAATTAACTAGAAATATATTTTAAGAAGAAATCATTTAAAAAAAACTAACCAATAAGTTAGTCCTCCCCTCCCAACGAATGGAAACGATTTTTTGAACGAGAATCAAAGGAATACTTATGGATTATTCTGGAGTTTTGAACATTTGAAGTGCATTGTGTTACAGCCGTATTAGAATTGTCACAGTATTGGTTTCCAGTTTTTATAGATTTGAATTTTTTTCGGGACGAGGTTTTGTATTTAGGTTTTTTATTTTGGTTGATTGAAACTAAATTTGATGCAATGAATTCCGATGTAGAGGCCAGAGTGTTTTCTGCGAAAATCGGGCCACTAAGTACCCAGCCAAAAATGGTTTTGTATGCAGATGTATTACCAAGTATATTTCTCTTTATGCCTTCAAGTGTTATGAGTCTTTCGACATCCGCTCCAAGTATGATGTCTATATCCGAGGATTCATAAAAGCGCGGGTCTGCCAAATCTATATCTTTAAGCGAGCTATTATCATTGATTTTAAAAGAGATTGCGGGTAGAGGTTTAGTTACTTGTGGTAAAATGATGGCTGAGACCGAGAATTTTATATTGTGCTTATTAGCTGCTACAATTATTTGACATTCGTTTTTCGAAATTTGTTTCTGACCACCAACGCCAGTAATTTCAAAAGACGAGTTGCTATTTTTCTTGGGAAGTTTTAAACGATTTACACATTCTTCAGAGACGAAAGTTCGTTGAGAACCAGAATCTATCAATGCTCGCAATGTGTGGAGTTTATTCATGTGTTCAATTTGAATCAATGCTGTTTGGAGTAGAATTGTATTAGTTGTCGCAGAGAAATTAGCTTGAACCTGAGACGTGATGTTCGGGTTCGATGTGGAAGGGTATTCTACTTGAGCCGAGTAATGTGTGGTTGGGGTTTGATTGGAGTCATTCGTTATCTCATTGCGTTTGTTGTTTGTATTGCTGGAGTAAAATGTATTAATATGTAGGAGAGTATGGTGGGTTTTGTGGCACATTAAGCAAGTATTTGTTGATTTGCAGTTGGTTTTTGTATGAGACGGGGATAAGCAGTTAATGCATATATTATGTTTCGTTACAAAATCGATTCGTTGTTGCGTCGTTAAATTGCGAAACTCAGGACAAGTTCTAACCTGATGATTCGCGTCACAGTATATGCACTTAATGTTAAATTTTTCTTGAGAGTAATGATTAGGCGTGTTGTAAGATTTATGAGATGAGACTAATTGTTTTTCCTTTGTATTTTTAATACTTTCAATTCGTTCTACGACTTCGAATCTGTTTGAAAGAAATTCGTCGAGCTGAGACCATGTAGGTAATTCACGGTGGTATTTCAAGGATTGTTCCCATAGAGACAGAGTTTGGACTGGTAATTTTGTGGAAATTAAGTGGATCAAAATAGGATCCCAACTTGCAGTATTAATATTAAGGGTATTTAAAGTGGAGAGACAATCATTAACTGTTGAATGAATTTGGTATATTGAATCGCTATTTTCGCTCGTTGCCAGAGGAATGTTGAATAAAATATTGAGCTGTTTGTCTACTAAGACGCGTTTGTTATCATAGCGAGCTTTTAAGGAGTTCCATGCCAATTGAAAATTGTCATCGCAGAGAGAATACCTTTTAACAATAGAACCAGCTTCACCTCTGGTCTTATTCCTTAAATGGTAGAGCTTTTGAGCTTGGGAAAGTTGTGGGTGACCTATGTAGACGGCAGTGAACATGTCACGGAAAGAAGGCCACTCTTCGTAACTTCCGGTGAAGGTCTCAGTATCGCATGGAGGAACCTTGAGATAAATATCTGAGTTTTCGAGAGGTGATCGATTGAATGTTAGCGGCACATTGGCAGAATTTTGAATTTGAGCGGAGTTGTACTGAGTATTTGCTCCAGATATTTTAAGAATATCTAACATTTGAGAACGGGATGTATAATACGCTTCAGACGTGATATTAAAATTTATTTTGGCATTTTCTTTAAAGTCTTTGTTATTTGAAGATTTGGGAGATAACATTACTGTTCTGTAAGACTCTTGCAATGTTTTCCAACGATGTTCTAACTCGTCCAATTTTATTTGCAGAACTGTATCAGTCTGATCAGTAATATCACACTGTTCAAATTGTGAGCATAAGTTAGCCAAATGATCGCAATCGAATAAGAATTTGTCATGTTCCGGAGACGTGAAGGAAGCATTTTGTGAATTTGCCGAAGCTGGAGAATTCTCTGAGAACGACATTTCTAGATTGCTAGCAGGATGCGAAGTTAAAGAAAAAGTTCCACAAATTATTGCTGAAAATTATACCCTTTTGATCAGTTTGGGATTCGAACCCACGACCTTACGACTGTAAGCCTGGAATTTTCCCACTGCACCACAGTTTGACGCAAAAAGTGTGGCAAACACTTAGGTAAATTATTTAAAGTCACTTTCTTATGTAGGTATATATAAATAAACTTTGAGGGTTTGCTTATGTACCCAATAAGAAGTATGTATCGATTTTTTTCTATCGCAGCTTTGGTGTATTTTCTGGTTTCTGTGTCAATATTAAACAATGTAGTGAGAAGGCAAGAGAGCGATTTACTGCAGTGATTATTACTGTTGCTTCTATTGCGTAAGGAGATGCAATGGTAATGTTTTTATCAAGAAATTACAGATTTAAAAAACGAATAGTGTAGAGAATTTGAACGAAAATGTTCTGCCACTTCAATTTAGAATTAAAAATTGCTAGGCCCAAGCGGGAATCGAACTCGGGTCCTTACGTGTGGGGATGAAATACACTAACCCCGAGCTACTGTTTGTTGATAGATAGGTTTAGCAAGCAGAGATTAGAAGCATTTAATTAAAATGTATGCGTTTTAGTGCCTTTTTACCACTTCTTCACAAAATTCGTTATTCTCCACAGATTAATATTTATATTTCACAATACACTTACCGACTCCTTGTTTTTTAAATAGCGTGTAGAGAGCAGAATGTTACCTCTGTTTATTTTGTTAATTTTTTTTCGCTGATCTTTACTAAACGGCAGAGAATGGACCATGAATAAAGTTGATGTTTTGTTGGTAGAGAAGAGCCACAGAAATATCCAACAGGAACATCAACGAACAGTGGACTGTATTTTTTATGGACTTGCCCCTGATGAAACTTATACCGCCGTATGGAGGGCAGTGAATACAAGTTGCTAAAGCAAAAATCAAAGCGATTCGAGAGATGGTCCTAAACTGAACTTTTCCAAATTTTTGTGTGGGAGGTACCCGACGAGTGGACCAATTGAGTCCATATTAAAACCTGATCTAAGTCTGGTACACGCTCCACGATGGGCAAAGTATGGACCAGATCGGTTACTCCCTTCAAGAGTTATCGTGCGCACAAATTTTCCGAACATTTTCGAATTTTTGTGCGGGAGGTACCGGAAGGAGTGGACCGATATAGCTCATCTTCGAACTTGAACTAAGTTTGGGCAAAATATTACGAAAGCCAAAATTTGAACCGAATCGGTTCATCCGTTCCAGAGTTATCGTGCGCTCCAGCCAGCCAGACAGACAGACAGACGGACGGACATTGCTCAATCGACTCCAAATTGTCTGAAACACATTTCGTCCAAACATACTTGGGGTCTAAAACCATTATTTCGATGAGGCACATTTTGCCCGTATGAAAGTGTATATACCCTTCATAGCCTAAAGGCTGAGGGTATAAAAAAATTAAAAATTACTTTTGCTTTGCTCCAGAATATTGTTGCAAGAAAAGTGTTCCTAACATAGCAAAAATTGTACCCAAACTTATTACAGTAGTTTCTACTTATTTGCATTAGTTGTAGCTGTGTTTTGGAGTTATCTGCCCAATTTCATTTTTCTTGTGTACACGGTGGGTCTAAGCGTCAGATTCAGGTCTGATCGGGTAAGGAGTTAACCTCACTTGTATAGGGGCATAAGCCTTCTCCCCGTGCTTGGAAAAGAGCTGGAGAGGATTATGGTGGCAAGGCTTGGGGAGTGCCGCGGCGTGAATCCTTCACCGCATCAGTTCCGCTTTGTAGAGTGTAGAGGTACGGTGGCGGTGTGGATGCATGTGCAGAACAGTCTGACTTTAAGGGTGCATTTGACTTCCTTTCGTGGGATAACGTGCTCGCTAAGCTGTCTGAGATCAGGTGTCGGGAGTTTGTTCACTGGTTAAGTTATTTCAGTGGACGAAGGGCTTGTGTCGTGGGAGCCAATGAGACGGTCTGGATAGATGTGGAGCGAGGCTGCCCTCAGGGGTCTATCTGTGGTCCATTTATTTGGAACCCCATGATGGATTCTTTGCTCGCCTTCAAGATATGTGCCTATGCTGATGATCTCATTATCATGATCGAAGGTGAGACTCGTGTCGAACTGGAACGTCGTGATGAGGAGGCTATTGCCATCCTGGTGGTCTGGGGTGACCGAGTGGGTGTTGAGGTGTCTAAGGAGAAGACTGAGCGAATGTTGCTGAAAAACATATTAGCGCACAGTCAACCTCTCCACGTTCGATTTGGTGACCACGGCATACAGTATGTCAAGCAAGTCAAGTACCTTGGGATAACGATGGCCGTGAGAATGAATTTCCTGCCGCACTTTGATCGTTTGAAGTACAACTTAACTGCTGTTGCTGATATGGTTAGAAGGGTCTTGCGGACCGACTGGGGTTTGAGCAGACGTTCCGTGCGCACCATATATGGTGGACTCTTTGTTGCCTATGCAACATATGGTGCCTCAGCAGAATTTGCTGTTGGGCGTAGGAAGCTCTTGTCGTGTCAACGAGTTGTCATGTTAGCATGTCTGCCAGTGTGTCGCACTGTGTCTACGGACGCAATGCAGGTGCTACTTAACGCGCTGCCCTTTGAACTGGAAGCGAGATGTAGGACTGTTCTGTACAAACTGAAACGTGGCTTGCAACTGTCTGAGGATGATTGGCTCGGGCCTTCTGATCTGGTGGATGGGGATGTTAGTCTGCTGTTAAGTGGCGGACTAGGTGGACGCACAGTGACAAAGAGAGGGTGACGTACGAATTTATTCGTGACGCTACGTTCGTACTTGACCGCCCAGACGTCGGCTTTAGCATGAGTCTGAGATTCTTACTGACGGGGCATGGCTCTCTAACTGCATTTTTATATGCAACAGGCCTGTTCGGGACTGCTTTCTGTGGGTGTGGGATGACTGAGGACTGGCGGCATATACTGACGGAATGCTGGTACTTTGATGACATTAGAGATTTAGTCAATATGGGTATCACGTATGGAGGGGCGGGGTGGGATTTCAGTAGGGCACTTGGAGACAGGCGGACTTTTAGTTGTTTAGGAAGTTGGTTTGCACATGAAGTATTTGTTAGGAGAAGGACTAGACTTATTGGAGGTAATTCCTCCACATAGTCATCTCTACAATTTGGGCGTGTTGGTGTTGGAGGAGAGTTGGTGGAGTTTATGTTTGTGCGGCGTCGTTTTTCCTGGTGTGGATGTCGTGCCAACCATCCGTGAGGGTGGTCTCGTACATTTTTTGTGTTGTGTTGTCCGTTGCCGCGGTCCCTATGGCCCCATTGTGCACTCCGTGAGGACAGCATGTTAATTGTTTGTGGTCCTGTCTTGTATGTTTGTTCCGCTGGCTTATATGGAGGAGGTCACCAGTCCGGGGCTGTTTGGAGTCCAACTGGTAGAGGTCATTGGCCACGAAGCCTGACCGGAGGCTACATTCTGGTACCGCGGATACCAGGTGCCCCCAGATCCTCGGATCTGGCCTGGCAGTTGATGTTGGCTCCTTGTGGGAGCATCGCGGTGGCTGTGGTTTGGACCCAAATCGCGAGTAGAGCTTCGGCTGTAATGTGGAGTTGCATATCAACCGGGTGCCTGACCCATAGAAAGGCAGGAGTTTAGATAGGCTCCGCTCCTAACCAAGGTGGCGATCACGTCCAAATACGTGTTAGCGAATTGGTACTCGACGTATGTATCTCAAACACGGTAAAACCTACGAAAACATCATAAAGGACAATCTTATAGAGAATTTTCACTGCTACAACATTTTTTTAGCCCCATTTCGATAGGACTTGCTGTTTCCAAGAAAAATCGGGAAAAACTAAAATAAAAATAAAAATGTGAACTTTGACCGCGATTTATTTAAAAATCCCTCCAGCGATTTTTCTTGTTTTTGGATTTTTCTCACCTACGAACATTTCTGTTTCAAAATCCGTAAAAACTTCCCAGGTGTAAGCGGTTTTCACTTAAAGTTAGTTAAGGCGCACCATGTATGACATTGTTTTATAAGGTAGCGATAGAGTCAATGCATTGTCCCAATTTGAACTTCTAAATCTCAATAACGGTAAAAACCTAAAAACCCCCAAAAAAATTACAACTTGAATCGGGATTTATTTTAAAAGGGCACCTGCGATTTTTTTGTTTTTTTTTATTTTTCTCATCTATGGATTTTGTAGTTTCAGAATCCGCAAAAACTTCCCAGGTGTAAGCACCTTCCATTTAAAGTTGCTTCAAGAGCACCGTGTGTTACAACAGAAGTTTTTTTTGGAACAATTCACCGATGTATCTACCTTTATTATTGCATAATGTCGACAACAGTAAAAAATGTCAACCCTGCTTTTGACAGACCATAATAAGAAAAAAATTGTAATAAGCTGTTAGCTGTGGGTTACCTATACACAATTCTACCATGACTTGTATGAACCTTTCATTACAAGTATGTGCAATGCATACTTTTAGGCGCATTGATTGGTTACTGCCGAAATCAAGATTGCCGTAAAATTGTTGTGAATCAGAAGGTCCTTTAAAGTTTAAATAATGTAAAGGGCATTTAGCAAATGTTTAAATAAATGGATTTACTCCAAATCTCTCCCAAAAGTATGTAAAAAGATTTTATGTAACTTTTTAACAACTTTACTCACTGTTTATTTTACAACAATTTCATTTGTTTGTTCTGTAGTTGTTAAAAACAAAAGACATTTTAACAACTTTTCTATCGATAAAAGATACAGAATTACTATACCTAATGAGTGGTGCATACTTTTAGGCGAAATACAGTATTTTTTCCTGCTATCCTACAGTCTTCAAAGCTATACTATAACTAATGAATGGATAACACCGTGGTACAAAGGTTAGCATGCTCATCTTGTTTACAGCGATATAAGGGTTTTCGTGGACAAGTCAATGCCTTTTGACATAATCATCAAAAAGCTCTAAATAAATCCTAAGGTTACCAACTAACATGACTGATGAACATCTTTTGATAGTTAAAGGGGTTAATTGACATTGCTTCCATTTTCGCTTAAGTGCTGTCCAATGGCTGCTCGAGAAATATGGACGATGTCCTAAAAAATCCTACGGTCCTAAAGTAGCTGGATGATCCTGTTCAGTATGGAATATTTCGGACCGACATATTCCGACATTGTCGGTCCATATCTTCAGGTACTTCCTAAGCAAGAGTTCACACTTTTCGTATTGTGTTGAAGTTTCAAGTGCGGTAATGGTTGTTGTTTCTGTTTTAACAGTGTTTTTAGGTTCCTTTACTGCTTAATCTGGCTCTGGGTCTATCTCCAGTTCTAGGAACCTGCTTGATAAGCTTGTTGATTTAGGGCAGCATCCGGCAAAAAGGGGCACACATGCCCTTGATGAAAATAACAGCAGAACAACCACTATTCATTCTTCCTTCAGAAGTCAAAGGAAGAAGTCAATGGCTCATCTATTCTTCAGTAGACGACCCAATGGGCCATCTACTCTACAGTAGACGACCCAATGGGACATCTACTCTACATATCTACAGTAGACGACCCAATGGGCCATCTACTCTACAGTAAACGATCCAATTGGCCATCTACGCTGCAGTAGCCGAACAAATGGGTCATCTAATCTACAGTAGACGACCAAATGGGCCATCTACTCTACAGTAGACGACCCAATGGGCCATTTACTCTACAGTAGACGACCCAATGGGCCATCTACTCTACAGCAGACGACCCAATGGGCCATCTACTGTACAGTAGGCGACCCAATGGGCCATCTACTCTACAGTAGACGACCCAATGGGCCATCTACTCTACAGTAGACGACCCAATGGGCCATATACTCTACAGTAGACGACCCAATGGGCCATATACTCTAAAGTAGACGACCCAATGGACCATCTACTCTACTGCAGACGACCCAATGGGCCATCTACTCTACAGTAGACGATCCAATGGCCCATCTATTCTACAGTATACGACCCAATTGGCTATCTACTCTACAGTAGGCGACTCAATGGAATCGGATCTCTCGAGTTACCTAAACCTCCTCAACAATTCATTCCAGTTTATCCATTTTTTATAGAAAAATTTAATTTAGATAACTTTAAAAAATAGTTCAACCAACTTACCAACGAAAACCCTAGTTCTAACCCCAACTACAGTTCATTCCAGTTCTATTCTGTAAAAAAATATCAAGACGGGTTTTTTTCAGTGAACCTCCAATGAGGGAGGCTCGCAAAGAAAGGGCCAAAGTGCAAATATTCTCAGATCAAGAATACCAAATTAAAATAAATGGATTGTTGCCAATATCAATCATGTCACAAAACGTTTGTTGTAATGTCATTCTCATTCCTGCCATTAGGTATCGATAGATTGGATTCGACTGGACCTCTTTAATAGATATTTTAACCATACATCACGTTAGAGGTATATTTCGAATTGATTTGATTTCCAGACGATCCTTTTAATATATTCAAATTACAGTTCATAGTAAAGGGTAAAACAAAACTTTGGGTTCATCTGTTGATTAGTGTCATAGTCTAAAATTGAAATAAAAAAAAAAAAAACAAAAACTAAAAAATTATAAATTAAAAAATATAGTTTAAAAAACTGAAAATTGAAAAATTAAGAACAAATTAAAAAAAGGGTTTTAGTAAAGGAAGTAAGTTACAAACAAAATTAATTTCATAAACAAAAAACAACTACATATTTTGATTAAGTAGTTTATATCTAAATGAAAAACAAATTAATTTGAATTTTTGTAATAATTCCTAATAAAACAACTATCATAGATTTTAGAAGACAATTGTTTAAATGATTTTTTTAAATACGAATACACGACCTTAAATACATTAACCTTAAATCAAAAATTTTGTTATAAGAAAATGAAACAAACAAAAAAAAAAAAACGACGACAAATTAAAACCCCTCCCACAATCATTCATCCAAATCTTTTAAGAAGAAATACTTTATTTTTCATTAACCTCCTCCCATCACCATACATTCCAAATCCCGGAACAAGAGTACTCACACAGTTAATTACAAACAGCTAACTATTAATTAAAGACAAAAATAAAGAAACAACAAAAAAACCAAATCATTAACAAGAACTTTAAACATGAAAAGAAGAATGCTGCCAAAAAACACTAAGAACTAACAAAAAAAAATCGACAACAACACAAACTTACTAAGTCGACAACAAATGTAATTCTATCACAAAATCTCTCCCACATTAACATTTTAAGAAACAAAAAAACAATTCACACAACTCTTCACCAAACACAAAAAAGTTCCAACCTTAACAAAAGAAAATCCCTCTTTTAAGAAAAGAAACACAAAAACATCTAAAAACACGAAACCTAACCTCAAACACAAACAAAATGAGAACTTAATTTAACTTCCATGCTCTAAGCTGTTCTTTGAAAATCAATTTTTTTTTGTGTGTGTCTGTGTCTATAAACTAACAAAAGAATAAATTAATACAACAAAGAAACCTAAACAACATAACGAACACAAATAACATCCTTAAGAAGAAAACAAGAAAAAAAAAACATTGTAAAAACTAATAATAATAATAAATAAATAAAACAATATTTTAGTGTAAATGTTAATAATAAAAAATAAAAAATACACACATTGTTTTATTCAGTCATATACACAATATTTTTTATATTTTTTATTGTATATTTTTTATTGTATATAAGTATCAATACTTATATACAATAAACTGGCAAGAAATATATCGCATAGAAAATGTCAACGATCAACTTACTTTTCTCCAAGAGAAATGTAATGAGATCTTAAATGAGTTTGTGCCATTAAGAAAAATTTCGCCGAAGAATAAAGAGAAACCTTGGTTCAACAATCGTATTAAACAAAAAATTCTTAAGAGAGATTCTGCGTACAAACGATGGAAAAGATTCAAAACGTCAGAGCTCTACACACAGTTTAAATCATTGAGACAAGAAGTAACCAACATGATACAGAAGGCAAAATTTGCATATTATAGAGATAAATTTTCCTCGGCCGTTGACAGCAAATCCAAATGGAGGCAAATACGTGAGATTGGCATTGGCCAGAAGAAACAATCCCTCTCGTATGCAGAGCTTGATATAGAGGATTTAAATAATAAATTTGTTGCACATAACACCACAAACAATGATGAAAATGTATACATTAATTTGAATATTGCACGTAACGAGAATGAATTTTCCTTTCGATGTACCGACCAGGAAGAAGTATTTTCTATTTTCAAGACAATAAAATCGAATGCTGAGGGTATGGATGGTATAAATCCAAAACTGTTGAGAATACTCCTACCAACAATTTTGCCATTTATAACATATATTTTCAATACGGTACTTTCAAAATCTGTTTTCCCAGATACGTGGAAACAAGCAAAAATTTTGCCACTTCCTAAGTCTAACAATGATTTTCGTCCCATATCAATATTGCCACTTATATCTAAAGTTATGGAAAACCTAATGTATAAGCAAATCAATAACTATCTAACCAACAACGACTTATTAACTGATCGACAATCTGGCTTTAGGAGTAAAAGAAGTTGTATTACTGCCCTAATCGATGTCACAGAAGACCTAAGAAACAACATGGACAACAAGAGAGATTCACTACTTATACTCTTAGACCACAGCAAGGCATTTGATACAGTTAATCATTCTATTCTACTGACTAAACTTGAAAAGTTGTGTAATTTCTCATCATCAGCTTGTCGACTCATAAATTCGTACGTCAGTAATCGCACACAAACAGTTTTTCATAACAATAAATTTTCGACTCCATTATCAATACGTAATGGTGTCCCTCAAGGATCAGTTCTGGGACCTTTGTTGTTCTGCATCTATATCAATGATCTTCCAGAAGTATTGAAACATTGCCAACTACATATATACGCAGATGATGTCCAGTTATATATGGGATTTAAAACACAAGAGCTTAAAAGCAGTATAGAGAGAATCAATGATGATTTAGATAGAGTTAACACTTGGGCTACAAATAATAAACTTATGATAAATCCGACAAAATCTAAGTGCATCCATATAACAAATAAGAAGCAAATTAATAACCCTGAATATTTGAAGATAAATGGCTCCAAAATTGAGTATGTTGCCTCTGCTTCCAATCTTGGAGTTCTTTTCAACGACAGACTGTCATGGACTAACCACATCAACTTGGCATCTGGTAAAGTGCATGGAATGCTACGTAACCTATGGTTAGTCCAAGCCACAACACCTTTGCAAATACGTATGTTACTAGCGAAAACATATTTAATCCCAACACTTTTTTATGGTCTTGAATTATTTTATAACTGCGATGCCTCAGATCAACATAAACTTAATGTTGTATTTAACAATATCGCAAGGTATATTTTTAATAAAAGACGCTGTGATCGTATTTCTACATACGCCTTCAAAATATTCAACATGAGTTTTGACGATTATCTGAAGTACAAGAGTCTTTTATTTTTACACAAAACTATAGCATGTAATGAACCATCTTACCTAAAACAGCGCATAAAATTTGCAAATTCAAAAAGAGGGAAGAAAATTACACAGTTCAAATTTAAAACCACAAAGTCCGAAAAACAGTTTTTCATACCAACGATTCGTCTTTGGAATAGTCTTCCACCAAACATACAAATAATAAGCAACAACCTGCGGTTTAAAACTGAATTAAAAAATTTAATTGCTTCACAAAAATATACACTATTAATATAGTTTATAATTAAGACCTAATATTGTACTTGTATAAACAGCCTTATACCACTAGCACTAATTTATAAGAATCTAGTCATTCTCATTGTGCTAGGATAAACGAAATAAATAAATAAATAAATAAATAAATTTTCTAGGAAATCATATCAGAAATCAGTAATTCGAAATAAAACACATTTTTATATATGAGTCCGCAACTCAGCGAACATTCTTCTGTAAAAAGTCAACCCAGCAAAATGTTGTAACAAAAAATTATTTCAGAGCACTATTATGATAAAAGTATAGTTAGTCAAGTCGTTGTGTACATAAAATTAAAGCAGACAAATTTTTCTGTGGAAAAAGATAGTTCAGCATTTTTTTTCTTAGTTTTTGTATACAAAATGCACTCAGCTAACTTTTTCAATGGAAAAATGCTGAATTGAATTTCTTTCAATCTGAAAATTCAATTCACCAACTTTTTCTATAGAATAATCCAATTCAGATAACTGTTTCTATGGAACAAGTAAAAAAAGTGTCAGTCGGCTTTGCCGACAGATATATACCCTCAGCCAATGTGAAGTGAAACTTTCACCTACGGACAGATCGAATGTATTTAATGTCTCTTCAGAATCTTGTGGCCCTTTTTGGACATTTGAACTTGCCGACAAAAATATGGTATAGGAATTAACTGCACTAAGACACAAATGTTGTACCTTTGTGAGGGAGGAACCGGATGTTGTGGACCGGTATTGCCCCATGAAACTAAGTTTGGATGTAATATGACGAAGTCTAAATGTTGGACCAAATCGGTTGAACATTTCGAGAGTTATCGTGCTCTCCGACAGCCACATATGGTGGCATGGGGATTTTTTACACCTTTCCGGCTGTTTTTGAACTTTTGTGGGGGAGGTACCTGAAGGAGTGGACTGATATGGCTTATCTTCGAATTTAAACTATGTTTGGACAAAATATTACGAAGGCCAAATTTTGGACCGAATCGGTAGATCCGTTCGAGAGTTATCTTGCGCTCCATCCACTACACACGGTGTTATAGGGGCTTTTTGCATCTTTCAGGCTATTTTCTCAGGAAGTATGGATTTGCCCCTGATGAAACATGTACGGTGGGGCAATAATACAAGTTGTTGCAACAAAAATCAAAGCGATCTGAGAGCAGCTCCTAAACTGAACTTTTCCGAAATTTTGTGTGGGAGGTACCAGAAGGAGTGGACCGATTGAGTCCATATTGGAACCTTATCTAAGTCCGGCAGAAATTTCACGATGTGCAAAATATGGACCAAATCGGTTAAGCCCTTCACGAGTTATCGTGCGCACAAAATGTCCGAACATTTTCGAACTTTTGTGGGGGAGGTACCCGAAGGGGTGGACCGATATCGCCCTTCTTCGAACTTAGACTAAGTTTGGACAAAATATCACGAAGGCCAAATTTTGGACCGAATCGGTTAATCCGTTCGGGAGTTATCGTGCGCTCCAGCCAGCAGGACAGACAGACGGACATGGCTAGATCTACTCCAAATTGTCTGAAACACATTTCGTCCAAACATACTTGGGGTCTAAAACCATTATTTGGATGAGGCACATTTTCATCGTATCAAAGTGTATATACCCTCTTTAGCCTAAAGGCTGAGGGTATAAAAAGTGTCCTTTCAACGAACATTTTCTGCAGAAAAAAACTAATTCATAAACTTTTTCCTATAAAGAAAGCTTTTTCATAGAACTTTTTCTATAGAAAAAGTATATTCAGCAAGATTTTCTATAGAAAAATCAATTTAGCGTAATTTTTGTAGAAAAATCAAGAAAGAAAAAAGAAAGAAAGAAGAAATTTAGTAAAATTCAACTAGTCAACTAGAAAATATTTTTACGGAAATGTCCATTCAACGAAAATTTTCTGTAGAAAATGTCAATTCAGCGAACTTTTTCTTAAGAAAAAGGTAATTCAGCAAACTTTTTTTATAAAAAAAAGTCTATTCAGGGAACTTTCCCTATATAAAAATGCAATTCCGTCAACTTTTCCTATCGAAAAAGTCAATTCAGCGAAATTTTTCTATAGAAATATGAAATTCAACTAACGTTTTCTATAGACAAATGCAATTCAGCAAACATTTTCTATGGAAAATTAAATTCTCCAAAGCTTTTCTATAGGAAAATGCAATTCAACTAACTTATTCTTTAGAAAAATGCAATTCGCTTAACTTCTTCTATGGAAACTATAATTCTTCTATGGAAAATATAATGCCGCTTAGTTTTCTATAGAAAAATGTATCCAGCTAATTTTCAATTTCCATGGAAAAATCCGGAACTGCATTTTCTTCAAAGGAACAATTCAATTCCGCCACTTCTTCTATACAAAAATGCAATTCAGCTAACTTTTTCTATTGAAAATGCAATTTAGCAAACCTTTCCTATAGAAAAATGCAATCTTTTTCCTTAAGAAAAATACAATTCAGCGAACGTTTTTATAGAAAAATGCAATTATGCTACCTTTTTCTATGGAAAAGTGCAATTCATCTAACCTTTTCCATGGAAGAACGTAATTCAGCAAACTTTTTCTATAGAAAAATGCAATTCAACAAACTTTTCTTATAGAAAATGCAATTCAGATAACCTTTTCTACGGAGAAATGAAATTCAGAAAACTTTTCCTATAGAAAATGCAACTCAGCAAAATTTTCCTATTGAAACATGCAACTCAGATATCTTTTTCTATGGAGAATTGTAATGCAGCTAAATTTTTCTTAGAAAATGCCATTCAGCAAACTTTTTTTACAGTAAAAAGCAATTCGGCAAAAACTTTCTACAGAAAAATGGAATTCAGCTAATTCAGTAACTTTTACTAAGGAAAAATGCAATTCAGCAAACTTTTCCTATGGATAAATGCAATTTAGCTAACTTTTTCTATGGAAAAATTTAATTCAGCTTACTACTCCTATAAAAAATGCAATTCAGTAAACTTTTTCTACAGAAAATGGAATTTCGCAAACTTTTCCCATAGAAAAATGCAATTCAGCTAAAGTTTTCAATAGGAAAAATGTAATTCAGCTTATTTTTCAATGGCAAAATGCAATTCAGCAAACGCTTTCTATAGAAAATCGCAATTCAGCAAATGTTTTTATGGAGAAATGCAATTCAGCAAATTTTTCTATGGAAAAAATGCAATTCAGCAAACTTTTTCTATAAAAATGTAATTTATCAAACTTTTTCTATAGAAAAATGCATTTCAACAAGATTTTCTTATAGAAAAATGAAAACAATGCAATTCAGATAACCTTTTCTATGGAGAAATGCAATTCAGCTAACTTTTTCTATACAAAATGTAATTCAGCATAATATTCCTATTGAAACGTGCAATTTGAGTAACTTTTCCTATGGAGAAATGCAATTCAGCTAATTTTTCTACGGAAAAATTCAATTCAGCTAACTACTTCTATAAAAAATGCAATTCAGCAAACTTTTTCTATAGAAAATGGAATTTAGCAAACTTTTCCCATAGAAAAATGCAATTAGCTATCGCTTTCAATAGAAAAATGTAATTCAGCTAAGTTTTTCAATGGAAAAATGCAATTCAGCAAACTCTTTCTATAAAAAATTGCTCACTATTTCTGTCGAAAAAGTCAATTCATCAATTTTTCTCTATAGAAAAAGTAAACTAAGCTAACTTTTTCCAAAGAAAAAATCATTTCCGCTAACCTTTTCTATCGGGAAACTCAATTCAGCATACATTTCATCTAGAAATACGCAATTCAGCAAACTTTTCCTACAGAAAATGCAATTTAGCAAACTTTTCCTATAGAAAAATGCAATTCAGCTAACATTTTCTTTGGAAAAAAGCAATTCAGCTAACTTTTTCTATGGAAAAATTCAATTCAGCTAACCTTTTTTATAAAAAATGTAATTCTTTAAACTTTTTCTATAGAAAATTGAATTTCGCAAACTTTTCCCATAGAAAAAATGCAATTTAGCAAATGTTTCCCATAGAAAAATGCTAACGCTTTCAATAGAATAAATGTAATTCAGCTAACTTTTTCAATGGAAAAATGCAATTCAGCAAACTCTTTCTATAGAAAATCGCAATTCAGCAAATGTTTCTATGGAGAAATGCAATTCATCAAATTTTTCTATGCATAAAAGAAATTCAGCTTACTTATTCTATGGAAAAAAATGCAATTCAGCAAACTTTTTCTATAAAAATGGAATTTATCAAACTTTTCATATAGAAAACTTAAATTCAGCAAACTTTTCATCTAGAAATACGCAATTCATCAAACTTTTCCTATATAAAAATGCAATTCAGTTAACTTTTTCTATGGAATAATGCAATTCAGTTAAAATTTTTTATGAAAAAATGCAATCAGCAAACTTTTTCTGTGGAAAAATTCAGTTTAACACATTTTTTCTAAAGAAAAATGTAATTCAGCAAACTTGATCTGTAGAGAAGCGCAATTCAGCTAACCCCTTCTACTGAAAAATGCGATTCACAAAACTTTTCCTATAGTAAATGCAATTCAGCAAAGTTTAGCTATAGTTAAATTAAATTCAGCAAACTTTTTCCATACACAAATGCAATACAGCTAAATGTTTCTTTAGAAAAATGCAATTCAGCAAACTTTTTCTACAGTAAAAAGCAATTCAGCAAGCGTTTTCTTCAGAAAAATGCAACTCAGTTAACTCTTTCTACAGCAAGAAGCAATTCAGCTAAAGTTTTCTATAGAAAATGCAATTCAACTCACTTTTTCTATAGAAATATGAAATTCAGATCACCTTTTCTACGGAGAAATACAATAAATCATGCTTTTTTATAGGAAAATGCAATTCAGCAAACATTGTTTACAGTAAAAACCAATTCGGCGAACGCTTTCTACAGAAAAAATGCAAATTCAGCTAACTTTTTCTATGGAATAATGCAATTCATCAAATTTTATCTTTTGAAAAATGCACTTCAGGTAACTTTTTCTATAGAAGTGAACATTTTCTAAAGAAAAAGTCAATTCAGCGAAGTTTTTCTAAAGTTTTCATTTTATATAGAAAAAATCAATACAGCCAACTTTTTCTTTAGAAAAATGCAATTCAGCAAACTTTCCTTCTTTTCCTTTCTTTTTTGAATGGACAAAAAGTTTTCCTGTAGAAAAATGCAACTTAGCTAACTTTTTCTATGGAAAAATGCAATTCAGCTAACTTTTTCGTTGGAAAATGAGATTCAACTATCTTTTTCTATAGATAAATGCATTTCTGCTAAATTTTTCTCCGGAAAAATATAATTTAGCAAACTAGTTCTGCAGAGAAACGCATAGCATCGCGCAATTCAGCTAACTTTTCCGAAAGTAAAAATCAATTTACCAAATTTTTCTACAATTCAAAAAACATTCTCTATAGAAAAAAATTCAGCAAACACTTTCTATAGAAACTATAAAAAAATTCAATTCAACTGACTTTTTCTGTAGAGAAATGTATTTTAACGAACTTTCCTATAGAAAATGCAATTCATCAAACATTTTCTATATATAAATGCAATTTAACAAACTTTTCCTATAGAAAAACGCAACTCAGGAAACATTTCCCTGGAAAATGCAATTCAGCTAAATTTTTCTAGGGAAAAATGCAAATCTGCTAAATTTTTCTATAGAAAAATGCATATCAGCAAACTTTTCCTATAGAAAATGCTATTCAGCAAATTTTACCTATAGAAACATTCAATTCAGCAAAATTTTCCTATGGAAAAATGCAATTCAGCAAACTTTTTCCTAGAAAAATTCAATTTAGCAAACTTGTTCTATGGAGAAATGCAATTAATAGTACTTTTTCTATAGAAAAATGCAATTGAGCAAACTTTTTTATAGAAAATGTCAATTCAGCGAAAATTCAGCTAACTTTTTCTATATAAAAAGAAAATTCAGCGAACAATTTCTGCAGAAAAAGTCAACTCAGCGAACTTTTTCTGTAGAAAATGTCAATTCAGCGAACTTTTGCTATAGAAAAATCTATTCAGCGAACTTTTTCTATAGAAAAAGTCAATTCAGCGATCTTTTTCTATAGAAAAAAGGTCAATTCAGCGAACTTTTTCTATAGAAAAAATTAATTCAGCGAACACTTTCTATAGAAACTATCAATAAAATGCAAGAAACATGCAAAAAAGCAATTCAGCAAACTTTTTTCCTAGAAAAATTCAATTTAGCAGACTTGTTCTATGGAGACACGCAATTCATTGAACTTTTTCTATAGAAAATGCAATTGAACAAACTTTTTTTATAGAAAATGTCAATTCAGCGAAAATTCAGCTAACTTTTTCTATACAAAAAGTCAATTCAGCGAACTTTTTCTATAGAAAATGTCAATTCAGCGAACTTTTTCTATAGAAAAAGGCAATTCAGCGATCTTTTTCTATAAAAAAAAGTCAATTCAGCTAACTTTTTCTATAGAAAAATCAATTCAGCGAACTGTTTCTATAGAAAAAGTCAATTCAGCGAACTTTTTCTATAGAAAAAGTCAATTCAGCGAACTTTTTCTATAGAAAAAGTCAATTCAGCGAACTTTTTCTATAGAAAAAGTCAATTCAGCGAACTTTTTCTATAGAAGAACTCAATTTAGGGAACTTTTTCTATAGAAAAAGTCAATACAGCGAACTTTTTCTATAGAAAAAAACAATTCATCGAACGTTTTCTATAGAAAAATCAATTAAGCGAACTGTTTCTATAGAAAAAGTCAATTCAGCAAACTTTTTCTATAGAAAAAATTAATTCAGCAAACTTTTTCTATAGAAAAAATTAATTCAGCGAACTTTTTCTATAGAAGAACTCAATTCAGCGATCTTTTTCTATAGAAAAATTAAGACAATTAAGGGAACTCTTTCAGCGAAAAATTCGCTGAATTGCCGTTTTCTATAAGACTCCGGACCGTTTAAAGTAGCTTGTCAAAAACTGCTGAATATGAATTCTTTGTTGTCGAACCGGGTTCCCAACCTCAATCCATTACAACACCATTACAAACTATTCGACTTTGTGTTTGACATCACAGAACTCATAATGTTACCGCCGACATAACGACATAATATTCCATAGCATTTGAGTTCTTTGTGTCATTCCGTTCGGTTTGGAACTCTCAAACATTTGTTTAAAATGGCTTAAATAACTTATTTAAACCATGCAGCGCGATCATGACGACTTTGATGATTATTATTATGGCCCAGTAGAGGTAGGCGCACACATGAAGCTCAAGCAAATTGTTATTTCCAGCTTCTTGCCATTTTTCTGTGACTATGCTTATGATAATGGCCCTGATGCTGGTGATGAAGATGACTAAAACCAACTGTGGAGTTGAATTTCAAGAGGATGGATGCTGCGATGATGGGCAAAATTTTTATGTCAAAAGAATTAATGGAAATATTTTAATGTTGACTTCGACACAATAACCGCGCGCGCACTTTTGAAGATGTTTCGTTACAAAATGTCCATTCGCTCATCTTGAAGAAAGACATAAAATTGCTTGAGAACCCATTGAATTAAACTGTTGGCACTTTCAAGTTGTGTGTGCTGTTATTGCTGCTTGACCATTAAAATTGAAAACGTTAACATCTTCAAATGGGCCAAAAACCAAAAATCAACCTCTTTGATTTGCCAAAGTTTAAACTCTTTGACACTTTTAGAGTTTAGCAATGAAAATTAAATGGCAATTCGCAATTTTCTGTCGCCATAGAGAAAGAATAATTTCTACATATGTCCAAGGTACTATAAACTTGGTCGGTCGGTCATAAGGCTTAGGCCAAACTTGTTTCTTGTGGTTTAAAGTTGACTCTGATCGGTCCATGGAGTTTGTAGTGTTTATTTTGTCTCTGTGATTGTTGGTTCCATGTCTTTTGAATTCTTCGGTTATTCATTCCTGATTTCCTCAATAGGCTATCTATGGTGATGATGGTACTGGTGGTGGTGGTGGTGGTGGCAGTTGTATTGGCAGTTTTGTGGGTCAGTATGTTTTTTCAGTTGATAGGTTGTTGGTTACTTACCGACTGGCTGGCTGCTTGGCTATGTTATTGTTATGGCCTGTTGTCCCATGTTGTTGTTGCTGTTATTGGCCATATATTCTGATGCGATTCTGGTCATTATCTTCATGGCTTATTTTGGATTTTTGGTGTCAATGTTAGAGGCGTTATTGGTGCTGCGCCGAAGAAAATAATCATTGGAGATTTATTGCAGAGAAACACAAAAATGGCATCAGCTGGCTGGCAGCATGGCTTTGCTGCTATTACTTGGTGTCGCTTATTGCTTGCCTCTTGGTTGACAGCTGGTGGGAAATGAAATTCTTCTTTGTTAGAGAAATCGTTGGTGTATGGCTTCTTCTGCTGTTGCTGCTTCTTCTATGTATGCCGTCAATTATGGTCGCCAATTTTCGTATTGGAATTTAAAGTATAACAATAGAAATTCCAGAAATCTGTTTTTGGCAGGCGGAAAACAATGAGACAGGAGGAAAATGTTTGTTGGCTGTTCCTTTTGTTGTTGTTTTTTATTCGGTTACAAAATGTGTCAAATGTTCAGCCATCAAACCATACACGTTTAACACCAAGACAATTGGTATTAAACTTTACTGTTTTAGGTAATTCAGATGTGGGTTAAAGCGTTTGGTGATATGGAGTAAATTATGGTGGATTGCAGGTTGTTGTCCATGAATTTGGGGAGCAAAGTAAAGTCAGATAATATATTTTGAAGAGGAAATTATGAGGACAATTCAGTGAATTTTTCTATAGAGAAGTTGATAAAGCTGATAAAAAGTTGTATAAAAATAATAATAATTCACTAAAACTATTCTATAGAAAAAAAAAATAATTCTTTAACTATCTATATAAGAAGTCAATTCAAGGAAATTTTTCTTTAGAAAAGGTGAACATAGCACAACTTTTCTATGAATTTTCTATAGAAGAAAAGGTCTATTCATCGACATTTTTATAAAAGCGGTCAATTCTGCGATTGTTTTTGTATAGAAAAAGTCAATTCAGCTAAGTTTTTCTATATAGAGAAAATTCATTCTGCGAGCTTCTCCTATAGAAAAATCAGTTTGGCATATATTTTTACTTTAAAGGCAAATTCGGTGAATTTTTCCTATAGAAAAAGCCGACTGAGTGAAATTTTTTTTTATAGAAAAACTTTTTTTTACAAAAAGTAACTTCAGCTAACTTTCTCTATAGAAACACTCAAATCAGCAAATTTTCTTAAAAATAGGTCAATTCAGCGAAGATTCAAAACATTTTATAAATTCAATTTATAAAATGTGGGGTTAGGCGGCGTGTAACTAAGAACATATGGACACGATACGACACAATTAAAATAGCATTCAATGAGGCTAAATATTTACAATAAGATTATAAAAAAATTATTAATGTACAGGAGGATTAATTAAAGGAAAATTTTTCTATGGAAAATGTCAATTTAGCGAAGTTTTTTATAGCAAAATTCAATTCTGCAAATGTTTCCAAAAGAAAAGTCAAAAATCAATTCAGCTTTTTTATAGAAAAAGTTAATTAGGGAATTTTTTCTATGGGAAAATAAATTCAGCAAACGCTTTCTATAGAAATTCTTCTACAGAAAAGTCAATTCAGCAAACTTTTTCTATAGAAAAAATCAATTGAGCGAAGTTTTTCTATAGAAAACACAATTCAGCTAACTTTTTCTATAGAAAAAGACAATTCAGCGAACTTTTTCTATAGAAAAACTCAATGAAGCGTATTTTTTCTATATAAAAAGTAAATTCAGTGAACTTTTTCTATAGAAAAAGTCAATTCAGCGAACATTTTCTATAAATTGACTTTTTCATCTAACTTTTTCTATAGAAAAACACAATTCAGCGAACTTTTTCTATAGAAAACACAATTCAGCAAACTTTTTCTATAAAAAAACACAATTCATCGAACTTTTTCTATAGAAAAACACAACTCAGCAAACTTTTTCTATAGAAAAACACAATTCAGCTAACTTTTTCTATAGAAAAACACAATACAGCGAACTTTTTCTATAGAAAAAGTCTATTCAACAAAATTTTCTGTAGAAAAAGTCAATTCAGCGAGTCTTTTCTATAGAAAAAGTCAATTCAGCGAGCTTTTTCTATAGAAAAAGACAACTCAGCGAACTTCTTCTATAGAAAAAGTCAATTCAGTGAACTTTTTTATAGAAAAACACAATTCAGCAAATTTTTGCTATAGAAAGCTCAATTAATCGTATTTTTCTATATAAAAAGTTAATTCAGCGAACTTTTTTTATAGAAAAACACAATTCAGCGAACTTTTTCTATAGAAAAATCAATTCAGCGAACTTTTTTTATAGAAAAACTCAATTAAGCGTATTTTTTCTATAGAAAAATCAATTCAGTGAACATTTTCTATAGAAAAACACAATTCAGAGAACTTTTTCTATAGAAAAACACAATTCAGGGAACTTTTTCTATAGAAAAATTCAATTCATCGAGCTTTATGAATACAATACAGCGAACTTTTTCTATAGAAAAAGTCTATTCAACAAAATTTTTCTGTAGAAAAAGTCAATTCAGCGAGACTTTTCTATAGAAAAAGTCAATTCAGCGAGCTTTTTCTATAGAAAAAGACAAATCAGCGAACTTCTTCTATAGAAAAAGTCAATTCAGTGAACTTTTTTATAGAAAAACACAATTCAGCGAACTTTTTTATAAAAAAACACAATTCAGCAAACTTTTGCTATAGAAAGCTCAATTAATCGTATTTTTCTATATAAAAAGTTAATTCAGCGAACTTTTTTTTATAGAAAAACACAATTCAGCGAACTTTTTCTATAGAAAAATCAATTCAGCGAACTTTTTTTTATAGAAAAACTCAATTAAGCGTATTTTTTCTATAGAAAAATCAATTCAGTGAACATTTTCTATAGAAAAACACAATTCAGAGAACTTTTTCTATAGAAAAACACAATTCAGTGAACTTTTTCTATAGAAAAATTCAATTCATCGAGCTTTTTCTATAGAAAAACACAATTCAGCGAACTTTTTCTATAGAAAAACACAATACAGCGAACTTTTTCTATAGAAAAACACAATTCAGCGAACTGTTTCTATAGAAAAAGTCAATTCAGCGAACCTTTTCTATAGAAAAAATCAATTCAGCGAACGTTTTCCATAGAAAAAGTCAATTCAGCGAATTTTTTCTATAGAAAAAGTCAATTCAGCGAACTTTTTCTATAGAAAAAAACAATTCAGCGTACTTTTTCTATAGAAAAACTCAATTCAGCGAACCCGTTCTATAGAAAATCAATTCGGCGAACTGTTTCTATAGAAAGAGTCAATTCAGCGAACTGTTTCTATAGAAAAAGTCAATTTAGCGAACTTTTCCTATAGAAAAAGTAAATTCAGCTAACTTTTGCTATAGAAAGCTCAATTAATCGTATTTTTTCTATATAAAAAGTCAATTCAGCGAACTTTTTCTATAGAAAAACTCAATTAATCGTATTTTTTTCTATAGAAAAAGTCAATTCAGTGAATATTTTCTATAGAAAAACACAATTCAGCGAACTTTTACTATAGAAAAAGTCAATTCAGCGAACTTTTTCTATAGAAAAAGTCAATTCAGCGAACTTTTTCTATAGAAAAACACAATTCAGCGAACTTTTTCTATAGAAAACACAATACAGCGAACTTTTTTATAAAAAAAAGTTAACATTGTGAATTTTTTCTACAGAAAAGGTCAATATTGTGAACTGTTTCTATAGAAAAAGTCAATTCAGCGAACTTTTTCTATAGCAAAAGACAATTAAGGGATCTATTTTTGTAGAAAAGCACAATTCAGCGAACTTTTCTATAGAAAAACACAATTCAACGATCTTTTTCTATAGAAAAACACAATTCAGCGAACTTTTTCTATAGAAAAACACAATACAGCGAACTTTTTCTATAAAAAAGTCAATTCAGCGTACATTTTCTATAGAAAAAAGTCAATTCATCGAACTTTTTCTTTTTTCTTTTTTTTTCTTAATCAATTCAGTGAACTTTTTTATAGAAAAATTCAATTCAGCGAACTTTTTCTATAGAAAAAATCAATTCAGCGAACTGTTTCTATAGAAAAAGTCAATTCAAAGAACTTTTTCTATAGAAAAGTCACCTCAGCGAAATTTTTCTAAAGAAAAATCAATTCAGCGAACTTCTTCTGTAGAAAAAGGCAATTCAGCGAACTTTTTCTGTAGAAAAATTCAGTTCAGCAAACAATTTCTATAGAAAGATACATTTCAGCGAACTTTTTCTATAGAAAATGTCAATTCAGCGAAATTTTTCTATAGAAAAACACAATTCGGCGGACTTTCTCTATAGAAAAACCCAATTCTGCGAACTTTTCCTATAGAAAAAGTAAATTCTATAGAAAACGTCAATTGATCGAACTTTTTCTATAAAAAACACTATTCAGCGAACTTTTTCTATAGAAATTCAATTCAGCGAACTTTTTCTATAGAAAAAGTCAATTCAGCGAACTTTTTCTATAGAAAAAGTCAATTCTGCGAACTTAGGTTTTGTTTGGAAAAATTAATTCAGCAAAGTTTTCTATGAAAAAAAAAACAATTCAGCGAACTTTCCTATGAAAAAAATCAATATACGAATTTTTTCTAAGGAAGAAGTCTATTCAGCGAACGTTTTCTATAGAAAAAGTCAATTCAGCGACATTTTTCTATAGAAAAAGTCAATTCAGCGACATTTTTCTATAGAAAAACACAATTCAGCGAACTTTTTCTATAGAAAAAGTCAATTCTGCGAACTTTTTCTATAGAAAATGTCAATTCAGCGAACTTTTTCTATAGAAAAAGTCAATTCAGCGAACTTTTTCTATAGAAAAAGTCAATTCAGCGAAGGTTTTGTTTGGAAAAATTAATTCAGTAAAGTTTTCTATGAAAAAAAAACAATTCAGCGAACTTTCCTATGAAAAAAATCAATATACGAATTTTTTCTAAGGAAGAGGTCTATTCAACGAACTTTTTCTATAGAAAAAGTCAATTCAGCGACCTTTTTCTTTAGAAAAATACAATTCAGCGAACTTTTTCTATAGAAAAACACAATTCGACGAAATTTTCTATAGAAAATGTCAATTCAGCGAACTTTTTCCATAAAAAATGCCAATTCAGCGAACTTTTTCTAAAGAAAAAGTCAATTCAGCGAACTTTTTCTATAGAAAAAGTCAATTCACCGAACTTTTTCTATAGAGAAAGTCAATTCAGCAAACTTTTTCTATAGAAAAACACAATTCAGCGAACTTTTTCTATAGAAAAACACAATTCGACGAAATTTTTCTATAGAAATTGCCAATTCAGCGAACTTTTTTTTATAGAAAAAGTCAATTCAGAGAACTTTTTCTATAGAAAAAGTCAATTCAGAGAACTTTTTCTATAGAAAAAGTCAATTCACCGAACCTTTTCTATAGAAAAATATAATTCTCCGAACTTTTTCTATAGAAAAATATAATTCTCCGAACTTTTTCTATAGAGAAAGTCAATTCAGCAAACTTTTTCTATAGAAAAAGTCAATTCAGCGATGGTTTTGTTTGGAAAAATTAATTCAGCAAAGTTTTCAATGAAAAAAAAACAATTCAGCGAACTTTCCTATGAAAAAAATCAATATACGATTTTTTTCTAAGGAAGAAGTCTATTCAGCGAACTTTTTCTATAGAAAAAGTCAATTCAGCTATCATTTTCTTTGGAAAACTTTCAAGCTAACTTTTTCAACAGAGAAAGTCAATTCATCTAACTTTTTTATGTAGAAGTTGTCTATTTAGCTCTCTTTTTTTTAAGGGAGGTCATTTCTGCAATTTTTGATATTGAAACCTCTAATACAGATACAATTTTTGTATCAAAGCACGGGTTAACTAAATTCTCTTCGATTTTTTCTTCAACAAAAATATCCGATTATAAGATTAATTTTCTCCATCACTATTCCCATCAATATGTCTGTTGCCGGTTGAGTGTTGAACAGTTGAAGTGGAATCTTCAAATATTATAACGGCAAATGAGGCATTGCAAATCCACCGCTCTTACATTGTAAGCTTAAATCACACATAAGTAATGATGTTGGCAGATAACAAGGTGGTTATGTGTTCATGAGCAAAGTCATGGCAGGGAAGTAATTTTAAAATGTGGTAAGTGTGCCAAGCACACTACGTGGGAAGTTGATAGAAGTTTGATGGAGTGTAGAAGCTTTGAGGCAGGTCGGTATAACATTCAAAGAGCTACGTTATAGAGTATTGATGGATTGTGAAGAGGATTATTTTCAAAACTTTCGGATTAATTCCTAATGTTCGTTAAGAAATATGAACGGAGTCCAAACTCTTACTCCCCACAATATATAAAGAGTGACATAATAGAGTAGTACTGCTAAGAAAGTTCAAGTGGATTACAAATAAAAGACTGCAGTCAAAGGCATATTTACAAACTTCTATATCAACAAATTTCCCGTAAGAGTGCAACAGTTAATATTCATCTGGCGCAACATGTATGCCATGGCAATAAAATCTAAGCGCGCAACAATTGTTGCATTGTTCGTTATTAAAACAAACTTGTCCAATTTGTCATTGATGTAAAGCGGAAGATAACATTTTCCTTTTTATGAATACCTGACAAAGCTCAAATGAATTCAGTGGCAAGATACCTGTAATATATTTAGCAGCTAGGGGTAATGCCGTATGCCGCAATCATGTTTGTGGCAAATATACAAATGAAGCAATTTCTATTACTCAAACATAATATTTTAAACTTTGTTGCTTAATTTAAAATAATGTTTGAAGAAGGACCGCTCAAAATTTAGATTTTTATCATTTGGCAACATTGTATGAATAAAGAAATTCTTAGAAAATGTACAGATTTCAATTCAGCAAAATGTTTCTACAGAAAAAGTCAATTCAGCTAACTGTTTCTTAGAAATGGTAAATTCAGTTTCCAGAAAAAAGTCAAGTTAATTTTTTTTTTTTTTTTTTGCCTTATTAAGGCGAAGACCATTTATAGTGATTTTTAATTAATTCTCTTTCGAGTTGAGCTGTTAGGCCTTTTAGAGATACATTGAAAATTAGGAGTCTACCGAAGTCCCACGCATCCAACCATTACACTACGTTTCACGGGTGGTAAAGCCGATCTTCAGGTGTATTAGGATGTTGTTTTTGTGGCAGACGAAGGCAAAGCTTGGAAACTAGTATATATATCGCACTTCATTAGATAAATGTATATGCGAAATTATGTCAGTTAATTGAAACTCCAAACTTTTCCTATAGTTCTGCTTGGTAATCCCATTTTTCAATGTTCACAAATACTATGGTAAGTTTTATTCCTACATCATTAGTAATTGCTATTCTATATCAGAAGATTTTTTTATTTTTGATTTGATCATCAATTATTGTCTACTAAAGTTTTGACAAGTTGCCGGCCGGCAACCTTGACATTCAGTTGTCGGAGACCCAGGTTCGAATCCCAGCCTGGCTCATGCTGAAATTATTTTTTATTTATATTTTATTTTAATGGGATTACCAAGCAGGACTATAGGAAAAGTTTGGAGTTTCAATTAACTGACATAATTTCGCATATACATTTATCTAATGAAGTGCGATATATATACTAGTTTCCAAGCTTTGCCTTCGTCTGCCACAAAAACAACATCCTAATACACCTGAAGATCGGCTTTACCACCCTTGAAACGTAGTGTAATGGTTGGATGCGTGGTACTTCGGTATACTCCTAATTTTCAATGTATCTCTAAAAGGCCTAACAGCTCAACTCGAAAGAGAATTAATTAAAAATTTTTTTCTATACAAAAATTCGCTTTAACACATTTTTCTATAGAAAGGGTCAGCAAACTTTTTCTACAGAAAGAATCAATTAAGCCAACTTTTTCTGAAGAAAAAGGCAATTCAGCAAACTTTTTTATAGGAAAAGTCAAATAAGTCAACATTTTTTATCGAAGAACTTATTCTATACAAACAGCAAATTCAGCTAACTTTTTTAATAGAGAAAGTCAATTCAATCAACTTTTTTACTAGCAAAAGTCAATTCAGCTCACTTTTAATAGAAAAAGTTAATTGTGTAACTTTTTCTATAGAAAAACGTTCAGTTAACCTTTTTTCTATAGAACACTTCAATTCAGAGAAATTTTTCTATAGAAAAGGACAATTAAGTTAACTTTTCTTGTAGAAAAAGTCAATTAAGTGAACTTTTTCTATATAAAACGTCAATTCGGCAATATTTTTCTATAGACTTTTTCCATAGACAAATTTAATTAAGCAAACTTTTTCTATAGAAAATGCAAATACAGCAATATTTTTCTAAAGAAAAAGTCGATTAGTCAAACATTTTCTGTAGAGCAGCAAAATTTTTCCATAGAATAATAAATCCAGCAATATTTTCTCATAGAAAAAGTCACTGCAGCAAACTTTTGCTATAGAAAAAATCAATTCAGCAAGCTTTTTCCACAGAAAAAGTCAATTCAGCAAACGTTTTCCATATAAAAAGTCAACGCAACAAACTTTTCTTGTAGAAAAAGTCAATTCAGCGAACTTTTTCTATAGAAAAAAGTCAATTCAACGAAGTTTTTCTATAGAAAATAATCAATTCAGCGAAGTTTTTCTATAGAAAAAAAGTCAATTCAGCGAACTTTTTCTATAGAAAAAGTCAATTCAGCGAACATTTTCTATAGAAAAAATTGAAATCAGCGAACTTTTTCTATAGAAAAAAGTCAATTCAGCGAACTTTTTCCATAGAAAAAAGGCAATTTAGCGAACTTTTTCTATAGAAAAAAGTTAATTCAGCGAACTTTTTCTATAGAAAAAAGTCAATTCAGCGAACTTTTTCTATAGAAAAAGTCAATTCAGGGAACATTCTCTATAAAAAATTGTTATAGGAAAAGTCAATTCAGCGAACTTTTTCTATAGAAAAAGTCAATTCAGGGAACTTTCTCTATGAAAATTTTTTATAGGAAAAGTCAATTCAGCGAAATTTTTCTATAGAAAAAAGTCAATTCAACGAAGTTTTTCTATAGAAAAAAGTCAATTCAACGAAGTTTTTCTATAGAAAATAATCAATTCAGCGAAGTTTTTCTATAGAAAAAAAGTCAATTCAGCGAACTTTTTCTATAGAAAAAAGTCAATTCAACGAAGTTTTTCTATAGAAAATAATCAATTCAGCGAAGTTTTTCTATAGAAAAAAAGTCAATTCAGCGAACTTTTTCTATAGAAAAAAGTCAATTCAGCGAACATTTTCTATAGAAAAAAGTGAAATCAGCGAACTTTTTCTATTGAAAAAAGTCAATTCAGCGAACTTTTTCCATAGAAAAAAGGCAATTCAGCGAACTTTTTCTATAGAAAAAAGTTAATTCAGCGAACTTTTTCTATAGAAAAAAGTCAATTCAGCGAACTTTTTCTATAGAAAAAGTCAATTCAGGGAACATTCTCTATAAACAATTGTTATAGGAAAAGTCAATTCAGCGAACTTTTTCTATAGAAAAAGTCAATTCAGGGAACTTTCTCTATGAAAATTTTTTATAGGAAAAGTCAATTCAGCGAAATTTTTCTATAGAAAAAGTCAATTCAGTTAACTTTTTCTATAGAAAAATTCAATTCAGCGACATTTTTCTTTAGGAAAAGTCAATTCAGCGAACTTTTTCTATAGAAAAAGCCAATTCAGCTCACTTGTTTTATAGAAAAAGTCAATTCAGCAAATTTTTTCCATAGAAAAGTCACGACAGCAATATTTTCTCATAGAAAAAGTAACTGCAGCAAACTTTTACTATAGTTGTGTTCCTTAACTTACCTGAGGTTACCATTTTTACCATTTGTTACCATTTTTAACCTTCAAAGCGTTCCTTAAAACTGAAACCAATTTTTAAGAGAGTGAGAGAGGAGAGAGAGCAAAAATGCCTTTCTCTTCTACCGCAGGCTACCAGACGAATTTCTTCAGGTAAAAATGGCAGAACTGTTTTTTTTCGATATTTTTGACGATTTTTTGACAATGAAGAAAAAAATGAAGAATAAACATAAGAAAAAGGCGAACGCTGACAAAACAAAATTAAAAACTGTGAAATAAAAGAAGAAAATTGAATTTTATGTTTCTTTTTGACATTGCTACCAGGTCTTCCATTTTTCGTTCCTTTACTTTTCTGGTAAAACTGTTTATGAGACAGCAAGTTTGAGCAATTTTGACGGTTTTCTCTTTTACCATTTTAACCATTAAAAAGTAAAGGAACAAAGCTTATAATAAAAATCAATTCAGCAAACTTCGCCTACAGAAAAAGTCAATTCAGCAAAATCTTTTCTATAGAAAAAATCAATTCACCGAATTTTTTTAAAGAAAAATTAATTGAGCAAATTTCTCTATAGAAAGAGTCTAATCAGCAACCTAATTTTATAGTACAGCAACCTTTTTCTATTAAAAAATTCAATTCAGCAAATTTTTCTGTAGAAAAGTTCAATTCAGGAAACTTTTCCTATAGAAAAAGTCAATTCAGCAAACTTTTGCTGTTGAAAGAGGCAATTCAGCAAACTTTTTATGTAGAAAAATCAATTCAGCAAATTTATTCTCTAGGAAAAGTATATTCAGATAACTTATTCTAAAAAAAATAGTTTCAGCCCACTTTGTCTGTAGAAAAGGTCAATTCAGCGAACTTTTGCATAGACAAAATCAGTTCTATGGAAAAAATCAATTAAGAAAACTTTTTTTATAGAAAAGGTCCATTCAGCGAACTTTTTTATCGAAAAATCAAGTCAGCTAACTTTTTCTATAGAAAAAGTCAATTCAGCAAGTTTTTTCTATAGGAAAATTCAATTCAGCAAACTTTTTCCATAGTAAAATTCATTTCAGCAAACCCTTTCCAGAGAAAAGTTAAATTCAGCAAACTTTTTCTATAGAAAATGTCATTTCAGGAACATTTTTCTATAGAAAATGTCATTTCAGGAACATTTTTCTATAGAAAATGTCGATTATTCAAACCTTTTCCGTAGAAAGAATCAATTCAGCAAACTTTTTTCATAGAATAATCAAATCAGCAATTTTCTCATAGAAAAAGTCACTGCATTAAACGTTTGATATAGAAAAAGCCAATTTAGCAAATTTTTGATATGGAACAAATCAATTCAGACATCTTTTTCCACAAAAAAGTCAATTCAGCAAACGTTTTCCATATAAAAAGTCAATGAAGCAAACTGTTTCCATACAAAAAGTGAATTCAGCAAACTTTTGCTATAGAAAAAGTAAATTCAGCAAGCTTTATCCACAGTAAAATTCAATTTAGCAAACGCTTTCCATATAAAAATCAACGCAACAAACTTTTTCCATACAAAAAGTGCATTCAGCAAACTTGTGCTTTAGGAAAATTAAATTCAGCAAGCTTTATCCATAGAAAAAGTCAATTCAGCAAATTTTTCCATACAAAATGTGAATTCAGCAAACTTTTGCTTTAGAAAAATCAATTCAGCAAACCTTTTCTACTAAAAGAATCAATTAAGCCAAGTTTTTCTGAAGAAAAATCAATTCCGCAAACTTTTTCTATTGAAAAATACAGTTCAAAAAACGTTTTCTGTAGAAAAATCAACTCCGCATATATTTTCTATAGAAAAAGTCAATTCAGAAAACTATTTCCACAGAAAAAGTCAATTCAACCAATTTTTTCTATAGGATATGTAAATTCAGTAAATTTTTCTGTAGAAAAATCCAATTCAACTAAATTCAGGAAACATTCCATTGAGAAAATGTCAAATCAGCCAATTCAGACAACTTTTTTAAAGGAAAAGACAATTCAGCGAACTTTTTCAATAGAACACGTCAATTCAACGAATTTTTCTATAGAAACAGTCAATTCAGCAAAATCTTGCTATATAAAAAGTCAATTCAGCTAACATTTTCTATAGAAAACGTCAATTCGGCAATTTTTTCTACAGAAAAATTCAATTCAGTAAACTTTTTTCAATAAAAATGCAATTAACCAAACTGTTTAGTAGTTCAATTCAGCAAACTTCTTCTATAGAACATGTCAATTCAGCAATATTTTTCTGTAGATAAAGTCGATTAATCAAACTTTTTCTGTAGAAAGAATCAATTCAGGAAACTTTTTCCATAGAAAAAGTCAATTCAGTTAAACTTTTTTGCCGAAAAAATCAATTCATCAACTTTGTCTATGGAAAAAGTGAACTCAGCTACATTTTACTTTAGAAAATTTCAGCTACGTTTTCTACTGGATTTTAATCTACATTTTCTCTCTATTTATTTAAAATGATGGTTATTTAAGTGGCAGGATTAGGCTCAAGGCCGCAATATATTACCTTTAAAATGTGCATGGTGGCATAAACCTTCCTTGCATTCCATCAAGTAAGTATGTTAGGCCCCTTAGTCAATCGACCATTCGTTACTGCTCCAGAATGTATAGACTCAATGTCCAGAAATGATGATGGACAGCCATTTCAAAATTGATTGTCTATGGCTTTAACAAAATTCCTTCTTCAAAAGAGAAGCTCACCACCAAAGGGTTCTTACTGGTGTTGCGTTACTAAGTCATAAGATTATCTGTTTGCATAGAATACCCATTTGTTTGGTGGTGGTGGTGCTGCTGTTACGACAGCTCCCTTGAGGTGATTAACACATTATTTTGACGCCTGGTTAAGTGGTTCGCAATAGGCGTCTGGCAACAAAACAGACAGATACTCAATGTTTAAATTTAGCAAAGAGAGTTTAGAAAGAGGATGAATGATGCGTAGAATATAGTGATGATGATGCTGTACTAGATAATAATGTATTGCCTTTTAATATTGCTTCCTAAAGCCATCAATCAAACTTAGCACCTTCAGCAAGGGCCAAAAGAAGGATGACCAGTTTTTTTATTGCTAAAACTGCATGTTGAGTGTCATAAGAAATGATTTTAATTCGCACTGCAGTATGCTGCCAGTATTTTCACATGTTGTTAAAATATTTACATAAGAAAGATTTATGGCAGTCTTACTAACTGCCTCTGTAGCGGTCTATTTTTAACATAAAAGGCACGCGAGCAGAAGACATAAGAAACATTCAGAAAAGGTCAATTTAGCAAACATTTTTGATTGACGAAGTCAATTCAGCTAGTATTTTCTATGTAAGAAGTGTATTCAACGCACTTTTGGATAGAAAAAGTAAATTTTGAAGACATTTTATATTGAAAAAGACCAAGACCAAGTTAACTCAGAAAACGTTTGCTATAGCATTAAGCAATTTCTCAAACTTTTTCTATAGAAGATGTCAAATCAGATATTTTTTGCGGTAGAAAATCAACATTCAGCAAACTTTTCATATAAAAAGCGAATTAAAAAAAAAAGTTATAAGAAAGAAAAATTCAGCAAGTTTTCTTTCTTCACAAAAAACTGAATTCAGCAAAGTTTTTCTATAGAAAAAGTCAATTAAGAAAATATGTTTATATAGAAAACTCAATTCAGCATATTTTTTAATGGAAAATGTCAATTCAGCAAATTTTTCCGTAAACAAATCAATTCAGCAAAACATTTTCTATAGAAAAAGAGAATACAGCCAACAATACAGCATTAAAATTTTTCAATTTAGCAAATATTTTCAATAAGAAAAGTCAATTCCGCTAAACTTTTTTATAGAAAAATTATTTTAGCAAACTCGTTCAGTACTTTTTCTAATTCGTTAAATTTTTCTATAAAAAAGTTATTGGGGGCAAAATTTTCGACAGAAAAAATTAATTCAGCTTACTTTTTTTTGAAAAAATGCCAATTCAGCTAGATTTCTCTATAGAAAAATTGAGTTCAGAAAACATTTTCTATGGCCACAATCAATTCAGCAATCTTTTGCTACAGAAAAAGTCAGTCCTGCAAAGTTGTTTTTTAGAAAAAGTCAATTCAGCAAACTTTTTCTATAGATAAAGTCAATTCAGCTAACTGTTTTTATAGAAAAAGTCCATTCAGCCGACTATTTCTATAGAAAAAGTCAATTCAGCTAACTTTTCCTATAGAAAAAGTCAATTCAGTTAACGTTTTCTATGGGAAAAGTCTATTTAGCTAACCTTTTCTATAGAAAAAGTCAATTCAGCTGACTTATTCTATTGAAAACGTCAATTCAGCTAACTTTTCTATAGAAAGAGTGAATTCAGCCAACTATTTCTACAGAAAAAGCCAATTCAGCTAATCTTTTCTATAGCAAAAATCAATTCAGCAAACTTTTTCTATAGAAAAAGTCAATTCAGCAAACTTTTTCCATAGAAAAAGTCAATTTAGCAATCTTTTTCTATAGAAAAAGTCAATTCAGCCAACTATATCTTTAGAAAAAATGAATTCAGCAAACTTTTTCTATAGAAAATATCAATTCAGACAACTATTTCTATAGAAAGGCCAATTCAACTAACTTTTCCTATAAAAAAGTCAATTCAACTAACTTTTTCTATAGAAAAAGTCAATTCAGCTAACTTTTCTATAGAAAGATTGAATTCAGCCAACTATTTCTACAGAAAAAGCCAATTCAGCTAACCTTTTCTATAGAAAAACTCAATTCAGCTATCCTTTTGTATAGAAAAAGTCAATTCAGCAAACTTTTTCTAAACAAAAAGTCAATTCAGCCAACTACTTCTATCGAAAAAGTCAATTCAGCTAACTTTTCCTATAGAAGAAGTCAATTCAGCTAATTTTTTCTATAGAAGAAGTCAATTCAGCTAATTTTTTCCATAGAAAAAGTTAATTCAGCTAACTTCTTCTATAGAAAAAGTCAATTGAGCTAACTTTTTCTATAGAAAAAGTCAATTCAGCTAACTTTTCTTATAGAAAAGTCAATTCAGCTGACTTTTTCTATGGGAAAAGTCAATTCGGCTAACTTTTTCCATATAAAAAGTCAATTCTACAGAAAAGTCAAGTCAGCTGACTTATCCTATAGAAAAAGTCCATTCAGCTAACTTTTCTATAGAAGAGTGAACTTTTTCTATAAAAAAAGTCAATACAGCTAACTTTTTCTATAGAAAAAGTCAATTGAGCTAACTTTTTCTATAGAAGAAGTCAATTCAGCTAACTTTTGCTATAAAAGAAGTCAATTCAGCAAACTTTTTCTATAGAAAAAGAAAATTCAGCTAACTTTTTTCCATAGAAAAGGTCAATTCAGCTAACTTTTTCTATAGAAAAAGTCAATTCAGCTAACTTTTCCTATAGAAGAAGTCAATTCAGCTAATTTTTTCTATAGAAGAAGTCAATTCAGCTAATTTTTTCCATAGAAAAAGTTAATTCAGCTAACTTCTTCTATAGAAAAAGTCAATTGAGCTAACTTTTTCTATAGAAAAAGTCAATTCAGCTAACTTTTCTTATAGAAAAGTCAATTCAGCTGACTTTTTCTATGGGAAAAGTCAATTCGGCTAACTTTTTCCATATAAAAAGTCAATTCTACAGAAAAGTCAAGTCAGCTGACTTATCCTATAGAAAAAGTCCATTCAGCTAACTTTTCTATAGAAGAGTGAACTTTTTCTATAAAAAAAGTCAATACAGCTAACTTTTTCTATAGAAAAAGTCAATTGAGCTAACTTTTTCTATAGAAGAAGTCAATTCAGCTAACTTTTGCTATAAAAGAAGTCAATTCAGCAAACTTTTTCTATAGAAAAAGAAAATTCAGCTAACTTTTTTCCATAGAAAAGGTCAATTCAGCTAACTTTTTCTATAGAAAAAGTCAATTGAGCTAACATTTTCTATAGAAGAAGTCATTTCAGCTAACTTTTTCTATAGACAAATCAATTCAGCCAACTAGTTCTATAGAAAAAGTCAATTCAGCTAATTTTTCAATAGAAAAACCCAGCTAACTTTTTCTATGGAAAAGTTAATTTAGTTAACCTTTTCTATAGAAAAAGTCAATTCAGCTAACTGTTTTTATAGAAAAAGTCAATTCAGCCAACTATTTCTATAGAAAAAGTCAATTCAGCTAACTTTTCCTATAGAAAAAGTCAATTCAGTTAACGTTCTCTATGGGAAAAGTCTATTTAGCTAACCTTTTCTATAGAAAAAGTCAATTCAGCTGACTTATTCTATAGAAAACGTCAATTCAGCTAACTTTTCTATAGAAAGAGTGAATTCAGCCAACTATTTCTGTAGAAAAAGCCAATTTAGCTAATCTTTTCTATAGCAAAAATCAATTCAGCAAACTTTTTCTATAGAAAAAGTCAATTCAGCCAACTTTTTCTATAGATAAAGTCAATTCAGCCAACTATTTCTATAGAAAAAGTCAATTCAGCTAACTTTTCCTATAGAAAAAGTCAATTCAGCTAACTTTTTCTATGGGAAAAGTCAATTCAGCTAACTCTTTTTATAGTAAAAGTCAATTCACCTAACTTTTCTATAGAAAGAGTGAATTCAGCCAACTTGTTCTACAGAAAAAGCCAATTTAGCTAATCTTTTCTATAGCAAAAATCAATTCAGCAAACTTTTTCTATAGAAAAAGTCAATTCAGCCAACTATTTCTATAGAAAGGTCAATTCAACTAAGTTTTCCTATAGAAAAAGTCAATTCAACTAACTTTTTCTATAGAAAAAGTCAATTCACCTAACTTTTCTATAGAAAGAGTGAATTCAGCCAACTTGTTCTACAGAAAAAGCCAATTCAGCTCACCTTTTCTATAGAAAAACTCAATTCAGCTAACCTTTTGTATAGAAAAAGTCAATTCAGCTAACTTTTTCTATAGAAAAAGTAAATTCAGTTAACTTTTTCCATAGAAAAGGTCAATTCTGCTAAGTTTTTCTATAGAAAAAGTCAATTGAGCTAACTTTTTCTATAGAAGAAGTCATTTCAGCTAACTTTTTCTACAGAAAAACCAATTCAGCCAACTAGTTCTATAGAAAAAGTCAATTCAGCTAATTTTTCAATAGAAAAAGTCAATTCAGCTAACCTTTTAGCTATCTTTTCTATAGAAAGAGTGAATTCAGCCAACTATTTCTATATAAAAAGCCAATTCAGCTAACCTTTTCTATAGAAAAAGTCAATTCAGCAAATTTTTTCTATAGAAAAAGTCAATTGAGCTAACTTTTTCTATAGAAGAAGTCAATTCAGCTAATTTTTTCCAAAGGAAAAGTCAATTCAGTTAACTTTTTCTATAGAAGAAGTCAATTCAGCTGGCTTTTTCTATAGAAAAAGTCTATTCAGCCAACTATTTCTATAGAAAAAGTCAATTCAGCTAATTTTTCAATAGAAAAAGTCAATTCAGCTAAAATTTCAATAGAAAAAGTCAATACAGCAAACTTTTTCTATAGAAAAATTCAATTCAAAACACTGTTTCTTTAGAAAACAATCAATTCAGCAAAGTTTTTATATACAAAAAGTGAATTAAGCAAAATGTTCTGGCGAAACAGTCAATTCAGCAAACTTTTCTATAGAAAAAGTCAACTCAGCTAAGTTTTTCCATAGAACATGTCAATTCAGCAAACTTTTTTCCTAGAAACAGTCAATTCAACTAACATTTGCACTAGAAAAAGTCAATTCAGCAAACTGTTACTATAGAAAAATTAATTCAGCAAACTTTTTCTCTACAAAAAGTTAATTCAGCAAACTTTTTCTATAGGAAAAGTAAATTAAGAAAAATGTTCTAGCGAAAGAGTCCATTTGGCAAACTTTTTCTATCGCAAAAGTCAATTCAGCAAACTTGTTCTATCTATAGTAAATTCAATAATCTTTTTCTTTACAAAAAGTCAATACAGCAAACTTGTTCCATAGAAAAAGTCAATTCAGCAAACTTTTTCTATAGAAAAAAAAGCCAATTCAGCTAGATTTCTCTATAGAAAAATTGAGTTTAGAAAACATTTTCTACAATCAATTCAGCAATCTTTTGCTACAGAAAAAGTCAGTCCTGCAAAGTTGTGTTTTAGAAAAAGTCAATTCAGCAAATTTTTCTATAGAAAAAGTCAAACAGTTTTTATAGAAAAAGTCAATTCAGCCAACTATTTCTATAGAAAAAGTCAATTCAGCTAACTTTTCCTATAGAAAAAGCCAATTCAGTTAACGTTTTCTATGGGAAAAGTCTATTTAGCTAACCTTTTCTATAGAAAAAGTCAATTCAGCTGACTTATTCTATAGAAAACGTCAATTCAGCTAACTTTTCTATAGAAAGAGTGAATTCAGCCAACTATTTCTACAGAAAAAGCCAATTCAGCTAATCTTTTCTATAGCAAAAATCAATTCAGCAAACTTTTTCTATAGAAAAAGTCAATTCAGCAAACTTTTTCTATAGAAAAAGTCAATTCAGCAATCTTTTTCTATAGAAAAAGTCAATTCAGCAAACTATTTCTATAGACAAAGTCAATTCAGCTAACTTTTCCTATAGAAAAATTCAATTCAGGTAAATTTTTCTATGGAAAAATTCAATTCAGGTAGCTTTTTCTATGGGAAAAGTCAATTCAGCCAACTCTTTTTATAGAAAAAGTCAATTCAGCCAACTATATCTTTAGAAAAAATGAATTCAGCAAACTTTTTCTATAGAAAATATCAATTCAGACAACTATTTCTATAGAAAGGCCAATTCAACTAACTTTTCCTATAAAAAAGTCAATTCAACTAACTTTTTCTATAGAAAAAGTCAATTCAGCTAACTTTTCTATAGAAAGATTGAATTCAGCCAACTATTTCTACAGAAAAAGCCAATTCAGCTAACCTTTTCTATAGAAAAACTCAATTCAGCTATCCTTTTGTATAGAAAAAGTCAATTCAGCAAACTACTTCTATCGAAAAGTCAATTCAGCTAACTTTTCCTATAGAAGAAGTCAATTCAGCTAATTTTTTCTATAGAAGAAGTCAATTCACCTAATTTTTTCCATAGAAAAAGTTAATTCAGCTAACTTCTTCTATAGAAAAAGTCAATTGAGCTAACTTTTTCTATAGAAAAAGTCTATTCAGCTAACTTTTCTTATAGAAAAAGTCAATTCGGCTAACTTTTTCCATATAGAAAGTCAATTCTACAGAAAAAGTCAAGTCAGCTGACTTATCCTATAGAAAAAGTCCATTCAGCTAACTTTTCTATAGAAGAGTGAACTTTTTCTATAAAAAAAGTCAATACAGCTAACTTTTTCTATAGAAAAAGTCAATTGAGCTAACTTTTTCTATAGAAGAAGTCAATTCAGCTAACTTTTGCTATAGAAGAAGTCAATTCAGCAAACTTTTTCTATAGAAAAAGAAAATTCAGCTAACTTTTTTCCAAAAAAAAAAGGTCAATTCAGCTAACTTTTTCTATAGAAAAAGTCAATTGAGCTAACTTTTTCTATAGAAGAAGTCATTTCAGCTAACTTTTTCTATAGACAAATCAATTCAGCCAACTAGTTCTATAGAAAAAGTCAATTCAGCTAATTTTTCAATAGAAAAACCCAGCTAACTTTTTCTATGGAAAAGTTAATTTAGTTAACCTTTTCTATAGAAAAAGTCAATTCAGCTAACTGTTTTTATAGAAAAAGTCAATTCAGCCAACTATTTCAATGAAAAAGTCAATTCAGCTAACTTTTCCTATAGAAAAAGTCAATTCAGTTAACGTTCTCTATGGGAAAAGTCTATTTAGCTAACCTTTTCTATAGAAAAAGTCAATTCAGCTGACTTATTCTATAGAAAACGTCAATTCAGCTAACTTTTCTATAGAAAGAGTGAATTCAGCCAACTATTTCTGTAGAAAAAGCCAATTTAGCTAATCTTTTCTATAGCAAAAATCAATTCAGCAAACTTTTTCTATAGAAAAAGTCAATTCAGCCAACTTTTTCTATAGATAAAGTCAATTCAGCCAACTATTTCGATAGAAAAAGTCAATTCAGCTAACTTTTCCTATAGAAAAAGTCAATTCAGCTAACTTTTTCTATGGGAAAAGTCAATTCAGCTAACTCTTTTTATAGAAAAAGTCAATTCACCTAACTTTTCTATAGAAAGAGTGAATTCAGCCAACTTGTTCTACAGAAAAAGCCAATTTAGCTAATCTTTTCTATAGCAAAAATCAATTCAGCAAACTTTTTCTATAGAAAAAGTCAATTCAGCCAACTATTTCTATAGAAAGGTCAATTCAACTAACTTTTCCTATAGAAAAAGTCAATTCAACTAACTTTTTCTATAGAAAAAGTCAATTCACCTAACTTTTCTATAGAAAGAGTGAATTCAGCCAACTTGTTCTACAGAAAAAGCCAATTCAGCTAACCTTTTCTATAGAAAAACTCAATTCAGCTAACCTTTTGTATAGAAAAAGTCAATTCAGCAAACTTTTTCTATAGAAAAAGTAAATTCAGTTAACTTTTTCCATAGAAAAGGTCAATTCTGCTAAGTTTTTCTATAGAAAAAGTCAATTGAGCTAACTTTTTCTATAGAAGAAGTCATTTCAGCTAACTTTTTCTATAGAAAAACCAATTCAGCCAACTAGTTCTATAGAAAAAGTCAATTCAGCTAATTTTTCAATAGAAAATTCAATTCAGCTAACCTTTTCTGTAGAAAAAGTCAATTCTGCAAACTTTTTCTATAGAAAAAGTCAATTCAGCTAAAGTTTTCTATAGAAAAAGTTAACTCAGCTAACTAATTCTATAGAAAAAAGTAAATTAAGCTAACTTATCCTATAGAAAAAGTCAACTCAGCTAACTTTTTCTATGGAAAAGTTTATTTAGCTAACCTTTTCTATAGAAAAGGTCAATTCAGTTAACCTTTTCCATAGAAAATGTCAATTCAGCTAACTTTTGCTATAGAAAATGTCAATTCAGCTAACTTTTTCTATAGAAAAATTCAATTCAGCTGACTTATTCTCTAGAAAAAGTCAATTTAGCTACCTTTTTTCAATTTTGCAAACTTTTTCTATATAAAAAAAGCTAAAAGTTTGCTGTATTGACTTTTTCTATTGAAAATTTAGCTGAATTGACTTTTTCTATTGAAAAATTAGCTGAACTGACTTTTTCTATAGAAATAGTTGGCTGAATAGACTTTTTCTATAGAAAAAGCCAGCTGAATTGATTTCTTCTATAGAAAAAGTTAACTGAATTGACTTTTCCTTTGGAAAAAATTAGCTGAATTGACTTCTTCTGTACAAAAAGTTAGCTCAATTGACTTTTTCTATAGAAAAAATTTGCTGAATTGACTTTTTCTATAGAAAAGGTTAGCTGAATTGGCTTTTTATATAGAAATAGTTGGCTGAATTCACTCTTTCAATTCAAAACACTGTTTCTTTAGAAAACAATCAATTCAGCAAAGTTTTTATATACAAAAAGTGAATTAAGCAAAATGTTCTGGCGAAACAGTCAATTCAGCAAACTTTTCTATAGAAAAAGTCAACTCAGCTAAGTTTTTCCATAGAACATGTCAATTCAGCAAACTTTTTCCTAGAAACAGTCAATTCAACTAACATTTGCACTAGAAAAAGTAAATTCAGCTACCTTTTTTCAATTTTGCAAACTTTTTCTATATAAAAAAAGCTAAAAGTTTGCTGTATTGACTTTTCCTATTGAAAATTTAGCTGAATTGACTTTTTCTATTGAAAAATTAGCTGAACTGACTTTTTCTATAGAAATAGTTGGCTGAATAGACTTTTTCTATAGAAAAAGCCAGCTGAATTGATTTCTTCTATAGAAAAAGTTAACTGAATTGACTTTTCCTTTGGAAAAAATTAGCTGAATTGACTTCTTCTGTAGAAAAAGTTAGCTCAATTGACTTTTTCTATAGAAAAAATTTGCTGAATTGACTTTTTCTATAGAAAAGGTTAGCTGAATTGGCTTTTTATATAGAAATAGTTGGCTGAATTCACTCTTTCAATTCAAAACACTGTTTCTTTAGAAAACAATCAATTCAGCAAAGTTTTTATATACAAAAAGTGAATTAAGCAAAATGTTCTGGCGAAACAGTCAATTCAGCAAACTTTTCTATAGAAAAAGTCAACTCAGCTAAGTTTTTCCATAGAACATGTCAATTCAGCAAACTTTTTCCTAGAAACAGTCAATTCAACTAACATTTGCACTAGAAAAAGTCAATTCAGCAAACTGTTACTATAGAAAAATTAATTCAGCAAACTTTTTCTATAGGAAAAGTGAATTAAGAAAAATGTTCTAGCGAAAGACTCCATTTAGCAAACTTTTTCTATCGCAAAATCAATTCAGCAAATTTGTTCTATCGAAAAGTAAATTCAATAATCTTTTTCTTTACAAAAAGTCAATACAGCAAACTTGTTCCACAGAAAAAGTCAATTCAGCAAACTTTTTCTATAGAAAAAGCCAATTCAGCAGACTTTTTCTGTACAAGAAGTGAATCAGCAGACTTTTTATAGAAAAAAATTAATTCCGCAAGTTTAATTGAAGAATTCAGAAATGTGGTTTTGATTTCATTATCTTTGTTGTTCCAAGATATTTTCACAGTTCTTTTGCTTGAACCCATTAAATAAACAACAATGAAATTAGAGGTGATATTCATCACGTTTTTCTCGCAACAATGTTGCGATCTTATATTTCCCCTCAGAAAAGGCCACAGAGTCATAACTTTAGAAAAGTGAAATACAACCATGCTTGGCTCGCATTGCAGCAAAATGCAGCTACTACTTCCTTAAGTAAATTCTAGGTAATTGTTATGCTAACGCAAAAGGTTAATAACATAATTTGAAGATCAAATTGTTATGAAAATAACGCCTGTTAGGCAGACAAAAAAAATAGGTTCCTCAACCAAGCCTTAAATAAGACGTAAAAATAAATCTTAGCTTATTAGCAGGGTAAAGAAGTTTTTGCAACGCAAAACATGGTACAGTGAAATCCCTCTCTAGTGACTCCCCTAACAACAGATATTCACTATACAGCCACAGTCTTACTAACCTTCCATGTCCACCTCTAAGGAGGCTACACTGTTTCATACATTACCAAATAATCTTTCTTTGAAATCAACAAAGTTGAGGGCGGGAGGGCATCCTCACCTCTAAATATTTTTAAGAAGCTTACAGCATTTATGCCTCTTAGTATTTGCATTTGCTAAAGTGAGGGAAATCTTTCATCCCACATGTGTGTGTGTGTTCGGCCTGTGTTGCGTCTGATTAGAAGGTCCAGTTCAGTTTTCTTTTTGTGTACTCCATGTAAGATGTCCAAAGATTTTCTTGTTAGAGATAGACATGTTTTGACGCAAGATATTTTACCAAATTTTTGGTAACATTTTTTCATCATGTTTTGTTGCAAAATTGTCACAAGAGTTTACAAGCAAAATGAAATGAAGTCATTGTCATGCATTTTTTTTTTAGTGGGGAATTTTCATAATGCTCCGAAACATACCAAAAAACTCGTGACAACATGAGTTGTACGACTTCTACTAAAATTGAATATGCAAATTAAACAAGTAGAACGAGAAATATTTGTAGACCGTGATACCCCTACAGTACAGTACATTTTTTCAATTGAAATTTTCAAATATGTGAAGTTTTTTTTAGCAAAATTATTTAATAAAGTTTTTTATAGCAAAGGTTAAATTAAATAACTTTTGCTATAGACAAAGTGAATTCAGCCTATAGAAAAAGTCAATTCAGCAAAATTTTGCAAACGAAAAAGTCACTAAAAAAAGTTTGCTGAATTGACATTTTCGATAGCAAAAGTTAGCTGAATTTAATTTTTCTATAGAAAAAGTTCGCTGAACTGTCTTTTTCTATAGAAAAAGTTTGCTGAATTTAATTTTTCCATAGAAAAAGTTTGCAAAATTGTCTTTTTTCTATAGAAAAAGTTCGCTGAGTTGATTTTTTTCTATAGAAAATGTTAACTGAACTGACTTTTTCTATAGAAACAGTTAGCTGAATCGAATTTTTCTATAAAAAAAGTTCGCCGAATTAACCTTTTCTGTAGAAAAAACTTCGCTCAATTGACTTTCTTCTATAGAAAAAGCTCGCTGAATTGATTTTTTTCATGAAAAAGTTCTCTGATGTGACTTTTTCTACAAAAAAAACTTCGCTGATTTGCCTTTTTAAATAGAAAAAATTTGCTGATTTGACTTTTTCTATAGACAAATTTCGCTCAATAGACTTTTTCTATAGAAAAAGTTTGCTGAATTGACTTTTTCTATAGAAAAAGTTGGCTGAATTAAATTTTTCTATAGAAAAAAGTTCGCTCAATTGACTATCTTCTAACGAAAAAGTTCGCTGAATTGACTTTTTTCATGAAAAAGTTCGCTGATTTGATTTTTCCATAGAAAATGTTCGCTGAATTGACATTTCTATAGAAAACGTTCGCAAAGTTGACTTTTTCTATAGAAAAAGTTCACCGAATTAACCTTTTCTATAGAAAAAAGTTCGCTGAATTGTTTGTTTGCTGAATTTAATTTTTTCCATAGAAAAATTTCGCTGAATTGACTTTTTCTATTGAAAAAGTTCGCTGAATTGACTTTTTCTATAAAAAAAAGTTTGCTAAATTGAATTTTTCTATAGAAAAAGGTTGCTGATTTACTTTTTCTATAGAAAAGTTCGCTTAGTTGACTTTTCAATAGAAAAAGTTTGCTGATTTGACTTTTTCAATAGAAGGAAGTTTGCTAAATTGACTTTTTCTACAGAAAAAGTTCGCTGAATTGACATTCCTCTATAGAAACAGTTTGCTGATTTGACTTTTTCTATAGAAAATGTTTGCTAAATTGACTTTTTTCTATAGAAAAAGATTTCTAAATTGACTTTTTTCCATAGAAAAAGTTCGCTGAATTGACTTTTTCTATATAAAAATTTCGCTCAATAGACTTTTTCTATAGAAAAAAGTTTGCTAAATTGACTTTTTTCTATAGAAAAAGTTCGCTGACTTGACTTTCCTCTATAGAAAAAGTTTGCTGAATTGACGTTTTCTAAAGAAAAATTTGCTGAATTTAATTATTCCATTAAAAAAGTTCGCTGAATGGACTTTTTCTATAAAAAATAGCTGATTTGATTTTTTTAATAGAAAAATTTGCTAAATTGACTTTTTTCTATAGAAAAAGTTCGCTGAATTGACTTTTTCTATAGGAAAAGTCCGCTGAATTGACTATTTGTATAGAAAAAAAATTCTAAATTTATTTTTCCTATAGAAACATTTTGCTAAATTAACTTTTTCTATACAAAAGTTTGCTCAATTGAATTTTTCTATAGAAAAAGTTTGCTGAATTTCCATAGACAAATTTTGCTGAATTGACTTTTTTCCTATAAAAAAAGTTCGCTCAAATTGGTTATTTCTATAGAAAAGTTTGCTGAATTTTCTATAGAAAAAGTTTGCTGATTTGATTTGTTCTATAGAAAATGTTTGCTAAATTGACTTTTTTCTGTAGAAAAAGGTCGCAGAATTGACTTTCTTTTATAGAAAATTTCGCTAAATTTACTTCTTTTCATAGAAAAAGTTCGCTGAATTGGCTTTTTCTATAGAAAACGTTTGCTGAATTTAATTTTTCCATAGAAAAAGTTTGCTGAATTGACTTTTTTCTATAAAAAAAGTTTGATGAATTGATATTTTTTATAGAAAAAGTTCGCTGAATTGACTTTTCCTACAGAAGAAAGTTCGCTGAATTAACTTTTACTATAAAAAAAACGTTCGTTAAGTTGACTTTTTCTATAGAAAAATTTAGCTGAATTGACTTTTTCTACAGAAAAAGTTCCCTACATTTATTTTTTCTTTAGAAAAAATGTTCAAAATCTTTTTCCATAGAAAAAGTTCGATGAATTAATGTTTTCTGTAGAAAAAATTCGCAGAATTGATTTTTCTTTAGAAACATTTCGCCGAATTGATTTTTCTATAGAAATAGTTTGCTAAATTGAAAATTTAGAAAATTTTGAAATAGAAAAAGTTCGCTGAATTAAATTTGACTTTCGCTATATTGACTTTTTCTATAGCAACAGTGCGCTGAATTGACTTTCGCTATATAAAAATTTAGCCGAATTGATTTTTCTATGGAAATAGTTTGCTAAATTGAAATTTTCTATAGAAATAGTTCGCTGAATTAAATTTAACTTTCGCTGAATTGACTTTTTCTATGGAAAAAGTTCGCTAAATTTATTTTTTCTTTAAAAAAAATTTGCAAAATTAGCTTTCCATAGAAAAAGTTCGTTGAATTAATGTTTTCTATAGAAAAATTTCGCCGAATTGATTTTTCTATAGAAATAGTTCGATAGATTGAAATTTTCTTTAGAAAAATTAAGCTGAATTGACTTTTTCCAAGAAAAAGTTCGCTAAATTTACATTTTTATAAAAAACGTTCGCTGAATTGACTTTTTCTATAGAAAAAGTTCGCTGTATTAATTTTTTCTATAGAAAAGTTCGCTGAATTCATTTTTCTAAAGAAAAAGTTATCTGAATTGACTTTTTGTTATAAAAAAGTTTACTAAAATGCCTTTTCTATAGAAAAAGGTTATTGAGTTGACTTTTTCTTTAGAAAAACATTGCTAAAATGATCTTTCCGAATTCATTTTTTTAAGGAATAATTTCGCTGAATTCACTTGTTCTACAGCGCAGGTACGCTAAATTGAATTTTCCCATTGAAAAAGGTTGCTGATCCGACTTTTTCTATAAAAAAATTTGCTGAATTGATTTTCTATAGAAAATTTGTTGAATTGACTTTTATTATAGAAAAAAGTTGCTGAATTGACTTTTTCTATAAAAATTTTTTTTGAATTGGCTTTTAAGAAATTTACTGAATTAATTTTTTTCTATAGAAAAATATTGCTGAATTGACTTTTTTTACTTTTTCTATAGAAAATGTTCGCTGACTTCTTCTACAGAAAAATTTACTTTTCAATAGAAACATTTTTCTGAAATGACTTTGTCCATAGAAAAGGTTTGTTGGTTTGACTTGTTCGATAGAAAAAGTTTGCTGTATTGATTTCCTCTATACAAAAAATTGCTGAATTGTTTGGTGATTTGACCTTTTCTATAGAAAAAGTTTGCTGAATTGACTTTTTCGATAGAATTTTTTTTTACTTTTTTGATCGAAAGCGTTTGGAGATTTGACTTCTTCGATAGAAAAATTTTGCTGAATTGACTTCTTTTATACAAAAATGTACTGAATTGAATTTTCCAAAGAAAACGTTTGCTGATTTGACTTGTTCGATAGAAAATTTGCCGAACTAAATTTTTCGATAGAAAAAGATTGCTGAATTGACTTTTATTTAAAAAAATGGCCGACTTGATTTTTTCGATAGAAAAACTTTGCTGTATTGACTTTTTGAATTGAATTTTCTTATATATAAATAAATCTGAGTTGATATTTTCGGTAGAAAAGTTAGTTAGTTGAATTAAACAAGTTCATTGAATTTATTTTTTGCATAGAACATTTTACTGAATTGACTTCTTCTACCGGAAACTTCGCTGAATTTAATTTTCTATAGAAACATTTTTTTCTATAGAAAAAGTTTGCTGGATTAACTTTTAATTAACAAGTAAAAAGTTTTCAATCAAAAAGAGATATGTATATCCTCAGCCTTTATGAATTCAAACTTTCATCTATTTTTTGCACTTTGGAGAGTTTGGAAAAAATATCCGTTCGAGAATTATCGTGCCAGCCAGACAAACACAGCGACGGATACTGTTAAATCCAACTTGTCCGAAACGGATTTCGTTCAAAAATATTTGGGGTCTAAAACCATTATTTCAATAAGGCACATTTTGCACGTATGAAAGTGTACATATACCCTCGATAGCATTAATGCTGAGGGATAATTAACATGAGAAAAATGGCTGAATGGCTGAATTAACTTTTTAAGAAAGCTTTTTTTTCGTTAGAGAAGGCCAAATTTTTCTTAAGAAAAGGCTAATTGAACACAATGTTTATGGGAAAATTTACTGTGCCCTGTTTTCTATAGAAAATGTCAATTAGAAAAGATCTTTTAGATCTTTAGATCTAGAAAAGATCTTTTAAGCGAACTTTATCAAAAAAACTTCAATTCAGCAGTAATCCATTAAAAACTTAATACTTTAAGTTTAATTTTGTCTAGAAAAAACTCGTTTCAGCAAATTTTTTCTGTATAAAACACACTTCTATAAACATTTAAATTCCGCAAAATGTTCCTGCAGAAAATGTCTTTTCAGCAAATTATTTTTGTCCAAAAAATGTTCCCATAGGTTTGACAAAAGAAAAGTTAAAATTATTTTATAATGATGCCCTGTTTATCTTTGGCTATCTGGACAAAATGTAAATATGTCCGCAGCAAAGTTTCACCAATAAACCAATTTTCCTCCCCGAAAAAAAAGAAAGCAACATAAAAATTAAGCTACCAAAATACCGATTACCCCATATAATTGAAACCCACAGAAGAGTTAAGAAGAAAAAAAAATACTCAACCAGCAGATTAATGTTTGGCGGTATCGTTTTTGGCATTTTTCGGTGGTAACAGAAGTTAAATTAGGGTTCACATTTTTTTTTCTCGGTTACCAGTATGAGGGAGTGCTCCAAAAACTACAACAACAAGAATAAAAAAGCCAACTGGAAAACATGATGATAAACACGCTACTACAAATTGCACACGAATTTAACCAAGTTTTGGGGTAGAGTGTTTCTTTTGTTGTTGTTATTGGCTTGTCGTTTGGTGGCAAACATTGTTTTTTCGGTTTTGCTCCGTGCCCAAACAACGGAAAGTTCATTAGATCGGTTCATCGGTAGCTAAATGTGGTTTACATGTTTGCCAATGATTGTTGGCCATGGCCCTTGTGTTGCCGAAGTATGTTGCGGGTGGGGGTTGTTGTTTGTGTTGTTGCTAGCCTGGTTAACAGCACAGCTTAAATGAAACTCTTTAGTGAATCTAATTCATCTTAAAGCCCGTATTTTAATCAAATTAACCAACATGAAAAACGTCGATACAAAAGAAACAAAAGTAAAACAAAAAAGCGGCCAATGGAAAAAAGAAAATTTAGCAGCCGCCAAAATTACGGAGTATAAGTAAAGCGATAAAAAAAACCAAGGGATTGTTTTGGGAAAAGTTAACCTCATTTTCGTTCAATTTGGAATATAATAGCGAACACATTGAGTTGAATTGAGTTATCATAATCAAAAAAATGGAATAAAAATAAATAATAAAAACACTTAATTTTGTGAAGTTTGTTATAACGGATGAGCATTATTTCTCAATTCATCTAACTTTTTGTGCGAACTTTTTTACAGAAAAAAACAATTCAGCAAAATTTTCGATAGAAAAGGTAAATTCACCAAACCTTTTCAAAAAAATGTCAATTTTGCGAATTTTTCAATAGAAAAAGCTAATTTAGCAAATGTGTTTTCTATCGACAAAACCAGAGAAATTTTTTTTTATAGAAAAATTCAATTCTGAGAACTTGTCCATAGAAGGAGCCAATTAAGAGAACTTTTTCCGTAGAAAAAGTCAATTTAGAAAACTTTTTCAATAGAAAAACAATCTGCAAATTTTTTCTGTAGAAAACTCAATACACCGATTTTATTTTATAGAAAAAGTTGATTCACAAACTTTTATAGATAAAGTCAATTCAGTAAAAAATTTTAAAGAATGAGTAAATTCAGCATAATTTTTCTGTACAAAATGTCAATTTTGCTGACTTTTCTATGGAAAAAGTCAATCCAGCTAAGTTTTTTATAGAAAAAATGCATTCAGCAATTTTTTTCCCCATAGGAAAAGTCAACTAATCAAAATTTTTCTATAGAAAAAGTCAATTCAGCGAACTTTTTCTATAGAAAAATTTAATTCAAAAAAACTTTTTCTATAGAAAAGTTATTTCAGCGCATTTTTCTAAAGAAAAAGTCAACTCAGCAAACTTTTTCTATTGAAAAATTAATTCAGCAAGCTTTTTCTATGGAAAAATCAACTCAGCAAACTTTTTCTATTGAATAAGTCAATTCAGAAAACTTTATCTATAGAAAAAGTCAGTTCAGCAAACTTTTTCTATACAAAAAGTCAATGCAGCAAACACTCTCTATTGAAAAAGTCAATTCAGCAAACTTTTTCCATAAAAAAAGTCACTTCAGCGAACTTTTTCGAAAGATAATCAATTTAGATTCCTTTTTTATAGAAATATTCACTGCAGCGAACTTTTCCTTTAGAAAAAGTCATATCAGCTATTTTTCTTTAGAAAAAGTCAAAGAATATTATTTTTCTATAGACAATGTGAATCCAGCGAAGTATTTCTTTATCACAAGTCAGTGAACTTTTTATATAGAAAATGTCAACTCGACGAACTTCTTCTGTCGAAAATGTCATTTCACTTCAGCGAAATTCAAGCGTACTTTTTCTATAGAAAAATTCAATTCAGCGAACTTCTTCTACAGAAAACGTCAATTCAGCGAACTTTTTCTATAGAAAAAGTCAATTCAGAGAACTTTTTCTATAGAAAAAGTCAATTCAGAGAACTTTTTCTATAGAAAAAGTCAATTCAGAGAACTTTTTCTATAAAAAAAGTCAATTCAGAGAACTTTTTCTATAGAAAAAGTCAATTCAGAGAACTTTTTCTATAGAAAAAGTCAATTCAGAGAACTTTTTCTATAGAACTTTTTCTATAGAAAAAGTCAATTCAGAGAACTTTTTCTATAGAAAAAGTCAATCCAGAGAACTTTTTCTATAGAAAAAGTCAATTCAGAGAACTTTTTCTATAGAAAAAGTCAATTTAGAGAACTTTTTCTATAGAAACAGTCAATTCAGAGAACTTTTTTATAGAAAAAGTCAATTCAGAGAACTTTTTCTATAGAAAAAGTCAATTCAGAGAACTTTTTCTATAGAAAAAGTCAATTCAGAGAACTTTTTCTATAGAAAAAGTCAATTCAGAGAACTTTTTCTATAGAAAAAGTCAATTCAGAGAACTTTTTCTATAGAAAAAGTCAATTCAGAGAACTTTTTCTATAGAAAAAGTCAATTCAGAGAACTTTTTCTATAGAAAAAGTCAATTCAGAGAAATTTTTCTATAGAAAAAGTCAATTCAGAGAAATTTTTCTATAGAAAAAGTCAATTCAGAGAACTTTTTCTATAGAAAAAGAGAACTTTTTCTATAGAAAAAGTCAATTCAGAGAACTTTTTCTATAGAAAAAGTCAATTCAGAGAACTTTTTCTATAGAAAAAGTCAATTCAGAGAACTTTTTCTATAGAAAAAGTCAATTCAGAGAACTTTTTCTATAGAAAAAGTCAATTCAGAGAACTTTTTCTATAGAAAAAGTCAATTCAGAGAACTTTTTCTATAGAAAAAGTCAATTCAGAGAACTTTTTCTATAGAAAAGTCAATTCAGAGAACTTTTTCTATAGAAAAAGTCAATTCAGAGAACTTTTTCAGAGAACTTTTTCTATAGAAAAAGTCAATCCAGAGAACTTTTTCTATAGAAAAAGTCAATTCATAGAACTTTTTCTATAGAAAAAGTCAATTCATAGAACTTTTTCTATAGACAAAGTCAAATTCAGAGAACTTTTTCTATAGAAAAAGTCAATTCAGAGAACTTTTTATATAGAAAAGGTCAATTCAGAGAACTTTTTCTATAGAAAAAGTCAATTCAGAGAACTTTTTCTATAGAAAAAGTCAATTCAGCGAACTTTTTCTATAGAAAAAGTCAATTCAGCGAACTTTTTCTATAGAAAAAGTCAATTCAGAGAACTTTTTCTATAGAAAAAGTCAATTCAGAGAACTTTTTCTATAGAAAAAGTCATTTCAGAGAACTTTTTCTATAGAAAAAGTCAATTCAGAGAACTTTTTCTATAGAAAAAGTCAATTCAGAGAACTTTTTCTATAGAAAAAGTCAATTCAGAGAACTTTTTCTATAGAAAAAGTCAATTCAGAGAACTTTTTCTATAGAAACAGTCAATTCAGAGAACTTTTTCTATAGAAAAAGTGAATTCAGAGAACTTTTTCTATAGAAAAAGTCAATTCAGAGAACTTTTTCTATAGAAAAAGTCAATTCAGAGAACTTTTTCTATAGAAAAAGTCAATTCAGAGAACTTTTTCTATAGAAAAAGTCAATTCAGAGAACTTTTTCTATAGAACAAGTCAATTCAGAGAACTTTTTCTATAGAAAAAGTCAATTCAGAGAACTAGAAAAAGTCAATTCAGAGAACTGTTTCTATAGAAAAGGTCAATTCAGAGAACTTTTTCTATAGAAAAAGTCAATTCAAAGAACTTTTTCTATAGAAAAAGTCAATTCAAAGAACTTTTTCTATAGAAAAAGTCAATTCAGAGAACTTTTTCTATAAAAAAAGTCAATTCAGAGAACTTTTTCTAAAGTCAATCCAGAGAACTTTTTCTATAGAAAAAGTCAATCCAGAGAACTTTTTCTATAGAAAAAGTGAATTCAGAGAACTTTTTCTATAGAAAAATCAATTCAGAGAACTTTTTCTATAGAAAAAGTCAATTCGGAGAACTTTTTCTATAGAAAAAGTCAATTCAGAGAACTTTTTCTATAGAAAATGTCAATTCAGAGAACTTTTTCTATAGAAAAAGTCAAATTCAGAGAACTTTTTCTATAGAAAAAGCCAAATTCAGAGAACTTTTTCTATAGAAAAAGTCAATTCAGAGAACTTTACCTATAGAAAAAGTCAATTCAGAGAACTTATTCTATAGAAACAGTCAATTCAGAGAACTTTTTCTTTAGAAAAAGTCAATCCAGAGAACTTTTTCTTTAGAAAAAGTCAATTCAGAGAACTTTTTCTATAGAAAAAGTCAATTCAGAGAACTTTTTCTATAGAAAAAGTCAATTCAGAGAACTTTTTCTATAGAAGAAGTCAATCCAGAGAACTTTTTCTATAGAAGAAGTCAATCCAGAGAACTTTTTCTATAGAAGAAGTCAATCCAGAGAACTTTTTCTATAGAAGAAGTCAATCCAGAGAACTTTTTCTATAGAAAAATTCAATTCAGAGAACTTTTTCTATAGAAAAAGTCAATTCAGAGAACTGTTTCTATAGAAAAAGTCAATTCAGAGAACTTTTTCTATAGAAAAAGTCAATTCAGAGAACTTTTTCTATAGAAAAAGTCAATTCAGAGAACTTTTTCTATAGAAAAAGTCAATTGCTTTTTCTATTTCTATTTCTATAGAAAAAGTCAATTCAGAGAACTTTTTCTATAGAAAAAATCAATTCAGAGAACTTTTTCTATAGAAAAAGTCAATTCAGAGAATTTTTTCTATAGAAAAAGTCAATTCAGAGAACTTTTTCTATAGAAAAAGTCAATTCAGAGAACTTTTTCTATAGAAAAAGTCAATTCAGAGAACTTTTTCTATAGAAAAAGTCAATTCAGAGAACTTTTTCTATAGAAAAAGTCAATTCAGAGAACTTTTTCTATAGAAAAAGTCAATTCAGAGAACTTTTTCTATAGAAAAAGTCAATTCAGAGAACTTTTTCTATAGAAAAAGTCAATTCAGAGAACTTTTTCTATAGAAAAAGTCAATTCAGAGAACTTTTTCTATAGAAAAAGTCAATTCAGAGAACTTTTTCTATAGAAAAAGTCAATTCAGAGAACTTTTTCTATAGAAAAAGTCAATTCAGAGAACTTTTTCTATAGAAAAAGTCATCTCAGAGAACTTTTTCCATAGAAAAAGTCAATTCAGCGATCTTTTTCTATAGAAAAAGTCAACTCAGCGAACTTTTCCTGCAGAAAAAGTCAATTTAGCAAAACAAAAATTTCCTATAGAAAAATTCAATTTATCCAATTTTTTCTATAGAAAAAGCCAATTCAGCGAACCTTTCTATAGAAAAATGTCAATTCAGCGGAGATTTTCTATAGAAAAAGTCAATTCAGCAATCTTTTTCTATAGAAGAAGTCAATTCAGCAAACTTTGTCTATAGAAAAAGTCAATTCAGCAAACTTTTTCTATAGAAAAATTCAGTTCAGCAAACTTTTCTATAGAAAAAGTCAATTAATCAAACTCTTTCTATAGAAGAAGTCAATTCAGCAAACTTTGCCTATAGAAAAATTCACTTCAGCAAACTTTTTCTATAGAAAAGGTCACTTCAGCGAACTTTGTCTATAGAAAAGGACAATTCAGCGAACTTTGTCTATAGAAAAGGACAATTCAGCGAACTTTTTCTATAGAAAAAGTCAATCCAGAGAACTTTTTCTATAGAAAAAGTCAATCCAGAGAACTTTTTCTATAGAAAAAGTCAATTCATAGAACTTTTTCTATAGAAAAAGTCAATTCATAGAACTTTTTCTATAGAAAAAGTCAATTCATAGAACTTTTTCTATAGAAAAAGTCAATTCATAGAACTTTTTCTATAGAAAAAGTCAATTCATAGAACTTTTTCTATAGACAAAGTCAAATTCAGAGAACTTTTTCTATAGAAAAAGTCAATTCAGAGAACTTTTTCTATAGAAAAGGTCAATTCAGAGAACTTTTTCTATAGAACTTTTTCTATAGAAAAAGTCAATTCAGAGAACTTTTTCTATAGAAAAAGTCAATTCAGAGAACTTTTTCTATAGAAAAAGTCAATTCAGAGAATTTTTCTATAGAAAAAGTCAATTCAGAGAACTTTTTCTATAGAAAAAGTCAGTTCAGTGAACTTTTTCTATAGAAAAAGTCAATTCAGAGAACTTTTTCTATAGAAAAAGTCAATTTAGAGAACTTTTTCTATAGAAAAAGTCAATTCTATAGAAAAAGTCAATTCAGCGAACTTTTTCTATAGAAAAATTTAATTCAACAAACTTTTTCTATAGAAAAGTTATTTCAGCGCATTTTTCTAAAGAAAAAGTCAACTCAGCAAACTTTTTCTATCCAGAGAACTTTTTCTATAGAAAAAGTCAATCCAGAGAACTTTTTCTATAGAAAAAGTCAATCCAGAGAACTTTTTCTATAGAAAAAGTCAATCCAGAGAACTTTTTCTATAGAAAAAGTCAATCCAGAGAACTTTTTCTATAGAAAAAGTCAATTCAGAGAACTTTTTCTATAGAAAAAGTGAATTCAGAGAACTTTTTCTATAGAAAAAGTGAATTCAGAGAACTTTTTCAATAGAAAAGTCAATTCAGCGACTTTTTCTATAAAAAAGTCAATTCAGCAAACTTTTTCTATAGAAAAGTCAATTCAGCGAACTTTTTCTATAAGAAAACTCAATTCAGCAAACTTTTTCTATAGAAAAGTCAATTCAGCGAACTGTTTCTATAAAAAAGTCAATTCAGCGAACTTTTTCTATAGAAAAAACAATTTAGCGACCTTTTCCTTTTTTTAATCGAATTCAGCAATATTCTTCTATAGGAAAAGTCTTTTTCTACAGAAAAAGACAATCCAGCAATTTTTTCTATAGAAGATCAATTCAGAGAACTATTTCTATAATTAGTTTATAGTTTCCATAGTATAAGTCAATTCGGTGAACTTTTTCTATACCTTCAATTCGAAAAAAACAATGTTTTTATAGAAAAAGTCACTTCATCGAACTTTTTCTAACGAAAAAGTTAACGCAGTTAACGTTGGAAGAAGTCAAATCAGCAACATTTTCTAGAGAAAGTGGCAACACAGCTAACTTTTTATAAAGAATACAAAAAATTCTTAGAGAGAAAGTCAATTCAGCAAACTTTTTCTTTCGAAAAAGTCATTCAGAGAACATTTTCTATGGAAAACTTAAATTTCGCCACCTGTTTCTATAGAAAAATCAACTCAACCAACCTTTTCTATTAAAAAAATTCTATTCTGCAAACTTTTTCTGTAGAAAACGTCAATTCAGCGAATTTTGTCTATAGAAAAAATCAATTCAACGAACTTTTTCTATTAAGAATCAATTCGGCAAGCCTTTTCTATGGAAAAATCAATTCATCAAACTTTTTCTATTGAATAAGTCAATTTAGCAAACTTTTTCTATAGCAAAAACCAATTCAGCAAAAATTTTCTTTAGAAAATATCAATTCAGCAAACTTTTTCTATAGAAAAAGACAATTCATCAAACTTTTTCTATAGAAAAATCAATTCAGCCAAATTTTTCTGTAGAAAAACCAATTCAGCCGAAATAGTTTACAGAAAAAGCTAACTCAGACTCAATTTTTTTCCATAGAAAAAGTCAATTCAGCAAATTCTTCTATTAAAAAAGTCTATTCAGCAAACTTTTTCTTTCTAAAAAGTCATTCAGAGAACAGTTTCTATGGAAAAAGTCACTTTAGCCAACTGTTTCTATAGAAAAAGTAAACTGATCCAAAATTTTCTAATAAAAAGGTCAATTCAGCATCCTTTTTCTATAGAAAAAGTCAATTCAGCGAACTTTGTATATAGAAAACTTCAATTCGACAAACTTTTTCTATAAAAAAAAGTTAATTCAGCGAATTTTTCTAAAGGAAAAGTCAACTCAGCAAACTTTTTCTATTGAAAAATCAATTCAGCAAGCTTTTTCTATGGAAAAATCAATTCAGCAAAATTTTTCTATTGAATAAGTCAATTCAGGAAACTTTTTCTATTGAAAAAGTCAATTCAGCAAACTTTTTCTGTTGAAAAAGTCAATTCAGCTAACTTTTTCTATAGAAAGAGTCAATTTAGCAAATGTTTCTATAGAAAAAGCCAATTCAGCAAACTTTTTCTATAGAAAAGTCAATTCAGCGAACTTTTTCTATAAAAAAACTCAATTCAGTAAACTTTTTCTATAGAAAAGTCAATTCAGCGAACTGTTTCTATAAAAAAGTCAATTCAGCGAACTTTTTCTATAGAAAAAACAATTTAGCGATCTTTTTTCTGTAGAAAATTCTACTCAAAGAACATTTTCTTTAGAAAAAGTCATTTCAGCAAACTTTTCTACAGATAAAGTCAATTTAGCAAACATTTTCTATAGCAAAAGCCAATTCAGAAAAATTTTTCTATAGAAAATGTCAATTCAGCAAACCTTGTTTTACCAAAAAGGTCAATTCAGCAATTTTTTTTTTATCGAAAAAGTCAATTTGGCGAACTTCTTCTGTTGAAAAAATCAATTCACCAATCTTTTTCAATAGAAGAAGTCAATTCAGCAAACTTTGTCTATAGAAAAACAATTCTATAGCCAGCTTATAGTTTCTATAGTAAAATTCAATTCGCTGAACTTTTTCTATCCATTCAATTCAAAAAAATCAGTTTAGAGGTGTTTTTTTATAGAAAATTCACTTCAGCGAACTTTTTTTTTTATCGAAAAAAGTATATTCAGCTAACTTTATCTATAGAAAAAATCTATTCAGCTAACTTTTTCTATATAAAAGGTTAACGCAGTTAACGTTTTCACATGGAAAAAGTCAATTCAGCAACATTCTCTAGAGAAAGTGGCAATTCAGCTAACTTTTTATAAAGAAAAAACAATTCAGCGATCTTTTCTTATAGAGAAAGTCAATTCAGCGAACTTTTTCATATCCGCTTGTTTTATGTTGAGTTCTCCTTCAATTATTCTATGAATCCATACTTAAAAGACCACAATTCCCCCTTTCAGCTATTAATTCCAAAGTGATTTTTAATGTATGTTAAACAGCAATATTCAATAACCGATAGGGGCACCAAAAGCCAGCCGAAAGAAAGAATTCCAATAGACTTTATAATCGATCAAATTAACATATGTCTGTCTGTCCTTATAAGAACTGATGTAGAACTTCTTGCTGGCTTCTGCGGCCAAGTCGCTTGGCTAAGTGTCGCTGTTTCATTTAAAAGCTGGTTAGCGGTGGCGGTAGTGATGGTGTTGGCAGTTCTTTAGCTTTTTTTTCCAACCAAACCATATTTGCTCCGAAAAGCCAGAAGATATTTCCTCATAGATATCTTACAGGGAATAATGAATGAAAGAATGATGTATGGCGGCAAAGATTTGCGACACGATTTTGTCGAACAACAGAAATAGTTGCCACCACCACCATGCAACAACATTTCGTGGCGCGGGACAAAAACATCATCTAGCCCAAGAATGGCCGGGAACATCATGTTGAAGAGTATGTTGCACGACGCTTGCTCAAAGGAGAGAAACATAGGTGCAACATTAGGTAATGTTGTTTAAGGATGTTAAATACATACGTACAGAGCGGCTTGTTGTTGTTGTTTTCGGTAACAACAACATACTAAAAATAGACACCAAAGAAAGCATGCTTTAGGAATTCTTCCCGTAAGCCAAACCAAGAACTTGAACTATTTTTCATGGGATTTTTATGGATGCGACTTTGCTTATCGGTAATTCCTCCTTTATTGTTGATGTTGAGGGTTGTCGCAGCTCCTACCGCTGCTGTCGCCATTCACCAAACAGCAACTCGAAATTGATTAAGTGATAGTCAGCTTTGGTGTTTTCTTGTTACCGTTCGCTGGCTTGCAGTTAAGCCATAGTCAAGCCAGCATATGACTTTAGGCCATTTATTAATGTTTAAGTAATAAACGCGATAAAACATGATTTATATTGGCTACTTAACAGCAATGGGATTTTTCGCCAATCACGGCTTGGCTCCATAATTTGTACTTGTCTCCAATAGCATTTGGCTAATTGAATAATTTTGTAAAATGCCAAAATGGATTTAGATCAAAGCGAACTTTTCAAGCAATGATTTTCTGTCAGAAAACAGTAACAGATTTGGGCTTTGATTTTTTTCTATAAATAAATATCATAATTGAGTTTATGTATGGAAAAAGTTCGCTGAATTGAAAAGAAAAAGTTAGCAACTTTGCTCATTGATCTGAAGTGAATTTTTCTACAGAAAAAGTTCGATGAATTCACTTTTTAGCATAGAAAAATTTGCTGAATTGGTTTTTTCCTACAGAAAAAGTACGCTGAATTGAATTTTGCGTTAAAAAATGTTCGCTGAATTGACTTTTTATAGAATTATTTCGCTGTTCCCATAAAAACAGTTAGCAGAATTAACTTTTTCTATAAAGAAATTGCAGAATTGAATATTACAATAGAAAAAGTTTGCTGAATTGATTTTTCTATAGAAGAACTTTGCTGAATTGGTGTTAACTATAGAAAAACTTCACTGAATGACTTTTTTCCTTAGCAAAACTTTGCTGAATTGACTTTTTCAATATTTGCTGAATTTTCCATTTCCTATAGAAAACGTTTACTGAATTGAATTTTTCCTTAGATACAGTAACATGAATTGGCTAGCTCTACAGCAAAATTTTGCTGAATTTAATTTTTCTATGAAAAATAGTTCGCTGAGTGGACTTTATCTATAGAAAAAAGTTAGCAGAATTGACTTGTTCTATATAAAAAAAGTTAGGTGATTTGAATTTTTCTATATCAAAAATTCGCTGAATTGCGGTTCCTAGGGAAAAAGTTCGCTGAATTGATTTTTCTATAATAAACTAAATTGATTTCTTCTTATAATAAAGTCCACTGAATTTACTTTTGCTATAGAAAAAATTAGCTGAATTGATTTTTCTATAGGAAAAGCTTGCTAAATTATCTTGTTTTACAAAAAAACTTCGCTGAATTGATTTTCTCTACAGAAAACGTTCCCTGAATTGAAATTTTCTATAGTTCGCTGAATTGAACTTTTCTATAGAAAAATGTCGTACAATTAACATTTTCTATAGAACAATAATTCTGAATTCACTTTGCTATAGAAAAAATTAGCTGAATTGATTTTTCTATAGAAAGAGTTTTTTTAATTGAATTTTTCTATAGAAAAAGTTCTCTTAATTTACTTTTTTTAGAGAAAGTTCGGTGAATTGACCTTTTTAAGGAAGGAGTTCGCTAAATTGACTTTTTCTATAGAAAAGGTTTGCAGAATTGACTTTTCTGTTGAAAAGTTGGCTGAATTGAATTTTTCAATAGGAAAAGTTTGCTGAATTGACTTTTCTATAGGAAACGATTGTTGAATTGAATTTTACTGTAGAAAAATTTGCTGAATTTTTTACTGAATTTACTTTTGCTATAGAAAAAATTAGCTGAATTGATTTTTCTATAGAAGAACTTTGCTGAATAGCTGTTAACTATAGAAAAATTTCGCTGAATAAATTCTTTCAAAAGCAAAACTTTGCTGAGTAGACTTTTTCAATAAAAAAACTTTTGCTGATTGATTTTTTCTTAGAAAAAGCAAAATTAACTGACTATCTCTACTGCAACATTTTGCTGAATTTACTTTTTCTATACAAAAAAGTTCGCGGAAATGACGCTCACTACAAAAAAAGTTTCCTGAATTAAGTTTGTTTATAGAAAACGTTAGATGTCTTGACTTTCTCTACAGAAACATTTAGCAGAATTGAATTGTTCTATATAAAAAAGTTAGCTGAATTGAATTTATCTATATCAAAAACTCGCTGAATTGCGGTCTTCTAAAGAAAAAGTTCGCTGAATTTATTTTTGAATAGACTTTTTTACAGAAAATGTTTGCTGAATTGACCTTTTCTATATAAAAAGTTCGCTGAGTTGACTTTTTCTAAAGAAATAGTTTGCTGAATTAAAATTTCTATAGAAAAACAATGCGGAATTTACATTTTATAAAAAATGTCTGCTGAATTTACTTTTGCTATTGGAAAAATTATCTGTTTTTGTCTTTATTTTACAGGAAAAGTTCGCTGTATTGATTTTCTCTATAAAAAGTCCTCTGAATTGAATTTTTTCTATAGAAACATTTGCTGAATTGACCTTTTCTATAGAATTGAATTTTGTATAGAACAAGTTCGCTGAATTTATTTTTCTATCGAAAAATTTAGCTTATTTGATTTTTTTCTATCGAAAAAGTTTACTGAATTGACTTCTTCTATAGAAAAAAATCGGTTAATTTAATTTTCGATAGAACAAGTTCGCTTCATTGACTTTTTCTAAAGAAATAGTTCGCTGAATTAAAATTTTTTATAGAGAAATAATGCTTACTTTACTTTTTCTAAAGAAAAGTTAGCTGAATTCATGTTTGCTATAGAAAAAGTTCTCTGAATTTCGAAAAAGTTTGCTGAATTGACTTTTTTAGAAAAAAATAGCTGAATTTACTTTTTCTCTGAAAAAAATTCTCTGAATTGACATGTTCGATAGAAGAAGTTCGGTGAATTGACTCCTTCGATAGAAGAAGTTGACTTTTTTTTATAGAAAAAGTTCGCTGAATTAAATTTCGCTGAAGTGAATTGACATTTTCGATAGAAAAAGTTCGCTAAGTTGACTTTTGCTATATAAAAAGTTCGCTGTATTGACTTTTTCTATAGAAAATTTTGGAAAATTGATTTTTCTATAGAAGAAGTTCGCAGAATTGACTTTTTGTATACAAACATTTCCCTTAAGTGACTTTTTCTATAGGAAAAGTTCGCTGAATTGATTTTTTTTTTTCTATTGAAAAAGTTTGCTAAATTGACTTTTTCTATAGAAAAAGTTCGCTGAATTGACTTTTTCTATTGAAAAATTTCGCTGAATTGACCATTTCTATAGAAAACGTTCGCTTAATTGACTTGTTCTATAGAAAAAGTTCGCTGAGTTGACTTTTTCTATAGAAAAAGTTCGCTGAATTGACTTGTTCTATAGAAAAGGTCCGCTGAATTGACTTTTTTCGTAGAACAAGTTCGCCGAGTTGGAATTTACTACAGAAAAAAATCTCTGAATTGAATTTTCTATAGAAAACGTTCTCTTAGTTGAATTGACTTTTTCTATAGAAAAAGTTGCTGAGTTGATTTTTTCTACAGAAAAATTTCGCTGAATTGACTTTTTCTATAGAAAAAGTTCGCTGAATTGACTTTTTCCATAGAAAAAGTTCGCTGAATTGACTTTTTCTATAGAAAAAATTCTCTGAATTGACTTTTTCTATAGAAAAAATTCTCTGAATTGACTTTTTCTATAGAAAAAATTCTCTGAATTGAATTTTTCTATAGAAAAAGTTCTCTTAGTTGAAATTTTCTATAGAAAAAGTTCTCTTAGTTGAAATTTTCTATAGAAAAAGTTGCTGAGTTTACTTTTTCTACAGAAAAAGTTCGCTGAATTGACTGTTCTATAGAAAAAGTTCGCTGAATTGACTTTTTCTATAGAAAAATTTCTCTGACTTGAATTTTTTTATAGAAACAGTTCTCTTAATTGAATTTTTCTATACAAAAAATTGCTGAGTTGACTTTTTTATAGAAAAAGTTCGCTGAATTGACTTTTTCTATAGGAAAAGTTGCAAATTTGACTTTTTCCACAGAAAAAGTTCGCTGAATTGTCTTTTTCTATAAAAAAACAGTTCGCTGAATTGACCTTTTCTATAGAAAAAGTTCGGTGAAGTGTCTTTTTCCACATAAAAATTAGCTGAATTGACTTTCTCTATAGAAAACGTTCGCTGAGTTGACTTTTTTTATAGAAAAATTTCGCTGAATTGTCTTTTTCTATAGAAAATATTCGCTGAATTGACTTTTTCTATAGAAAAAGTTCGCTGAATTGGCTTTTTTCTATAGAAAAAGTTCGCTGAATTGACCTTTTCTATAGAAAAAGTTCGCTGAATTGACTTGTTCTATAGAAAAGGTTCGCTGAATTGACTTTTTCTATAGAAAAAGTTGCTGAGTTGACTTTTTTACAGAAAAAGTTCGCTGAATTGACTTTTTCTATAGAAAAGGTTCGCTGAATTGACTTTTTTCGTAGAACAAGTTCGCCGAGTTGGCATTTACTACAGAAAAAATTCTCTGAATTGAATTTTCTATAGAAAACGTTCTCTTAGTTGAATTGACTTTTTATATAGAAAAAGTTGCTGAGTTGATTTTTTCTACAGAAAAATTTCGCTGAATTGACTTTTTCTATAGAAAAAGTTCGCTGAATTGACTTTTTCCATAGAAAAAGTTCGCTGAATTGACTTTTTCTATAGAAAAAATTCTCTGAATTGAATTTTTCTATAGAAAAAGTTCTCTCAGTTGAAATTTTCTATAGAAAAAGTTGCTGAGTTTACTTTTTCTACAGAAAAAGTTCGCTGAATTGACTGTTCTATAGAAAAAGTTCGCTGAAGTGTCTTTTTCCACATAAAAATTCGCTGAATTGACTTTTTCTATAGAAAACGTTCGCTGAGTTGACTTTTTTATAGAAAAATTTCGCTGAATTGTCTTTTTCTATAGAAAATATTCGCTGAATTGACTTTTTCTATAGAAAAAGTTCGCTGAATTGGCCTTTTCTATAGAAAAAGTTCGCTGAATTGACTTCTTCTATAGAAAAACTTCGCTGAGTTGAATTTTCTGCAGAAAAATATCACTGAATTAAATGTTCTACAGAAACAGATCGGTGAATTGACTTTTTCTATAGAAAAAGTTCGCTGAATTGACTTTTTCCATAGAAAAACTTCGCTGAAATTTTCTTTAGAATAGATGGCTGTATTGAAAAAGTTGCTGAATTGATTTTCCTGTTGGAAAAAGTTTGCTGAATTTACTTTTTTATGGAAAAGGTCTGCCGAATTGATTTTTTCTATAGTAAGCGTTCATCGAATTGGCTTTTCGGTAGAAGTTCGCTGAATTGACTTTTTCTATAGAAAAACTTCGCAGAATTTATTTTTCCTATAGGAAAACATAACTGAATTGATTTTTTTTTAAATGTTTTGCTGATTTGACTTTTTCTTTACAAAAAGTTTGTTGAATTGATTTTATTTGTTTAAATTGATTTAATTGACTTTTTCTAGAGATAGACTTCGTTTGAAATTTTATGAAAATATCACTGAATTGGCTTTACCTACATAAAAATGTCGCTGAATTGATTTTTTTCTATAGAAAAGTTTGCTGAATTAACATTTTCTTTTTTTGTGGGAATGATATGTATTTTTATGTTACCACTTTAATTTAATGTTTGTTTCCATTTATCTTGATTCTATCCATCTTGCACTCAATGTTTTTTTGATGTTTTCATCACTAGAACTATACATAATTAATAATGCATGAATTGTTTTTTTATAAAGCTGGTATTTTGATTTAGAATAAATTATATTTTAATTTTCCAAACATTTTCAAAATTTCTGAAATGCATTAGCAACATTACCTGCTTAATAAAATTTCGCTGCAGGTGTCCCCATGGTACAATGTGTTCTTAATTAAAAATCCATATTACCCCTTCCAAATTACCTGTCTGTGGCATGCATCACTATCACTGGACACAATGGGAACAATGGAAGTAAATTGGAAACTCGTAACTCTAACCAACACCACATAAAACAATGACCATTACAACATATTGGAAATCTAAATTCTTATGCATTGACCCAAATTTCTTGCATTGAGCCGGAAAAGAAATTGTTGCTGCGGCCATATACAAAAACAACAACAAATCATGGCCCGCAGATTAAAGGAAAAAACATGCATGTTGCGAAGGCCTTTGAACTGATTTGATCTACATTACAATAAGAAGAAGCCGAAGACGAAAGAAACACTTTTACCACAGCTACCAACAACAACAACAGCAACAACAAGAAATGCATTAAGGCAAAGCTATTGTTGGCATTCAAAGGCCGACAATAGCAAGAACAATCGACCCACTACAAAATCATTAATCATTTCAGATTTAAAAGATGTTCTGTTAAGTTACAACTTTTCTTCTTCTTCTTTTGGGGTCAAAAAGTGTATTAATTTGTTTTCATAAAACCATACTCACTTACATCTTTCTTTTCTCTCTTCTCTCTTTATAGCCGTTAATTATACAAATTTACTTTTGGAAATTGTTCCACAAAGCTTGAAATGAAGGTGTTAAATAAAAATCTTGTTAAGTTGCTGAAGAATGAATTGATTTTGTCTTAATTGTTGCTCTCGTTGTTATTTCTTGCATTTTAAAAGCTAATTTATTTTAATTGCATTCACATTAGCATACTGATGGTGATTTTGGTTTGGTGGGAATGTTGAACATCGAGTAAAAGTCATTACCTTTAACAGACTAGTTAAATTAAATCCAATATATCAATCAACAAAAGTAAAAAGTCATTTTAGTTGATAGCAAAAATAAATTCTATAAACGTTGTCTATAGTAAAATTCAGAATACCTCTTCTATATAAAAAGGAAATTCAACTTATTTTTGCTTTAGAATACGTCAATTCATTCGCCTCTTCCCACAAAAGCAGTCATTGCTGCTGTAAAAAAATCTATAAAAAAAAACTTTTCTTAAAGGAAACTTTAACTCAGGGGCCTTTCTGTACAAAAAATTTTGCAAACTACACCTACAGATAATTCAGCGTACTTCTTCTACAGAAAGAGTCAATTCAAATAACTTTCTTTAAACATGGCAATTCATTTACCGCTTTCTTGAGGAAAAACTCAATTCAGCAAACTTTTTTTAGAAAAAGTCAATTCAGAGATTTTCCTATTCAATAAATAAATTCGGTGAACTTTTTCTATAGAAAATTCATATCAACAAAATTTTTCAATATAAAAGTCAACTCAGAAAAGTTGAAAAATTCAACTCAGCGATTTTTTCCATAGAACAAAACCAAATCAGTGAATTTTCTTTATAGAAAAATGCATTTCAGACAACTTTTTCTATGGAAAAAGTTAGATCAGCGATTTTTCTCTATAGAAAAAGTCAAATCATAGAAATTTTCTATTGAAAACATCTCTCCAGCGAACTTTTTTCCATAAAAAATCAAGTCAGCGAACTTTTTCTATTGAAGAAGTCGATTCAGAGAAAATTGCTTTTTCTTCTACTTCTACCACTTCTGTTGAAATGCGTCCAACCAAAGTTGTGATATTCGTCATTAAAATTCAAATAAACAAGTAAAAATGTATCAGTCTGCTTTGCCGACAGATATATACCCTCAGCTCATGTGAATTGAAACTTTTATCTCCGGATATATCGAATACATTCAGGGTATTTTCAGAATTTTGTATCCATTTTTGGACATTTGAAATTGCCGACAAAAATGTGGATTACGATTAAAGTACTTGGAGGAATGGACAGACATAGTCCGATATGAAAATGGATCTTATTTTGGGAGTCATATCTTTTCGATAGATATCCCACCTACTAGTAATTTCAGTGGATCATCGTATAACTTTTAAACCAGAATGTCAGGAAGCGTGGATTTGTCCACAGGACCACAACGAATAGCTTCGGCATACATTTCCCAATGATCTTCGAACAGACCCTAAAATGCACTTAGACGCAAATGTTGAACTTTTGTGGGGGAGGTACCCTAAGGAGATGACCAATATGGCCCATTTTAGAAGTTAGAACTAAATTTGTACAAAATATTAGAAGATCCAAAGTTTGGACAAAACTTGAGAGTTATCGTGCTCTCCAGCCACTACATTTGGTGCTATAGGGGGTGTTTACACCTTTCGGGTTGTTTTCTCAAGAAGTATGGACATGCCCCTGAAAAAATTTTACCGTTGTAATTGAGGCAATGTATACAAGATGTTACAACAAAAACCAAAGCGATTTAAGAGCAGGTCTTAAAGTGAACTTGTTCGAAATTTTGTGTGGGATGTACCTGAAGGAGTGGACAAATATAGTCCATATTCGAACCTGATCTATATCTGGTAGATATATTAGGATGTGTAAAGTATGAACCAAATCGGTTACTCCCCCAAGAGTTATCGTGCGCACAAATTTTGCGAACACTTTTCTGGGGGAGGTACCAAAAGGAGTGGACCGATATAACCCATCTTCAAACCTGAACTAAGTTTGAACAAAATTTTGCGAAAGCCAAATTTTGGACCGAATCGGTTGATCCGCTCGAGAGTTATCGTGCGCTCCAGCCAGACAGTCAAACAGACGGACGGACATGGCTAAATTAACTCCAAAATGTCTGAAACGGATTTCGACAAAACATACTTGGGGTCTAAAACCACTATTTCGATGAGACACATTTTGCCCGTATGAAAGTGTATATACCCTCGTTAGCAACAATGCTGAGGGTATAAAAAATGGGATGTATAACCGGCTATTGCGATATCTCCGTTTTTTGACCACCTACGTAAACCTACATTGCATTATTGTGTAAAGTTTTAATTATTATAATTTGCTTTTGTAATAATCCCAAAAGAAGCGGAGATATTCGCATAGGAATAAAACGTTCATTTTTCTCTATAGAACCTTTCGCCCATTCCGACCAATGAATACGATCACCAAAACCAATAATCTTCGTCCTGGGACTCCCAAAAATTTCGTGACAATCCCATCAAAATTATTTAATTTAGAGAACTTTTCCTCATAAAAACTTAATTCAGCTAATTTTTTTCTAAAGAAAAAGTCAACATAGCTAATTTTTCCTAAAGTAAAAGTAAATAACGCGGACTTTTTCTACAGAAAAAGTCAATTCAGCGAACTTTTGCAAATTCTTTCTATAGAAAAAGTTAATTCTGCGAACTTTTTCTATAGAAAATATTTAATTCAGCGGACTTTTTCTATAGAAAAAGTTAATTCAGCGGACTTTTTCTATAGAAAAAGAACTTTTTCTATAGAAAAAGTTAATACAGCAAAATTTTTCTATAGAAAAAGTCAATTCGGCGAAATTTTTTTGTAGAAAAAGTCGATTCAGCGAACTTTTTTTTAGAAAAAGTTAATTCAGCAAAATTTTCTATAGAAAAAGTCAATTCAGCGAACCTTTTTTATAGCAAAAGTAATTCCGCGAACTTTTTTTATAGAAAAACCAATTCAGCGAGCTTTTTCTATAGAAAAAGTCAATTCGGCGACATTTTTTTTGTAGAAAAAGTCGATTCAGCGAACTTTTTTTTTAGAAAAAGTTAACTCAGCTAAATTTTCTATAGAAAAAGTCAATTCAGCGAACCTTTTTTATAGCAAAAGTAATTCCGCGAACTTTTTCTATAGAAAAACCAATTCAGCGAGCTTTTTCTATAGAAAAAGTCAATTCGGCGAAATTTTTTTGTAGAAAAAGTCGAATCAGCGAACTTTTTCTTTAGAAAAAGTTAATTCAGCTAAATTTTCTGAAGAAAAAGTCAATTCAGCGAACCTTGTTTATAGCTAAAGTAATTCAGCGAAGTTTTTCTATAGAAAAAGTCAATTCAGCGAACCTTTTCTTAGAAAAAATCAATTCAGCAAATTTTTCTATAGAAAAAGTCAATTCTGTGAATATTTTCTATAAAAAAAATTAATTCAGCAAAGTTTTTCTATAGAAACAAATCATTTCAGCAAAATTTTTCTACAGAAAAAGTAAATTCAGAAAACTTTTTCTAAAGAAAAAATCAATTCAGCAAACTTTTTCTAAAGAAAAATCAATTCAGCCAAAATTTGCTAAAGAAAAGCCATTTCAGCGAACCTTTTCAATAGAAAAATCAATTCAGCAAAAATTTCTATATCAAAAGTCAAGTCAACAAACTTTCTATTAAAAAAATAATTCAGCGAATTTTTTCTATAGGAAAATCAATTGAAAGATTTTTTCTATAGAAAATTTCAGTTCAGCAAAATTTTGCTTTAGAAAAAGTCAATTCAGCGAACATTTTCTAACAAAAATTCAATTCATCAAACTTTTTCTATAGAAAAATTCAATTCAGCGAAAAATTTCTATAGAACAAGTTATTTAAGCAAATTTTGCTGCAATAAAAGTCAATACAGCAAACTTTTTCTATAGGAAAATTAATACAACAAACTTTTTCTATAGAAAATGTCAAATCACCAAATTATTCTATAAAAAAATTATTTCAGCGAAATTTTCTATAGAAAAAAGCCAAATCAGCTTAAATTTTCTGTAGAAAAATTCAATTTAGCGAACTTTTTCTATAGAACAAGTAAATTCAGCAAACTTTTTCTATAGAAATAGTCAGTTCAGCGAAGTTTTTCTGTAAAAAAGTTAATTCAGCGAACTTTTTCTAAAAAAAACTCAATTCAGCTAACTTTTTCTAAAGAAATAGTCAATTCAGCAAACTTTTTCTATAGAAATAGTCAATTCAGCGAAGTTTTTCTATAGAAAAATTCAATTCAGCAAAATTTTTCTGTAGACAAAGTCATTTCAGCGAACTTTTTTTGCAGAAAATGTCAATTCAGCAAAGCTTTTTGATAGAAAAAACCAATTCAGCAAACTTTTCTTATAAAAAATCTATTGACGAAATTTTTTCTTAGAAGAAATCAATTCGGCAAATTTTTCTAAAGCAAAAGCCAATTTAAGTCAATTCGGGAAATTTTCTTTTAGTCAATTCAAAAAAGACAATTTGCTAAAGAAAAAGTCAATTCAACTATCTTTTTCTATAGAACACGACAATTCAGCAAAGATTTTCAATAGATAAATTGATTCAGAGAACTTTTTCTTTAGAAAATGTCAATTCAGCCTGCAGCAAAAATCAATTCAGCAAACTCTTTTCTGTAGAAAAAGTAAGTTCAGCTCACTTTTTCTGTCCGAAAAATTAATTTAGCAAACGGTTTGTATCGAAATGTTGCTTTGTTAAAATGTGAATTCAGCAAACTTTTTCTATATATAACGTTAATTCCGTCAATCTATGAAGAAATAAACTGATTTATTTGAATTTAAACGTTTTTAATAATCTAAGCCCTTTTTCTTAAACTAAAACAAGATTTTTTTCTTTGAAAAATGCATAGATTTTTATGTGTATGTTTGCCTAGCACCGCACTTGATATAAATGTGAAATTAATGTCACGCATATCGTTAAGATTATTTTAGGCCATGTAGATTTACTTGGTTTGTTGTTTTTGTTTTCAGTTGCTTCCACATTCACAGAGTTAAGAGTTAAATTTCAATACCAAATTGCAACTTGGCTGCATATTCATCAGATAACTGCAACAACAACAACAATGCCACGCAAAATTTACATTTACATACACAAAGTTACAACAAAAATTACATACATACATACTTCAGTAAGTTTAACTTCATTCAAAGTTGTGGTTGTCGGTTGTCGTATTTTTCGCACAGATATTTTCCAAGAGATACACCAGAGGAAAAAGAGGAAAAAACCAAAGAAAAAGCCAAGACCTAACTTTAGTTGGCTTAGTAACAATTGAACTAAACGCCTCTACAGTAAACATACAGACACACATATGTACGTTAGTTAGCATCTTTACGTATTAATGTCGATGTTATTGTTGCTATTATTTTTGTAGCATTTTTTATTATTTAATGCAATTGTGAACCTAAACAACATTTGTTGTTGTCTGGCGACGACTGCTGTTTTATTATCCGCTTGCAATATGTTGCACTACTACTGCTGCTGCTGTGGCTGCTGGTGCCGCTGTTGTTGCAAATAAAGTGGGTCACTAGGAAAAATAATATTATAAACCAAACAAACAAACCAGCCAGCCAGCGAACAATCAAAGCGGCCAAACAATTCCAGTCAACCACAATTTAAGCATTGCAAAGCCGCTTTTCTTTTAAGCCAAAGCAGAAAAAAACCATCTAACAACAAATGAATTACTTGCAACCGGGTATAAATCTTGGGGTGGTGGATCGTTTTGAAGGTTTTTGCTACAGAAAATTATGGAGGGCCTTTGCTGAACTGAATGCTGATGTATTGACTTTTTCTAAAGAAAAATGTTTATGAATTGACTTTTTCGATTGAAAAAGTTTGCTGAATTACCTTTTAATACCCTCAGCCTTTAGGCTAAAGAGGGTATTTACACTTTGATACGACCGAAAATGTGCCTCATCGAAATAATGGTTTTAGACCCCAAGTATGTTTGTACGATATCCGTTTCAGACAATTTTGAGTAGATCTAGCAATGTCCGTCCGTCTGTCTGGCAGGCTGGTGCGCACGATAACTCTCGTACGGATCAATCGGTCTACTCCTTCGGGTACCTCCCACACAAAATTTCGGAAAAGTTCGGTTTAGGACCTGGTCTCGAATCTCTTTGATTTTTGTTTACGCAAGTTGTATTCGCTGTCCTCTATACGACGCTGTAAGTTTCATTAGGGGCAAGTCCATACTTCCTGAGAAAATAGCCTGAAAGTTACAAAAAACCCTATGACACCGTGTGTGGTGTTTGTTGCTCAAGATAACTCTCGAACGGATCTGCAGATTCGTTCCAAAATTTGGCTTTCGTAATATTTTGTCCAAACTTAGTTTAAGTTCAAATATGGATTATATCGGTCCACTCCTTCCGGTACCTCCCCCACAAAAGTTCGAAAATGTTCGAAAAATTTGTGCGTACGGTAACTCTTGAAGGGAACAACCAATTTGGTCCATACTTTGCACATTATGAAATTTCTACCAGACTTAGATGAGGTTCCAATATGGACTCAATCGGCAAACTCCTTCGAGTACCTCCCACACACAATTTCGGAAAAGTTCAGTTTAGGACCTGCTCTCGAATCGCCTGGTTTTTGTTGTATCATCTTGTATGCACTGTCCCCTATACGAAGGTACAAGTTTCCTCAGGGGCAAGTCCATACTTCCTGAACAAATAGCCTGAAAGTTGAAAAAAAAACCCTATGACACCATGGTTATGGCATTCGTAATATTGTTTCCAAACTAACTTTAAGTTCGTAGATAAGCCATATCGCTCCACTCCTTCAGGTACCTACCCCACAAAAGTTCAAAAATATTCGAAACTCTTGATGGGAGTGACCGATTTGGTCCATACTTTACACATTCTCATAATATCTACCAGATATAGATCAGGTTCGAATATGGACTATATTTTCCACTCCATCCCGTACCTCCCACACAAAATTTTGGATAAGTTCACTTTAAGACCTGCTATTGAATCACTTTGATTTTTGTTGAAGCAACTTACATTCGCTGCCTCAATTACGATGGTAAAAGTTGTTTCAGGGGCAAGTCCATACTTCTGTACAAAAACTTACCTCAACTGACTTAATCTATATAAAAGTTTGCTGCAGTGAATTTTGCTCTAGAAAAGTTTGCAGGTTGCAATTTATCTATAGAAAACTACTTGATTTTTTCTAAAGAATATTTTTGATGAAATGAAAAATAAAAAAATTTGCTGAATTGACAATTGATTTCCATAAAAAATTTCATTAAATAGGATTTCCATAGCAAAAAAAAAAAATTGGTGAATTGACTTTTTCTATAGAAACTGTTCGCTGAATTGAAAATTTCCATAGAATAAGTTCGCTGAATTTATTTTTCTATAAAAAAATCACTAAATTGATTTTTCCAAAACAAAAAAATATTGAATTGAAAGTGAATCCAGCGAGCTTTTTCTATTGGAAAAAAATTGCTGAATTGGTTTTGTTTCTATAGAAAAAGTTTGCTGAATTAACTTTTTATATATAAAAAGGTTCGCTGAATTGACTTTTTTAATAGGAAAAATTCGCTGAATTTTTCTATAGAAAAAGTTGGCTGAATTGAATTTTTTAATAGAAAAAGATTTTAAATTGTTTTTATCTATACAGATATGTTTTAAGGACCATGATCTGCGAATCTGCACCTTAAATGTTCGCACTCTTTATAGAGAAGGTGCAGTTTACGCATTGGCAGATGTACTTGAAAAGTACAAGTCCGACATTACTGCCATACAGGAAATACGATGGAACGGGAAAGGCGTCACAACAACACCTATTATAGCTGCCATGACGTAAAGCATGAGTTTGGTTGCGGATTCGTAGTTAGTCGGAGATTAAAACATCGGGTCTCCAGCTTCACTCCAGTGAATGAAAGACTCGCTGCAATTCGATTAAACGCAGAATTCTTCAACATCAGCTTTATTTGCGCTAATGCTCCACTGAAGACAAAGACGAACATACCAAAGATATATTTTACGAGCGCTTAGAAGAAACTTATGACCGTTGCCATGCCCATGACATTAAAATTATACTAGGCGATTTTAATTCCAAAATTGGAAGGAGAATATCTTTGGCCCAACAGTCGGGAAATTCAGTCTCCACAGTGAAACATCTGACAATGGTATGAGGCTAATAGACTTGGCAGCGGCAAAAAACATGGTAGTTAGCAGTACCAGATTTATTCATGTCGATATTCATAAGGGCACCTGGCTGTCACCATATCAAAGAACAAGAAATCAAATTGATCACGTTGTGGTAGCTGGAAGACATGCATCAAGCGTGTTGGATGTGCGCTCGTTCCGAGGAGCAAACATAGACTCAGACCATTACCTAGTTGCAGCAAAGGTACGCACCCGGTTGAACGTAGCAAACAAAGTGCGAACAGATACAACATGGAAGTTGGACATCGGTAAGCTGCAATCACAACAGATGACCACAGCATATTCCACTCAGCTGGCCCAACTGCTAAAGCACTCTTTGTCCCGATAACATATCAGGACAATGACAAAACATTGCCCACTCCATGCAAACATCCGCAAAATCAGTACTTGGATACCAGAGACCTCCACCAAGGAATCCATGGTATGACCAGGAGTGTGGTGCTGCTACCGAAGAGAAAAATGCGGCATATAGGGCTACTTTACAATCCGTAGATACAGGGAGAAAAGGTGAGAGGAGAAACGTCTTTTCCGCAGAATGAATTCCGAAAGTTCTACCAAATAGTAAAGCATCAAACTGATGGATTTGGTACAGGCGCAACCTCCTGTAGAGACCAGCAAGGTAATTTGGTAACTGATGCAGATAGTGTGTTCAGGTTATGGAAAGAAATTTTTTCCAAACTGTTGGTATCCGATAGTAGCGATGACGGCGAAGATACCACAGATCCAATCCCAGAAGATGGTATTGAATGTATACCGCCCAGCCAGGATGAGGTAAAGACAGCAATAACCCGGCTGAAGAATAATAACGCAGCAGGAGCGGATGGCTTGCCAGCCGAGCTGTTCAAAACCGGAGACGACACGCTTTTAAGGTGTATGCATCAGCTAGTTAGCACCACCTGGCAGGAAGAACGCGTACCCGACGATTGGAACGTGAGCATCCTATGTCCAGTCCACAAGAAGGGTGATAAGGCTGTGTTCTCCATTTACAGGGACATAAGTCTGCTCCCTATTACATATAGGATAGTATCTGGCATATTGTGTGAGAGACTATAGCCTATGGTCAATGAAATTATTGGACCCCATCAGTGCGGCTTTAGACCGGGAAAATCCATCATTGACCAGATATTTACCTTGAGACAAATCCTGGAAAAGACCCAAGAAATGCAGATCGACATCTTCCATCTTTTCGTCGATTATAAAGCAGCCTTCGACAACCCTATACGTTCAAAGGTGTTCCAAGCTGAAGAATAATAAGGCAGCAGGAGCGGATGGCTTGCCAGCCGAGCTGTTCAAAACCGGAGGCGACACGCTTTTAAGGTGTATGCATCAGCTAGTTAGCACCACCTGGCAGGAAGAACGCGTACCCGACGATTGGAACGTGAGCATCCTATGTCCAGTCCACAAGAAGGGTGATAAGGCTGTGTTCTCCATTTACAGGGACATAAGTCTGCTCCCTATTACATATAGGATAGTATCTGGCATATTGTGTGAGAGACTATAGCCTATGGTCAATGAAATTATTGGACCCCATCAGTGCGGCTTTAGACCGGGAAAATCCACCATTGACCAGATATTTACCTTGAGACAAATCCTGGAAAAGACCCAAGAAATGCAGATCGACATCTTCCATCTTTTCGTCGATTATAAAGCAGCCTTCGACAACCCTATACGTTCAAAGGTGTTCCAAGCTATGTCTGATTTTGGTATTCCTGCAAAGCTCATTCGGCTTTGAAGAATGACATTAACTGATACTCGGTCCTCGGTTAAAATAGGAAAGAACCTCTCCGAATTGTTTATTACCAAAAGAGGTTTCAGACAAGGGAACGGCCTTTCGTGCGATCTTTTCAACATCCTGCTGGAGAAGGTCATACGAGACGCAAAGGTCAAAAGATGTGGAACAATATACATGAACAGTCATATGGTACTTGTTTATGACGACGACATTGACATTATGGGTCGATCGGTACAGGAAGTAACTGACACCTTTGCAAAAGTCAAAAGGGCATCTGCTAAAGTGGGTCTGGGGGTAAACGGCAAGAAGATCAAGTTGATGGTGTCGACGCGCAATGCGCCCATAGAGATCGAGCCAACTGTTGACGTTGGTTCCTATTCTTTTGAGGTAGTAAAGGACTTCGTCTACCTCGGCACAGTTGTGAAATACGAAGAAGAATAGTGTTGGCTAACAGATGCTACTTCGGTCTGAGTAAGCCATTTAGGAATAAATCCACATCTCGTAAAACGAAAACAACGCTTTACAAAACACTGATACTACCCGTGCTGATGTATGGTTCCGAAGCCTGGGTACTTGCGCAAGCAGACATGGCAGTGCTTGGTGTGTTTGAGAGAAAAATTCTTCGATAGATCTACGAACAAATCTGCGTTGACGGTGAATATCGACGTCGTATGAACCACGAGCTGTATCTGCTATACAACGACATCAGTATAGATAAACGTATCGAGATGCCACGATTGCGTTGGCTAGGACATATCATAAGGCTTATAAATACGTGCCACATGGCGGTGCACGCAGAATTGGCAGGCCTAAGCTTAGATGGAGCAAACAAGTGGATGAAGAGATGAAGAGACGCGATATTCCAGAAAGGGAAGCAGTAAACAGAGAGAAATGGAGATCTTTTCTTAGTTCGGCTTATAGAACAAATGTTCTGTAATGGGCCAGCTAAGTAAGTAAATTGATTTTGACCTGAATTGAATTGACTTTTATATAGAATAAATTCATTGAATTGACATTTTCTATAGAAAAAGTTGGCTGAACTGTTTTTTTTATAGGAAAAGTACGCTGAATTGAATTTTTCTATAAAAAAGATCGTTGAATCAATTTTTGCTACAGGAAAAGTTCTCTGAATTGACTTTTTCCATAGAAAAGTTTGCTGAATTGACTTTTTCTATGGAAAAAATTTTCTGAATTGACTTTCGATTTTTTTTTTCTGAATTGATTTTTATATTTTTTTCTATAGAAAAAGTTTATTTAAATACCAATTTTTATAGAAAATGGTTGCTGAATTGACTTTCTGTAGGAAAAGTTGGCTGAATTAATTTATTCCATAGAACAATGTTCGCTTAATCGACTTTTTCTGTAGAAAAAGTTTGATGAATTCACTTAAAAATAAAAAAAATTCTGAGTCTATTTTTGCTATAGAAAAATTCCCTGCGTTGACTTTTGCTGAATTGACTTTCTGTAGGAAAAGTTGGCTGAATTAATTTATTCCATAGAACAATGTTCGCTTAATCGACTTTTTCTGTAGAAAAAGTTTGATGAATTCACTTAAAAATAAAAAAAAATTCTGAGTCTATTTTTGCTATAGAAAAATTCCCTGCATTGACTTTTTCTGCAGAAAAAGTTCGCTGAATTTACTTTTTCCATAGAAAAGTTTGCTGAATTGAATTTTCTATAGAAAATGTTTGCTGAATTGACTTTATCTACGGAAAAAGTTTTCTGAATTGACCTATTCTATAGAAAAGTTTCCTGAATTGACTTCTCTATAGAAAAACTTCGTTTTCTTTAAGAAAATTTCTTACTTGACATCTTCTATAGAAAAAAGTTAGCTGACTTGACTTTATTTATAGAACAAATGGTTTGAATATTAATTGCTATAGAAAATGTTTGCTGAATTGATTTATTCTGTAGAATGAATGTTTTTTTTTCTATAGAAAAGTTTGCTGAACTGATTTCCTATAGAAAAAGTTTACTTAATTGACTTTTTCTATGGAAAAAGTCTTCTGAATTGACTTTTTCTATAGAAAAAGTTTCCTGAATTGACTTTTCTACAGACAAATTTCTCTGAATTGACTAGGCAAATTTGCCTGAATTGCCTTAATCTGTAGAAAAAGGTTTGCTGAATTGATATTTTCTATAGAAAAAGTTTGCTGAGTTGAATTTTCTCTATAGAAAAATGTTGATGAATTGCCTTTTTCTATTGCAAAATGTCAATGAATTTACTTTTCTAAAAGAAAAGTTTGCTGAATTAAAGTTTTCCACAAAAAAAGTTTGCTGAACTGGCGTTTTCTATAGGAAAAGTTTTTGAATTGAATTTTTCTATACAAAAATTTGGCTGAATTGACTTTCTCTACAGAAGAACTAGTGGAATTGACATTTCTATAAAAAAAATTCGCTGAATTGTATTTCTCCATAGAAACATTTTGCTCAAAAAGCTTGTTCAATTGACTTTTTCCATAGAAAATGTTTTCCCAATTGAATTTCTCTACAGAAAAATTTGCTAAACAGGCATTTTTTATAGAAAAAGTTTGGTGCATAAATTTTTCTACAGAAAAAGTTTGAACAATCGACTTATTACACTGTGACACAAAATGGAACTTAAAGTCTGGGGGTGGACAATTTCTTTTGGAGATGAAAGCCCTTGATTAGTATACTAAGAACCCAAAAGGAAATTTTAGTCATAGGTCAAGTTTCTGAGATATCGCGCGATGAAGTTTTTGATTTTTTCCGTCGCTTTGAGGTGACATGTCTTTAGTCAAATCGATTGGCGAATCTTTTTGTAAAACATTTCATTCTTCTAACTCGATGCCTTTCATGTCCTTTTCGTCCTTTATATCTTGAACCGTAGTGAAAGTACCACAAGATGAGATTTTTCAGCATACAAATATTCTACAAAAATGTTGCTCATAAGATTTTAGGTACGGTTCTCTTTGACAACTAATCTTTTTTTTTCAGTTTTCATTGTCATTTTTAACATTTATTGGGACTTGGTTCAGAATTAAACTATGTTTTGTTTTTCTGTATATTCATTATTGGTTATGCATAGGTATGTAGACATTACCAATGGGTATTGCTTATGTAGACATCTGGGGTGCTTCTGAAATATTTACCACAAATAGCTCTTGTATTGATGAACATGTTAATAACAAATTTTCTTGGAGGATAGATCCGGTTATCTCAGTTTTTGAACCGGATATTCCGACATTAAAACCGATTTTTGAACCGGTTTTAAGTAACCGATTAAACTTATATGTATACCATTAAAAAGCTTATAGAGTTGTCAATCAAATTAAGTTAATTCGCTTATGAAAACTTTTGGGCGTTTGAACCGACAAAAATGTTGATTAGGATTAAAGATCAAAAGTTTTGCGGAGGATATACTAAAAGGAATTGATAGACTTTGACCGTTATGGAAGTGGATCTCCAGTGACAACATATGGTGCCATAGGGGGTTTTTACACTATTCGGGCTGTTTGCTCAAGAAGTATGGACTTGCCCCTAAAAAAAGTTTACCATCGTAATTGAGGCAGCGAATGCAAGTTGCTTCAAAAAAAGTGATTCGAGAGCAGGTCTTAAAGTGAACTTATCCGAAATTTTGTGTGGGAGGTACCGGATGGAGTTGACAAATATAGTCCATATTTTAACCTGATCTATATCTGGTAGATATATTGGGATGTGTAAAGTGTAGACCAATTCGGCCACTCCCATCAAGAGTTACCGTACAAACATTTTTGAACTTTTGTGGGGGAGGTACCTGAAGGAGTGGACCGATATGGCTTATCTTCAAACGTAAACTATGTTTGGACAAAATCAAGAGTTATCTTGCGCTTAAACCACCTCACACGGTGTCATAGGGTTTTTTTGCAACTTTCGTGCTATTTTCTCAGGAAGTGCGGACTTGCCCTTGATGAAACTTGTACCGTCGTATAGAGGGCAGTAAATACAAGTTGTTAAAACAAAAATCAAAGCGATTCGAGAGATGGTCCTAAACTGAACTTTTCCGAAATTTTGTGTGGCAGGTACCCGACGGAGTGGACCTATTGAGACCATATTGGAACCTCATATTACTCTGGTAGAAAGTTTACGCTATACAAAGTATGGACCAAATCGGTCACTTCCTTCAAGAGTAATCGTGCGCATAAACTTTCCGAAAATTTTCGAACTTTTGTGGGGGAGGTACCGGAAGGAGTGGACCGATGTAGCTCATCTTCGAACTTAAACTAAGTTTGGGCTAAATATTGCGAAAGCCAAAACTTGAACCGAATCGGTTCATCCGTTCGAAAGTTATCGTGCGCTCCAGCTAGCAGGACAGACAGACAGACGGACGGACATGGCTAGATCGACTCGACTGGTCTAAAACCATTATTTCGATGAGGCACATTTTCGTTGTATCAAAGTGTATATACCCTCCTTAGCCTAAAGGCTGAGGGTATAACAAAATATAGTTCAATTCTTAACCAAGTCCGAATAAATGTCAAAAATGACAATGAAAACGGGACAAAATCGATTAGTTGTCAAAGAGAACCGTACCTAAAATTTTCTGAGCAACATTTTTGTAGAATTTGGATGCTGAAAAATCTAATCTTGTGGTACTTTCACTACGGTTCTCAAAATTAAGGACGAAAAGGACATGAAAGGCATTGAGTTAGAAGAATGAAATGTTCTACAAAAAGATTCGCCAATCGATTTTACTGAAGACATATCACATCAAAACTAAGCTACAACAACGCCAAACAGAGATATGGAGCTCTTTTCCCAAGTATTATAGGGAAAAATCAAAAACTTCATCGCGCGATATCTCAGAAACTTGACCTATGGCGAAAATTTGCTTTTGGGTTCTTAGTATACTCATCAAGGGCTTTCATCTCCAAAAGAAATTTTCCACCCCCCAAAAAATGCTGCTGCACAGTGATATCTCTTTAGAAAAAGTTTGTTAAATAAACTTTCTCTATAGAAAAATTAGCTGAATAAATTGTTTCTATGGAAACATTTGCTGTATTGGTTTTCTATAGGAAAACTTCGCTGAATTGACATTTTCTATACAAAAAGGTAGCAGGTTAGTAAAATTGAGTTTTCTATAGAAAAATTTTCTGAATTGATCCTTTCTGTAAAAAAATTAGCTGAATTGAATTTTCCAATAGAAAAATTTTGTTCAATTAACTTTTTATATAGAGAAAGCTAGCTCATTTGACTTTTCCTATAGAAAAATTTCAATTGAATAACTCTTTAGAAAAAGTTTGCTAAATAAACTTTCTCTATAGAAAAATTTTGCTCAATCGATTTTTTCTATAGGAAATTTTGACCATTTGGCTTTTTCTATAGAAAAAACTTTGCTCAATTGACTTATACTATAGAAAAAGTTTGGTTAGTTTTTTTTTTGGAGAAACAGTTGACTGAATTAAATTTTCTATAGAAAAAGTTGGCTGAATTGATTTGGTCTATAGAAGAATATTTGCTGAAATGATATTTTTACTGAACTAGTTTGTTCAATTGGCTTTTTTTGTAGAAAAATTTCGTCACTTGACTTATTCGCTAGAAAAAGTTAGCTGGATACACTTTTTCTTTAGAAAAGATTGTTCTATAGGAAAAGATATCTTAATTGACTTCCCTTTTGCTCAATTGATATTTTCTATGGAAAAAATTCTCTGAATTGACTTTTTCCAAAAAAAAGGTTTGCTGAGTTGGCTTTTTCGAAAGTATAAAGTTTTATGAATTGATTTTTTGAAGAAAAATTGCTGAATTGGATTTCTGATAGAAAAAAAATATATTTTAATAAAAAAAATATGCTGAATTGACCTTTTCTTGAGAAAAATATCGCTGAGTTTACTTTTCCTATAGATAATTTCGCTGAATTTATATTTTCTACAGAAAACTTCGCCGTCTTGAATGTTATTGCATTGCCTTTCCTATAGGGCATAGCGTGTTGTGTTTTTTTTTTTCATAGGAAAATGTATCTGACTTTGCATTTTGGGGCCACCTTTATGAGGGCCTTTGTAATTAACATATACTCAGCTAAGAATTGATAGTGATTTTCACATATGTGTATTTTTGATTATAAAACCAAATTCAGCAACAAACCAAACGACAAACATTTCTTTACTGACAACCAACCTTACGAGAGGCATACGAGTGTGATTTATAAAAATACCATACAACTTTTTTGCAGTATGTGGTTTTTCCTTGAACATCCCTCGTATACAACAATTTCAATATTGTGTGCCACAAATCGCCAAGTAATGCAATATTTTGTATATTGTAAAACTTATTTTATGTACAGCTTTTTCGATTTTTTTTTTATTTTTCGCATCTTGACAAGCGTAGATTAGTTGACAGTAGCAAAACAGCAACCTCACTACTCTACAGAGGGCTTAGATTTTCAAGTTGAAAACAAGAAGCCAGCACCTTCGATCATCAAATGTTACAAGTTGCCAGCAAAGTCAGCAGGAAGCGTGTACTTGCAAATTGTGCTGATCTCGGCGGACAGTTAAAGTGTAAAATTCAAACAAGTGACACTTGATTCTTGACTTTGTGATACTCCCACGTTTGCCCATACGCTGTTTGTTTGTTTAACAACATTTCCCTTGTTGCATTGTTGTTGTTATCTTTCCAAAATTTTGTCTTGGCCAAAAGTGTATCAGCTAAATGTTAAGTGGAAATCTTCAAATCGTTGATGAGCTATTTATGTTATTTTTGTTTCTCTTTCGCTTCCTGGCTTCAAGTTCTTGTGTAGATTTTTCTTAGTTTATTTTTTGTTTTTGTTTCTGTTTTTTCGTTAATAGATAAACACTGTAATAACTGAAATTGTCGCATGCCCAAATGCCAGCCATGCTCCGTTTGAGACATGATGTTGCCGTTGTCAAGATGTTTTTTCGTTGCTTTGTTGTTGTTGTTACTTGATGACTATTTGTACAGTTAAATGTTGTGACGGAGTAACATCACGAAATAAGGAAGACTCTCTAATGTCAAGAATTTTCAAAAAAAAACAACAGCAACACCAAAAGATGGATTATACAGATGACAACAATGATAGAAGAATAGCCAAAAAACAATTGTCGTTATGGATTTTGAAGTTGGAATCAAAATGAACTGTAATGACCCTTTTGGGGAGTATGGAGAATTTGAATATATTAAGCAGAATTTTCCATAAGAGGTGAAGGAAAAAAGTGGCTGCCTGAAGCTCTTCTTGGCTGTTTTGTGAATGAACGCATTTTCCTCTTATTGGACGTTTTCTATAGCTGAAAAATTGTACGTAATTGTATGTTTGTTTTCTATGCAGATATGTATGTTACCTTCAAAAAACGTTGGCGGAGATTAATTTTCCGAGAGAATAGTTTAACGGAATGTAAAAAATCTTCGCAGGGTGCAAGGCCGATAAATTCTTAACCACCTCCTCAACACGTCAATTAATCGTACTAAATGGCACTCGAACTAGTTTTGTAGAGGAAACTTCTCTACAGTTCTTCCACGAGCATTTTCGCTCAGCTTGTATAGTAGAAGAGAATTCTGAATTATTTCTATTACATTCCCAAAAAGTGAATTGCATAGTGTGGATGCAGAGATAAAAACATAGCTCATATATTCAGTGAGGTAATGTACTGGTTGCTATATTTTCGAAACCTGGATCTCGACTCAAACTATTGAAAAATCGTTCTTCTTTAACTGATCTAATATTTTCAAAATGTAAGCAAAACTTTTCTATGCTACGGTCGTAATATTTGCCATTGGATATTGGTTTAAGCTTCTCTATTTCGTCTATAGAATAGCACTATTGAATATTGTTTCACCTTTGCTCTTAAATGGTTACTTAGAAATATATTTGACAATGATAGAGAACCCTATTCCTTTTAGAATATTAAGCAATTTATATTAAGCAATTTTCCTTGCGACAATTGTCAGTTTGATGGAGATAGAGGTGAGGCATATGGTAAGCCTTTGCCACTTAACATCCTCTCTCACCAACAAACTGACAATTGCCACAAGGAAAATTGCTTAATGTAGATATGGACTAACCTGAAGAAAAATACTCTAATAATTACTTTAATGTAAAATAATTTGATATCAAAAATCTATCACACTTCAAAGCGTCAAAAATTCTGAAAACATGGTATTGACAACATCATCATTAAAGGAGAAACAGTAAAAAATCATAAGAAATTGCACGAAGCTGCAAAAAAGATACACCCACCAGAACTACAAAAACCAAACTGACAAGTGTTAGCAAGATAATATGGGCTTGGTATCCTCTTGAGTGAACACAACATCATCATGCAATGACCATGTGATATTAGCACCGACGACATTAGCAACAATTTCATAGTAGACTTTACATAGCCAGCAACGTTTTCTCATTAAACAATTTAAATTAGCGAATTTTTAGATACAAATCCTCAATAAGACAATTCTATCTATAAAAACAAACTTCGGTTGGCTATTTCCATAGAAAATTCCAATTTATAGAACTTTACTTATTGAAAAATTAAAATGAAATAACTTTTTCTAACGAAGAAGTCAATTGAGCAAACTTTTTCTATCGAAAAAGTCAATTCAGCGATTTTTTTATAGAAAAATCTATTCAGCGAACATTTTCTATAGAAAAAGTCAATTTAGCGCAATTTTGCTATTAAAATAGTCAGTTCACAGAATTTTTCCTATAGAAAAAGTCAATTCAACGAAATGTTTCTAACGAAAAAATCAATTCGGAGAGCATTTTCTATAGAAAAAGTCAATTCAGCGAACTTTTCCAATGCAAAAGTCAATTTATCGAACTTTTTCTATAGAAAAAGTCAATTTTGCAACTCATTGAATAATTTTATAGAAAAAGTCAATTCATCGAATTTTTCTATAGAAACATTCAATTCAGCCGACTTTTTCTATAAAAATTCGGCAAACTTTTTCTATACAAACAGACAATTCAGCGAACATTTTCTTTAGAAGAAAACAATTCATCGATCTTTTTTATAGAAATTCGGCGAAACTTTCCTATGGGATAAGTCAATTCAGCAAACTTTTCCTGTAGGAAAAAACCATTCGTCCACGTTTTCGTATATAAAAAAAAACAATTCGTCAAACTTTTTCTATGGAAAAATTTAATTCAGCGAACTTTTTCTATAAAAATTCGGCGAAACTTTCCTATGTGAAAAGTGAATTCAGCTAACTTTTTTATGGAAAACGTCAATTCAGCTAATATTTTCTTGGAAAAGTCAATTCAGGGGGCCTTTTCTATGGAAAAAGTCAATTTAACGAAATTTTTCCATTTAAAAAATCAATTTATCGAATTTTTCTATGCAATAAGTTAATGTTAATTCACCAGAAATTTTCTGTAGAAAAACTCAATTCAACTAACATTTTCTATAGAAAAAGTCAATTCAGCGAACTTTTTCTACAGAAAAAGTCAATTCAGCGAACTTTTTCTATAGAAAAAGTCAATTCAGCGAACTTTTTCTGTAGAAAAAGTCAATTCAGCGAACTTTTTCTGTAGAAAAAGTGATTTCAGCGAACTTTTTCTATAGAAAAAGCCAATTCAGCGAACTTTTTATGGAAAAAGTCAATTCAGTGAACTTTTTCTATAGAAAAAGTCAATTCAGCGAACTTTTTCTGTAGAAAATGCCAATTCCGCGAAGTTTTCTATAGAAAAATTCAATCCGGCGAAATTTTTCTATTGAAGAAATCAATTCAGCGAACTTTTTCTATAGAAAAAGCCAATACAGGGAACTTTTTCCATAAAAAAACTTCAGTTCAGCGAACTTTTTCTAGAGAAGAAGTCAATTCATCGAACTTTTTCTATAGAAGAAGTCAATTCAGCTAACTTTTTGTATAGAAAAAGTCAATTCAGCGAACTTCTTCTGTAGAAAATGCCAATTCCGCGAAGTTTTCTATAGAAAAAGTCAATTCAGCGAACTTTTTCTATAGAAAAATCAATTTAGTGAACTATTCTATGGAAATAGTTAATGCAGCGAACTTTTCTATGGAAAAAGTCAATTCAGCAAAGTTTTTCTGTAGAAAAAATCAATTCAGCGAAATTCTTCGATAGAAAATATCAATTCAGCGAACTTTTCTTTAGAAAAATTCAATCCAGTGAACTTTTTCTATGGAAAACTTCAGTTCAGCGAACTTCTCTACAGAAAAATCAATTCAGCGGACTTTTTCTATAGAAAAAGAGAATTCAGCGAACTTCTTCTGTATAAAATGCCAATTCCGCGAAGTTTTCTATAGAAAAAGTCAATTCAGCGAACTTTTTCTATAGAAAAATCAATTTAGTGAACTATTCTATGGAAATAGTCAATGCAGCGAACTTTTCTATGGAAAAAGTCAATTCAGCAAAGTTTTTCTGTAGAAAAGTCAACTCAGCGAACTTTTTCTATGGAAAAATCAATTTAGTGAACTATTCTATAGAGAAAGTCAATCCGCCGAAATTTTTCTATTGAAGAAATCAATTCAGCGAGCTTTTTCTATTGAAAAAGTAAATTCCGAGAAACTACTCTATAGCAAAAATAAATTCAGCGAGCTTTTAAAATAGAAAAATTCAAATCAGCGAACTTTTTCTATAGAAAAAGCCAATTCAGCGAACATTTTCTATAGAAAAAGTCAATTCAGCGAACTTTTTCTATAGAACAAGAGAATTCAGCGAACCTCTTCTGTAGAAAAGCGAATTCAGCGAACTTCTTCTGTGCAAAGGACAATTCAGCGAACTTTTTCTGTAGAAAATGCCAATTCCGCGAAGTTTTCTATAAAAAAGTCAATTCAGCGAACTTTTTCTATAGAAAAAGTCAATTCAGCGAACTTTTTCTATAGAAAAAGTCAATTCAGCGAACTTTTTCTATAGAAAAAGTCAATTCAGCGAACTTTTTCTATAGAAAAAGTCAATTCAGCGAACTTTTTCTATAGAAAAGTCAATCCGGTGAACTTTTTCTATTGAAAAAGTCCATTCAGCGAACTTTTTCTATAGAAAAAGTGAATCCAGCGGGCTATTCTATTGAAAAAGTAAATTCAGCGAACTTTTTCTATAGAAAAAGTAAATCCAGGGAACTTTTTCCATAAAAAACCTGCAGTCAGCAAGCTTTTTCTACAGAAGTAGTCAATTCAGCGAAGTTTTTCTATAGAAAAAGTCAATTTGGCAACTCATTAAATAATTCTATAGAAAAAGTCAATTCATCGAATTTTTCTATAGAAACATTTAATTCAGCCGACTTTTTCTATAAAAATTCGGCAAACTTTTCCTATGGGAAAAGTCAATTAAGCAAACTTTTTCTATACAAACAGACAATTCAGCGAACATTTTCTTTAGAAGAAAACAATTCATCTATCTTTTTTATAGAAATTCGGCGAAACTTTCCTATGGGAAAAGTCAATTCAGCAAACTTTTCCTGTAGGAAAAAACAATTCGTCCAGGTTTTTGTATAGAAAAAAATTCAACTCATCGAACTTTTTCTATAAAAATTCGGCGAAACTTTCCTATGTGAAAAGTCAACTCAGCTAACTTTTTAAGGAAAACGTCAATTCAGCTAATATTTTCTTGGAAAAGGTCAATTCAGGGGGCCTTTTCTATGGAAAAAGTCAATTTAACGAAATATTTTCCATTTAAAAAATCAATTTATCGAATTCTTCTATGCAATAAGTCAATTCTGCAAACTTTTTTATTGAAAAATGTTAATTCACCAGAAATTTTCTATGGAAAAAATCAATTCAACTAACTTTTTCTATAGAAAAAGTCAATTCAGCGAACTTTTTCTACAGAAAAAGTCAATTCAGCGAAATTTTTCTACAGAAAAAGTCAATTCGGCGAACTTTTTCTAAAGAAAAAGCCAATTCAGCGAACTTTTTTATGGAAAAAGTCAATTCAACGGACTTTTGCTATGGAAATAGTCAATTCAGCGGACTTTTGCTATGGTCATCTCCAATTCAGAGAACTTTTTGTATAGAAAAAAACAATTCGTCAAACTTTTTCTATAGAAAAATTCAATTCATCGAACTGTTTCTATAAAAATTCGGCGAAACTTTCCTATTCAGCTAACTATTTTATGGAAAAAGTCAATTCAGCTAATATTTTCTTGGAAAAAGTCAATACAGGGGGCCTTTTCTATGGCAAAATTCAATTTAACGAAATATTTTCCATTTAAAAAATCAATTTATCGAATTCTTCTATGCAATAAGTCAATTCTGCAAACTTTTTTATTGAAAAATGTTAATTCACCAGAAATTTTCTATGGAAAAACTCAATTCAACTAACTGTTTCTATAGAAAAAGTCAATTCAGCGAACTTTTTCTAAAGAAAAAGCCAATTCAGCGAAGTTTTTTATGGAAAAGGTCAATTCAACGGACTTTTGCTATGGAAATAGTCAATTCAGCGGACTTTTGCTATGGACATTTCCAATTCAGCGACCTTTTTCTATAGAAAAAGTCAATTCAGTAAACTTTTTCTATAGAAAAAGTCAATTCAGCGAACTTTTTCTGTAGAAAATGCCAATTCCGCGAAGTTTTCTATAGAAAAAGTCAATCCGGCGAAATTTTTCTATTGAAGAAATCAATTCAGCGAACTTCTTCTATAGAAAAAATCAATACAGGGAACTTTTTCCATAAAAAATTTCAGTTCAACGAACTTTTTCTAGAGAAGAAGTCAATTCATCGAACTTTTTCTATAGAAGAAGTCAATTCAGCTAACTTTTTCTATAGAAAAAGTCAATTCAGCGAATTTTTTCCTGTAGAAGAAGTCAATTCAGCAAGCGCTTTATGACAAAACTACAAGTTTTTCAATAGAAGATATCAATTCAGCAAATTATTTCCATAGTTAAAGTCCGTTCAGAAAAAGTCAATTCAGCCAACTGTTTCAATAGAAAAAAATCAATTCAGCAAACCTTTTCAACAGAAAAAAAAAATAATTCAGCGAACTTTTTCTATAGAAAAAGTCAATTCAGCGAACTTTTTCTATAGTCATTTTAGCTAACTTTTATATAGAAAGTGTAAATTCAGCGAACTTTTCCTATAGGAAAAGTCAATTCAGCGGACTTTTGCTATGCTACTTTTTCCGAATTGAGCGAACTGGTTTTGTATAAAAATGCAATTCAGCAGACATTTTCTGTAAAAAAATCAATTACGATGACTTTTTTATGAAAAAGTTAATTTTGCGGACTTTCTCTGAAAAAGTGAATTTCTACAGAAGAATAACTTTTTCTACAGAAACAGTCAATTTTGCGATGTTTTTCTAAAGGAAAAGTCAACTCAGCGAAATGCTTCTACAAATAAATTCAATTCAGAGAAATTTTTTTTAGAGAATAAGATCGCTGAATTGGCTTATTCTCTAGAAAAAATCCTCTGAATTGAATTTATATGTATTTTCAATTTCAATTCAATTATTCTTTATTTTCATATAACGTTACAATTTTATCTTATATTATAACATTGTTTGTATTATGTTTTATAAAGAAATGTTCAGCATGGTTATTTTAACCGTCTGCTGGAATCTGAGTGGATAATAGAAATAACAATCATTTATACTAGTAGTTGAATTCTACGATTAACATTTTTCTATATTGTAGTGCTCCTTTATGTATTTAAATAACTTCACCACCATTCAATATACAAATAATTTCAGTATTGGATAATATACTTTTATGGACGCGAAAAGACTGCAAGATTGGACAGCGGCCTATAAAATGTGAAATTGATTCCACCTCTCCCAAATTACACAGTGAACATCGTTGTTGGTCTGGCGTTCTAAATGACTTAGAATTCAGTTGTAATAAATCACCCCTTGCTTTCAGTATCAAGGATATTTGTTCTTGGTTGTAAGAATCGTTGCAGTAAAAGGGACCCATGTTATAGTCAAGACCCCTATAAATACGGTTCGCACTTCTTTCTGCATTTTGTATGTGTGTGTTAGTCCATATTATTTTCATTTTATTCAGAATTTTCCCTGCTGCGTCCATCCAATATGATCTATTCATCAATATATTGTTGCTTTCGATGTTGTTTACTGCTAGCTTTTGTTTAAAGTCCCTAAACCACCCAAGGTTTTTGTTGGCCAATTTTGTGCCTAGTATGTGCGGTAGTCTATGACTCTCTAGATTAAACAAAACTTTAGACAGGTATTGAATGTGCAAGGGGTATGTGTAAATGTACCCAGGTTCATACCCTGTTTCCAAAACAATGACGTAGTTGGGTGTAGAATCAGGCAGACGGAGTATTTTCTTTATGAAAAATCGGTAAATTTTTTCAACTTTTTCAAAATAAGAGTTACCCCGTACTTGTGCTCCGTAACTATGAATTGAGCGACATACAGCTAAAAACATATTCCATTTTGCCTTTAGATTAATCGTAGATTTCGATATAAACATTTTCCACGTCGACATTAAGGACATTTTTGAGGCTTCCTCCTTTTTTTTGTAGATGTTTACTGAAGGATAGTTTTGGGGTTAAAATCATTCCCAGGTATTTATATTCGTTAACTGTTCTTAGCTTTTCTCCTTGATATGTCCATTGCTCACTTGCCGATAGCTTGCCTCCTTTCCTAAATACCATTATCTCAGATTTTGTATGGTTTACTTCCATGCCCCATAAAGTACAATACGATTCCAATCTAATGATCATTTACTGTAATATTGCTGGGTTGTCTGCCAGGATAACTATATCATCCGCGTACATGAGTAAACGAATGTTTGTTTCATCTATATCAATTCCACCTTGAAGATATTCGTGTAAGTCGTTAAGATAGATCGCGAAAAGAATTGGTGACAACAAACAGCCCTGCTTTTCGCCAGTATGCGTTTCAAAATATTGTGATAACAGATCTCCCGACCAAACTGCGGATTTTGTGTGTTCATAGATTTTTTTTTCACGAAATGAATTATTTTCGACGACAAGCCAATGGTATGCAGTTTATAAATTAGTAGATCCCTGGGAACTCTGGCGAAAGCAGCTTTAAAATCTACGAAAAATGCGTAAACCTTTTTGTTCTCATTCAGTTTCAGGTTAATTATTGCTGAGAGATTAAAGATGTTATCGATTGTCGAGTAACCTTTCCTGAAACCCGCTTGGTACTCATTTAAAATTTGGTTTCCAATAACCCAATCTGCAATTCTTTTGTTGATCATTCCAATCATTATTTTACCAACACAATTCATAAATGTAATTCCCCTGTAGTTGCACACATCATTCACGTCTCCTTTCATATGAATTGGGAAGATAATTCCTGAACGAAATACCTCGAAATCATCAGAACCATTTAAAATCATATTAAACGCATTACACAAACTTTGGAGCAATGCATCTGTGCCATGGATAAAAAACTCATACGGGACTCGGTCGACCCCTGGTGCTTTATTGCACTTTACATTCTGGAGTTGTTTCTTTAATTCTTGGACCGTGAAAGCTCTATCCAGGATATAGTCGTTTGACAGACCAGGAGCAAAATGTATTGGCTTTGTATGACATACAGGATTCAAAAGCTTCTCAAAATAAGATTTCAATACATTTATATGTAGAAGAATTTCGCTGAATTGATTTTCATTTAGAAAAACATCGCTGAATTGACTGTTTCTGTAGAAAAAGTTATTTTTCTTTTTTAAAAAAAGTCCGTAAAATTAACTTGTTCATAAAAAAGTCCTCTTAAGAGATTTTTTCCTTTGAAAAATGTTAATTCAGCGAACTTTACCCATGCGAAAAGTCAATTCATCGAACTTTTCCTATGGGAAAAGTCAATTCAGAGAACTTTTTCTGTACAAAAGTGAATTCAGCGGCTTTTCTGTAGAAAAGTCAACTCAAGGAAATTTTCCTATGAAAAAAGTCAATTCAGCAAACAGAAAACATCCATTTAGCGAACTTTTTCTATGGAAAAATTCAATTCAGCGAAATTTTTCCGTAAAAAGTCAATCCAGTAGACCGCTTCTATGAAAATAGTCAATTCAGCAAACTTTTTCTCCAGAAGAAGTCAATCCAGCGAAATTTTCCTGTGAAAAAAGTCAACTCAGCTAACTTTTTCTATTGAAAAAGTGAATTCTGTAAAAATTTCTGTAAAAAGTCAATTTAGTGCACCTTTTCTATAAAAATAGTCAATTCCGAAAACTTATTCTATTGAAAAATTCAATTGAACGAACTGTTTTTTTTTTTTAAACACAAGTCACAGTGGACATTTTCAAAAAGTTAATTGAGTGGGCTTTTCCTGTGAAAATATTAATTCAGCCGATTTTTTCTCTAAAAGGTCCAATTGAGCGGATTTTTTCTATGGAAACAGTAATTTCATCGAACTTCTTCTTCACAAAACGTTAATTCAGCGAATTTTTCTACAGAAACAGTCAATTCAGCGATCTTTTCCTATAGGAAAAATCATTTACCCGAACTCTGTCTATAGGAACAATGATATTTCTATTTGCAAACTTTTCTTTAGAAAAAGTAAAATCAATTATCTTATTCTATTAAAGAAGTCAATTCAGGGATTCCAAAGAAAAAAATTAATTCTACTTATATGAGTTGAAATCTCCTGACCTATATCATAAACATTTATAATTTATTTTAGTGTGTTATCCAGCTTCCATTTATAGAGTAGTGCACCCCTTTTCTGAAATCCCCAAATCCCATTGATCCAATAGAGGAAAATTAAGACAAAGTGAACTTCTATTTTTTGTGATCGTTGTTTTTCCTTTAGATGTTCAGCGCCAACACGCTAGCATCATGAGCAAGCAAGTCAGCCTTCCAACAAGCCCACTGATGCTGATGTTTTAAATGCTGATAGAGTTGTGCAAAGACTTGTCTGTTCTGTTTTGCCAAAGCAGATGGTTTTCGTAGATAATTTCATTGCTTGTCTTCGGTATTGGCCGTAGACTTCAAAACAGTTACTTACCGTTTCAGAAGTTTTTAATAAAACATTTAAACGAAACCCCAAAGACATCGCCGATTGACAGTGCAAAGATGAAGAGGCAATTCCAGGCTAAGCATTGACATTGAAGTTTGTCAAAGTCAAAGCAGCAACCTCTTGAGCCGACGATAATTCAATCTAGGAAAGATCTATTCACTCACTGTGAGGTTTTGTGCTGCTGATGAAGATGAGTCTGTGGCAACTTCTTCTAGCTTCTTCTTTTGAGAGTGCGCGGCAAGCACACTGCAGCTGATGAAGATGATGGGTAGTTTGTTAATTGTGTATGCAGTACAAGCCATTGTTGCTGTTGTCGTTGCATTTAAAATATTTTTCTAAAGCTTTTTAAAGTTGTTCTTTGCCTCTGTGGCGGTTTGACAACCTTAGATACCGCATATTTTACTTCTTTGTCAAGCCATGCCATCCATGTAAAGCTACGTGTTTTTCTGCTGCTTCTCTCCGTAGCCAAAATCAACCTGTTGTACATTTTTTTGATAGTTATCAACAATGCAAAGACGGTTACTTTATTTTAAACTTAGACTTTGTTGCAGAGCGCGACTTCCATTCCCCCCTGCTTTTTCAGAAATACCAATGCCAAGTTTATTGGAGGTAATTCTATAATTCTTTTGTTTTTGCTCGCTCTCCCTCCCTGATAGCAGATCATTTAATTGTAAGTAGAGCTTGTACAAATATGATTGTTGGTTGCTTCGTTTGTTTCTTTGTATTTGTTATAATTTCCAGTAAATGAAGTTGTATTTGTGACACTAATGAATTCCCTAACCAAACATGGAACTCATAGCGTAATCACAGATTATGGCACTTCAGAGCCAATTGTCGGAGATCGGTGCATTGCGATTAACATACGAAAGATCTCCAAGCATTTCATTAATGGAGCCAAAAATAGAATAAACAAGTAAGAAAAGCGTTAAGTTCGGTCGGGCCGAACTTTTTATACCCTCCACCACAAATTTCAGCCATTTCGGTGGATTAATGTGGCCACAACCTTCAAAATACCGAAATTCGGAAGGTACCGTTCTATGGGGGCTATATGATGGCGTGGACCTATACCTACAAATTTCTGGGGGAAAGTTTTATACGCCTAAAGAAGACTAAATTTCAAATTTCAGCCATCTAGGTGTGATAATGAGGCTAAAACGTTCAAAATATCGAAAATCGGGAGATATTGTATTATGGGGGCTATATCAACACGTGGACCTATAAAAACGTTTTATGTTAGAAATGTTTCTTAGCCTCTGGAAACACAAAATACAAAGTTACGACCGATTCTTTGGTCAAATGGGTCTAATACATTCAAAATATATTAAAATGACGCGTACTTTATAAAGGGCCTTATGTGGGGGCTATACCAAAACGTGGACCTATATAGCCCAACTTTGGTAGGAATGTTTTCTGGCCTCTGAAGACACAACATACCAAATTACAACCAATTCTATGGTCAAATGGGTCTAATTCATTCAAAATATATTAAAATGACGCGTACTTTATATGGGGCCTTATATGGGGGCTATACCAAAACGTGGACCTATATAACCCAACTTTGGTAGGAATATTTTTTGGCCTCTGGAGACACAAAGTACCAAATTACAAGCAATTCGGTGGTAAAATGGCCCAAATATCTTAAAAATTCCTTAAAACGACGACGCGTCACGCGTCATTTTGTATGGGGGCTATACGAAAGCGTGGACCTACATAGCCCGCTTTCAATACCAAAAGTCCTACATAAATATAACATATTTTCCCAAAATTTCATCAACCTACGTCAATCCGTTCGGACGCTAGAGTGATTTCCACAGACGGACAGACGGACGGACATGGCTATATCGATGTAGAATTGCACGCTGATCAAGAATATATATACTTTGTGGGGTCTACAATGATTATTTCGGGTAGTTACAAACGTAGTGACAAACTTAATATACCCCCATCCTATGGTGGAGGGTATAAAAATATATTCACGTTCTGGCAGTTAGCAAACGTGCAAGAATTGCTGTTTCATATGGTGAAAAAAGTGTCAGTCGGCTCTGCCGACAAATATATACCCTCAGCCAATGTGAGGTTAAACTTTCACCTACGGATAAGTCGATTGGATTTTAGGTCTCTTCAGAATTTTGTTGCCCTTTTTGGACATTTGATTTTGCCGACAAAAATGTGAATTAGGAATTAACTGCACTAACACAAATGTTGAACTTTTGTGTGGGAGATGCCTTTAGGGAGGACCGATATGGGCTATTTTAGAAGTTAAACTAAATTTTGACAAAATATCAAGAGATCCAAAGTTTGGACCAAATTGGTTGCCCCATTCAAGTGATATCGTACTACCTTTTTAGTGACATTTTTTAAATAGTGGGGAGAAGTTCCGGAAGTTGTGGACCGGTTGTGGCCCATGATACTAAGTTTGGATATAATATGACGAAGACAAAATGTTGGACCAATTCGGTTAAACAGTTCGAGGGTTCTCGTGCTCTTCGACACATAGGGGGTTTTCCACCTTTCCGGCTGTTTTCCCAAGAAATATGGACTTGCCCCTGAAAAAACGTTTACCGTCGTAATGGAGGTAGCGAATGCAAATCACTTCAACAAAAATCAAAGTGATTTGAGAGCAGGTCTTTAAGTGAACTTATCCGAAATTTTGGGTTAGAGGTACCAGAAGGAGTAGACAAATATAGTCCATATTTGAACCTGATTTATATCTGGTAGATATTTTAGGATGTGTAAAGTATGGACCAATTCGGCCACTCCCCTCAAGAGCTACCGTACGAAAAATGTTGCCGACCATTTTTGAACTTTTGTGGGGGAGGTACCTGAGGGAGTGGACCGATATGGCTTATCTTCGAACTTAAACTATATTTGGACAAAATATTACTAAGGTTAAATTTTGGATCGAATCGACAGATCCGTTTGAGAATTATCTTGCGCTCCAACCACCTCACACGTTTTTATAGGGGTTTTTTGCAACTTTCAAGCTATTTTCTTAGGAAGTGTGGACTTGCCCCTGATGAAACTTGTACCGTCGTATGGGGAGCAGTGAATACAAGCTGCTAAAACAAAAATCAAATCGTTTTGCGAGCAGGTCCTAAACTGAGCTTATCCCAAATTTTGTGTGGGAGGTACCCGAAGGAGTGGACCTATTGAGTCCATATTGCAGTCTGCTAGACATTTCACGATTTGCAAAGTATAGACCAAATCGGTTACTCCCTTCAAGAGTTATCGTACGTAAAAATTTTCCGAACATTTTCGAACTTTTGTGGGGGAGGTACCGGAAGGAGTGGACCGATATAACCCATCTTCGATCTTAAACTAAGTTTGGACAAAATATTACGAAAGCCTAATTTTGGATCGAATCGGTTGATCCGTTCGAGAGTTATCGTGCGCTCCAGTCAGCCAGACAGACGGACGGACGGACATTGCTCAATCGACTCCAAATTGTCTGAAACACATTTCGTCCAAACATACTTGGGGTCTAAAACCATTATTTCGATGAGGCACATTTTGCCCGTATGAAAGTGTACCCAGCAAAAATTCGGATCCATTAGTCATTAGGTAACCCATTACAAAGTAATGTAAACAAGCTTATTTTCCCATTACAAGTAATCTTAAAAGTAATGGGATACTTTTTAAAAAAATTACAAGGCAAACCTACTTACTTTGCTCCTCACTAAGTAATGAGGACGGTGACACAGTGAGTGTGTGTCCGACTATAAATCCTAGGGTTGTGTGTTCAACGCTCACTGTCGGCGCGCGAGTTTTTTTTAATGAAAAATAACAGTTCGTGGTGCACATGTGCATTGCACATTTAAGTTCTTAAGCAACCCTTAATGTTCGTGTGCGTGGCATAGTATGTAGTGTCTTTGGCTAGAAATCAGAGGGTTCGTGTGTTCAACTTGCACAGCGAGCGAAATAAAATAAAGTAAAACAAGTAAGAAAAGCGTTAAGTTCGGTCGGGCCGAACTTTTTATACCCTCCACCACAAATTTCAGCCATTTCGGTGGATTAATGTGGCCACAACCTTCAAAATACCGAAATTCGGAAGGTACCGTTCTATGGGGGCTATATGATGGCGTGGACCTATACCTACAAATTTCTGGGGGAAAGTTTTATACGCCTAAAAACACTAAATACCAAATTTCAGCCATCTCGGTGTGATAATGAGGCTAAAACGTTCAAAATATCGAAAATCGGGAGATACTGTATTATGGGGGCTATATCAACACGTGGGCCTATATAAACATTTTATGATAGAAATGTTTCTTAGCCTCTGGAAACACAAAATACAAAGTTACAACCGATTCTTTGGTCAAATGGGTCAAATAGATTCAAAATATATTAAAATGACGCGTACTTTATAAGGGGCCTTATATGGGGGCTATACCAAAACGTGGACCTATATAATCCATCTTTGGAAGGAATGTTTTCTGACCTCTGAAGACACAAAATACCAAATTACAACCAATTCTGTGGTCAAATGGGTCTAATACATTCAAAATATATTAAAATGACGCGTACTTTATATGGGGCCTTATATGGGGGCTATACCAAAACGTGGACCTATATAACCCAACTTTGGTAGGAATATTTTTTGGCCTCTGGAGACACAAAGTACCAAATTACAATCAATTCGGTGGTCAAATGGGCCAAATATCTTAAAAATTCCTTAAAACGACGACGCGTCACGCGTCATTTTGTATGGGGGCTATACGAAAGCGTGGACCTACATAGCCCGTTTTCAATACCAAAAGTCCTACGTAAATATAACATATTTTCCCAAAATTTCATCAACCTACGTCAATCCGTTCGGACGCTAGAGTGATTTCCACAGACGGACAGACGGACAGACGGACAGACGGACAGACGGACGGACATGGCTATATCGATGTAGAATTGCACGCTGATCAAGAATATATATACTTTGTGGGGTCTACAATGATTATTTCGAGTAGTTACAAACGTAGTGACAAACTTAATATACCCCCATCCTATGGTGGAGGGTATAATAAAAGTAAGAAGTGTGATGAAATTAAGAAAAAAATCTCTACATTAACTGTTCTAAAAATAGAATTTTTTCAACTTACTTTTCAACTTCTAGTGGCCACAGAATAACTAGTTATTCTAGTGGTCACAAAATAAATACAAACTGAGCGCGACATGCCCTTGTAAAAATAATGGGGAAGAAAGGGGGTTTGCGAGTAGTTACGGCTGTCAAAAATCCCTTACAAAACTAATGATTTTGGGAGGACTTTTTTTGCTGGGTATATACCCTTGTTAGCATAAATGCTGAGGGTATGAAAAGGAAAAAAAATTGCATAATAGACATCTTCAATAGAAAAGTTCGCTGAATTGAATTCTGCTATACAAAAAGATTCTATAGAAAAATTTTGCCGAATTTACGTTTTTCTATAGAAAAAGTTCGTTGAATTGATTATTTCTATAGAAAAGGTTCGCTGAATTGACTTTCTGTATAGAACAGTTTCGCTGAATTGACTTTTCTATAGAAAAAGTTCGCTGAATTGACTTTTTCTATAGAAAACGTCCTCTAAATTGACCTTTTCTATAGAACAGTTCTTTACATTGCGTTCTTCTGCGGAAAAAGTTTTCTGAATTAGCCTTTTCTATAGAAAAACTTCTTCTTAATTTGTAGAAATTTCGTAAATCGTTTTAATAAGTTCTTGCGCATTATATGTCGAGTCTTCTGGCCTAACACTATTACAAATGCAGACTTATGGCAAAAAACAAACGAAGAGCCTATTGTCAAACAGATAACCAGGAAAAAATGGAGATGGATAGGTCACACTCTTCGGATAACTCCAGCCAGCATCACAAGATACGCCCTTGAATGGAACCCCCAAGGAAGCAGAAGACGTGGCCGTCCAAGAAATACCTGGCGCCGTACAACCATAGCAGATGTCGGTAGAATTAACATTTCATGGGAAGAAATAAAATCACTCTGTCATAATAAAGCAAATTATAACATTATTGTAGAAACCCTATGTTCCACATTGGAATAAATAAAGGAAAAAAAGTAGTAAAACTTCGCGTAATCGGCATTTTTATAGAAAAAGTTCTCTGAATTGACTTTTTCGTTAGAATAATTTAGGTGGATTGACTATTTTTATAGAAAAAGTTCGCTGAATTGACTTTTTCTATAGGCAAAGTTCGCTGAATTCACTTCTTCTATAGAAAAAATTCGCTGAATTGCCTTTTCCTATAGAAAAACTTCGCAGAATTGACTTTTTCTATAGAAAAAGTTTTCTGAATTGATTTTTTCTTTAGACAAATTTAGCTGGATTTACTTTTTTTTAAAAAAAAGATAACTGTGTTGACATTTTCTATAGAAAAATTCTCTAAACAAAGAGTTCTCTACATTGTCTTATTATAGAAAAAGTTTTCTCAATTGACTTTTTCTATAGAAAAAGTTCGCTGAATTGACTTTGTCTATAGAAAAACTTCTCTGAATTGACTCTTTCTAAAAAAAAAGTTCGCTGAATTGACTTTTTCTACAGAAAAAGTTCTCTGAATTGACTTTTTCTACAGAAAAAGTTCTCTGAATTGACTTTTTCTATAGAAAATGTTCTCTAAATTTACTTTTTCTATAGAAAGAGTTTGCTGAATTGACTTTTTGTAAGGAAAATGTTCGGTGAATTGACGTTTTCTATAGAAAAGTTTGCTGTATTGACTCTTTATAAAGAAAAAGTTTGCTGTATTGACTTTTCCTAGAGAAAAAGTTCGCTGAATTGAATTTTCCATAGAAAATTTCCCTGAATTGACTTTTTCTACAGAAAAACTCCCCTAAATTGAATTTTTCTAAGGAAAATGTTAGATGAATTGACGTTTTCTATAGAAAAACTTCGCTGAATTGGCTTTTTCTATAGAAAATATTCCCTGAATTGGCCTTTTCTGTAGATAAAATTCGCAGAATTGACTTTTTCTTTAGAAAAATTTCGATGAATTGACTTCTTCTATAGAAAAAGTTCGCTGAATTTATTCCATAAAAAGTCGCTAAATTGACTATTTAAATAGCAAAAGTCCGCTGAATTGACTTTTCTATACAAAAAGATCTCTGAATTGACTTTTCCTATAGACAAAGTTATATGAATTGAATGTTTCTATAGAAAAAATTCTCTGAATTGACTTTTTTCTACGGAAAAAGTTCGATGAGTTGACTTTTTAAAGAAAAAGTTCACTGAATTGACTTTCTATAGAAAAGATTCCCTGAATTGTCCTTTTCTATAGAAAAAGTTGGCAGAATTGCCATTTCCAAGAGAAAATTTAACTGAGCTGACATTTGCTATGGGAAAAGTTAGCTGAATTGAGTTTTTCCTATAGAAAAAATTAGCTGAATTATTTTCACTCAACAAATTTGCTGAATTGACTTTTCCAATAGAATAAATTAGGTTAGTTGACTTTTTCTGTAGAAAAAGTTCGTTGAAATACAATGTTCTTTAGAAAAAGTTCGTTGTATTGCCATTTTCTCTAGAAAAAGTTTGCTGAATTAACTTTTTATGTAGATATATGAATTAACTTTGTCTATGAAAAAAAAACATCCCTGAATTTACTTTTTCCATAGCAAAGTTAACTGACTTGTCATTTTCTTTAGGCAAAACTATTTAACTTGTTCTATAAAAAGTTTGCTTAATTGACTTTTTCTATAGAAAAGGTTGGCTGAGCAGACTTTTTCTGCAGAAATTGAATTGAATAGACTTTTTATGTAGAAAAAGTCTTTATTTTAACTTTTCGATAGAGAAATTTCTCTAAAAAGACTTGTCTATAGAAAAAGTTTTCTGAATTGAATTTTTCTATAATAAAATTTACTGAATTGACCTTTTTCTATAAAAAAAGATCTAGAAATTATCTTTTTTCTATAGAAAAAGTTCGCTGAATTGCCCTTGTTTGGCAAATTAACTTTTTCTGTAGAACGAATTTGCCAAATGGTTTTTTCTATAGAAAATTTTTCTGAATTACCTTTTTCTAGAGAAAAAGTTTCCTGAATTAATTTTCAATGGAAAAAGTTCTCTAAGAAGATTCTCTAAAGTTCTCTAAATTGTTTTGTCTATAGAAAATTTCTCTAAGTTTTTTTTTTCTATAGAAAAAGTTCTCTAAATTGTCTCTTTTATAAAAACAGGTTCCTGAATTGACCTTTTTTATTGAAAGAGTTTGCAAAAGTGTTTTTTTTTCGGTAAACAAAGTTTGCCGAATTGACTTTTTCTTTAGAAAAAGTTCGCTGAATTGAATTTGTCTATAGAAATAGTTAGGTGAAATTACTTGTTCTATAGAAAAAGTTAGCTTTTTTCTGTAGATAATGTTGGCTGATTTGACTTTTTCTATTCAAAAAGTTCGTTGATTCTATAAAAACAGTTCGCTGAACTCACTTTTTCTATAGAAAAAAATCATAGAACTGACTTTTTCTATAGAAAAAGTTGGAATTCAATTTAATTTTTCTATATAAAAAAAGTTCAGTGTATTACTTCGCTCAATCGACTTTTGCTATAGAAAGAACCTTTTCTGAATGCCTTTTTCTATAGAAAAGAACCTTTTCTATAGAAAAGGTCAATTCAGCGAAGTAATTCACTGAACTTTTTATATAGAAAAAGTAAATTGAATTCGAACTTTTTCTATAGGAAAAGTCAATTCTGCGATTTTAATTTTGTCTATAGAAAAAGTTCGCTGATTTGAATTTTCCATATAGCATAATTTCTATAGGAAAATTTAGCTCAATTGAATTTTCGTAAAGAATTGACATTTTTGATAGAAAAAAGTAGCTGAATAAACTTTTTTAATAAAAGAAGTTCGCTGAACAGATTTTCTGAAGGAAATTTTTCTATTGAAGAAGTCGCTGAAATGACTTTTCTAGAAAAAAGTTCACGGAAAAAGTGTTTTGAATTGATTTTTCCTATAGAAAATTTTGCTGAGCTGATGTTTTCTACAGCAAATATTCTTTGAATTGACTCTTACAAAAAAAAAAAACATTGTTCCACAACATCCCATACGGGACAAGGGAGACTTCTCTCATATCAATGAGTGCACCCCGATTCATATTAGCTCAATGATATGGGACCTACTGTTTATCGCCAAATCCGAACGGCGTGTCTAAAGACACCACTTGTAGAGAAGTTTTACAAGGCTGAAATACTCAGGAAATGTCGCCAACATTACTGAGGGGTATTTTGCCACCGTTGAAAAATGTTTGATGTTGCCTGGCCGGGGAATCGAACCACCGACCTTCTGCGTGCAAGGCGGGCGTGCATACCATTGCACCACCAATTCTATAGAATTGACTCTTTCTATAGAAAAAATTAGCTGATGTGTCTTTTTATAAAGAAAAATTCTCCCAATTGACTTTTTTTAGGACAAAAATATGAATTGACTTTTTCTATAGAAAAAATACCTAAATACATTTTCTCTACACAAGATTCGTTTTTAAAATTGCAATTGAATTTTTCTAGAGAAAAAGTTGGCTGAATTTACATTTTCTATAGAAAAATTTTTCTGAATCAATTTTTTCTTTGAAAAAGTTTGCTGACTTGAGTTTCTCTATGGAGAAACTAAGCTGAATTCACTGAATTAATTTTCATATAGCAAAACCATGCTTATTGGCTTTTTCTAAAGAAATACTTCGCTGGGTTGCCTTTATTTTGAAAAATGTCTTTGATTTGTTTCTGTAGATCAAATTTCTTTGTTTAAACCGTTTGGTAACATAGTCTCTAAAGGGAACTTTGGTACTTGTATTTCGTTGTCATGTTTTTTAAATGTTCCTATAATTGTTTTGATACAAAACAAAATTTTCAAAATTCTGTGGGTAATAAACATATTTTTTGTGTTTGGGCCAAACAGCAAGCCAAAAAATCAGTTTCATTTTCATTTCAAGTGAAATTTTTACAACAATACCACCGACCCAGTTGAAACTGCGGACAATGTTCAAAATAAGTACATACATATGAATGTATGTCTGTCTGTCAGCAGCTATTGTTATAGTTTCTTGGGCAGGCATTTAATTCGTCCGATTTTGATTAAAAGTGTTGTAAGCTGTTGCCTGCTGATTGTTGAAAGCAGTCAAATACAAAGACGTTGACAATGTCGACCACACCGAAAGATTTATAAACTTTTTTTATGGGCAACACATAAAAAAGACCGCAACACGTGAGGGTAGCAGCTACAGAAAAATTTAAAAGAAGAAAAGTTGCTTGTTGTTGCACGTAAAAAAAAAGTCCGCTGGATATTTTGGGTGGTGGTGGGGAAAGAAAAATACTGCATGCTTGCAGTGGCAGGCAGCAAGTGTTTAAATTAGATTTACTTTTTTTTTGGGTAGCAAGACAAACAATGCTGAGCGGTATTAAATTTCTGTTTTTTGTTGTTTTTATACCCTACACCACTATGTGGGGAGGGTATTATAAGTTGGTTTTGGCCAAAAAGTTTGTAACGCATCGAAATAATGGTCGCAGACCCATACTTTTATATACCAAAATGAATGTCTCGACGAGCTGAGTCGATCTGGCTATGTGTGTCCGTCCGTCAGTCCGTCCGTCCGTCCGTCTGTCCGTCTGTCCGTCTGTCCATCTAAACCTTGTAATCACGCTACAGGTCGCAATTTTGATCGGATCGTCACGAAATTTTGCATGTTGATAGGGGTCCCGGAGGGGAAGAAGCCTATTGATTTTGGTGATGGTCGGATAATATTTAGGGGTCGGAAAGGGCAAAAAACTTAGGTGGATAAAATGACAACGTTTTTTTCCAAAGTGAATATCTCAGCTTCTATATGGGGTATACCAAAAGCAAAAGCTGGCAATGAAAGTAGAAAATATCACCTTTCTAATGATGTAAAGCAGGTGCTCGTAGGTGATCAAACAACGAAGATATCACAATAGAAGCAAATAAAACCGCAATTTTCATTTTTGCGATTTTAATTATATTGAAGAATGTCACAGCTTTGGTTGAAAACTTTCCAAAAGCAAAGTCTGACTCTGAAAGTAGAAGATCCCCTCTTTACAATGATGCAAACTAGGTCGGCGTTGGTAACCAAATAACGGAGATATCGCAATAGTCGATAATACATCCCATTTTTCTATTTTTTTGGAAATCACGCTACAGGTCGAAATTTTGATCGGATCGTCACGAAGATTTCAGGGTTAATAGGGGTCTCATAGATGAAGAAGGCTATTGATTTTGGTGATGGTCGGATAATAATTAGGGGTCGGACTGGGCAAACACTTATTTCGAGAAAAGTCAACATTTTATTTTAAAGCCAATATCTCTGTTTCTTTAAGAGGTATATCTAAAGCAAAACCTGGCAAGGAAAGTAGAAAATATCACCTTTACAAGGATGTAAAGCAGGTTGTCGTAGGTGGTCAAACAACAGAGATATCGCAATAGTAGATAATGCATCCCATTTTCCGATTTTTTTGTAATCACGCTACAGGTCGCAATTTTGATTGGATCGTCACGAATTTTTTGGGAGCTGATGCGGGTCCCACGGAGGAAGAAGCCTATTTAGTTTGGTGATGGTAATATTCAGGAGTCGGACTAAGCGAAAAGCTTATGTGGAGAAAAGTCAACGTTTTTTATGCGAATATCTCCGCTTCTGGTTGGAGTATTCCAAAAGGAATACCCGTCAATGGAAGAAGAAAAGATCTCGTTTATATTGATGCAAAGTATGTTGGCGTAAGTGAGCAAACCGAGATATTGCAAAATTCAGTAATATACCCAATATTTCCATTTTCTGTAATCACGCTACAAGTTGGAATTTTGATCGGATAGTGACGAAATTTTTGGGGGTAGATGGGGGCCCCACAGAGGAAGAAGCCTATTGATTTTGGTGATAGTCGGATAATATTTAGGGGTCGGAATGGGGAAAAACTCATTTGGAGACAAATTCAAAGTTTTATTCTTTGTGAATATATCGGCTTCTAGTAGGGGTATTCCAACGGCAAAGCCTGTCAATGGAAGAAGAAAATATTACCTTTACATTGGTGTAAAGCAGGTTGGCGAAGGTGGTCAAACAAGGGAGATACCACAATAGTCGGTAATGCATCCAATTCTTCCATTTTTTGCAATCAAGCTACAGGTCGTAATTTTGATCGGATGGTCACGAAATTTTGGTATTATTTTTGGTAGTAGTCGGATTATATTCCCTAAAAGAAATGTTTACCAGTGAAAAGTTTATGCACAGGGGTAGTGGTGTAGGGAATCACATGGTCGGCCCCATCCCGACTATAGCCTTTGCTCACTTGTTTTTATTTGGCCATTTATGTGAGTTTAGATCTGCTAAATTTTAGCTTATGTGTGTTAGTGCCAGGTTGCTTGAAGCCACATCGTTTAAAGCGCTTAGCGTGTGAAAGAATTTCACATTCGTTGCGGTGGACAGTTTTCTATTTGGGAGGTAATTAAAATGTTAACTGAACTTGACGTCAGAGAAAGGTGTCTGGTGTTTGTCGCTGTTACTGATGCAATCTATCATGTGTGAGTTGTTTGTTTGCATGTAATGAAAAAACGGAAATAAAAAATAACTCGGTTTAATGTTAGAAAACTAGAGTAAAGAAACAACATTTTGTGTTATACCTTTCCTTTGGGTATTGCCTTTCCAGTTGTACATGTAACAAAAAAATGTATTATTTTAAAACATTTCACCTTTACGATTGGCTTCTATTTTTAACCCCTTGCTCAACTTCTGTGGAAGATGAATAGTAGCACCCTGCTTGCTACGCTTCAATTTCATTTTAAACTTAGAACCCATTGTTTATAGTTGAATTATCATTTTAATAACTTAAGTTAATAGTTTCGGCGGGTGTCTAATTTCATTCTACCACTTAAGATTTCTCTTCTCTTTAAAAGAGGTTTAGAAGCTGAATAAGCCGTAGATCATTTTTGTTGTTCTTTCGTTGATGACATATTAATTTGGGTGATTCATGTGTGCGAGCATGTGTGTGTCAGCATTAAGATATGTGGTATAAATCATGTTGTATTATCTTCAGATGCGGAAAGAGGTCATCTTCATTTGGGCCATAGATATTTATTTTTGTTTTGGTGTGTTTCGGGGGTACTTAGCCATGACTTATAATCTCTGCTTAGATCTGGAGATTCTACAACAATTACTACCACATGAAACTTCTGTTCGTTTTGGAATGTAATTATTTTTTGAGCACAATTATGACTAAGATTAAGAAAGGCATAGCAAGATTGAAGTGATATCAGAAACCCCCAAATTTTAGCCGAGGGTTTCTAAAGAATATTTTTTAGTTCAGCGACTTTAAAAAAAACGACAAAACTTTCTTTAAAGAAAACTCTAAATTATCAAGTGAATTCAACAAACCGTTTCTATAAAAAAACAAAGTACGTTATAAACAAGTAAAAAAGTATCAGTCGGCTTTGCCGACAGAGATATACCCTCAGCCTGTGTATATTGAAATAATTTTTTTCCAAAAAACGCATGTATTTAGGGAGTTTTAAGAATTTTGGGCGTTTGAACTGACAAAAATGTTGATTAGGATTTAATATCAAAAGTTTTGCGGAGGAGATACTAAAAAGAATGGATCTCCAGCCACTACATATGGTACCATAGCGGTTTTTTAGAACTTCAGGGATGTTTGCTCAAGAAGTATGAACTTGCCCCTGAAACAACTTTTACCATCGCAATTGAGGCAGCAATGCAAGTTGCTTCAACAAAAATCAAAGTGATTCGAAAGCAGGTCTTAAAGTGAACATGTATCCGAAATTTTGAGTGGGAGGTACCGGATGGAGTGGACAAATATAGTCCATATTTGAACCTGATCTATATCTGGTAGATATATTAGGATGTGTAAAGTATGGACCAATTCGGCCACTCTCTTCAAGAGTTATCGTACGTACAATTTTTCCGAACATTTTTGAACTTTTGTGGGGGAGGTACCTGAAGGAGTGGACCGATATGGCTTATCATCGAACTTAAACTATGTTTAGACAAAATATTACTAAGGCCAAACTTTATCACGAATCGGCAGACCTGTTCGAGAGTTATTTTGCCCTCCAACCTCCTCACACGGTGTCATAGGCGTTTTTTGCAACTTTCAGGCTATTTTCTCAGGAAGTATGGACTTGCCCCTGATGAAACTTATACCGTCGTATGGAGGGCAGTGAATACAAGTTGCTAAAGCAAAAATCAAAGCGATTCGAGAGATGTTCCTAAACCGAACTTTTCCAAAATTTTGTGTGGGAGGTACCCGACGGAGTGGACCGATTGAGTCCATATTAAAACCTGATCTAAGTCTGGTACACGCTCCACGATGGGCAAAGTATGGACCAAATCGGTTACACCCTTCAAGAGTTATCGTGCGTACAAATTTTCCGAACATTTTCGAACTTTTGTGGGGGAGGTACCGGAAGGAGTGGACCGCTATAGCTCATCTTCGAACTTAAACTAAGTTTGGACAAAATATTACGAAAGCCAAAATTTGAACCGAATCGGTTCATCCCTTCGAGAGTTATCGTGCGCTCCAGCCAGCCAGACAGACAGACAGACAGACGGACGGACATTGCTCAATCGACTCCAAATTGTCTGAAACACATTTCGTCCAAACATACTTGGGGTCTAAAACCATTATTTCGATGAGGCGCATTTTGCCCGTATGAAAGTGTATATACCCTTCATAGCCTAAAGGCTGAGGGTATAAAAAATATTTCAGTTGAGCGATGTTTTTAAATGGAACATCTAATCCAGGGATTTTTTTCTAAAAAAATAAAACACCTCAATAACTCCAAGTTATTCAATTCAATCGAGATTTTCTATAGAAAAATTCAAATCAACGACATTTTTCTATAGAAAGTTTTCATAGATTTTTTTGCTGAATTGGCCTTTTTTACAGAAAAAGTTCGCTGAATTGGGCTTTTGTTATACAAAAAGTTTGCTTAATTGGCTTTTTATAAAAAACGAGGGCTGAATAGGCTTTTCTATAGAAAAAATGCGTTGAATTAACTTTTTCTTTACAAAAAGTTCGCTGAATTCACTTTTTCTATAGAGAAAGTTTTCTAAATTGGCCTTTTCTATAAAAAAGTTAGCTAAAATTGCTTTTTCTATAGGAAACTTTTTTTCGGAATTGACTTTTTCTAAAGAAAAAGTTCGCTGAATTGACTTTTTCCGTAGAAAATTTCGCTGAATTGACTTTTTCTACAGAAAAAGTTCGCTGAATTGAATTTTTCTATAGAAAAAGTTCGCTGAATTGAATTTTTTTATAGAAAAAGTTCGCTGAATTGAATTTTTCTATAGAAAAAGTTCGCTGAATTGACATTTTCTATAGAGAAAGTTCGCTGAATTGACATTTTCTATAGAAAAAGTTCGCTGAATTGATTTTTTCTATAGAAAAAGTTCGCTGAATTGACATTTTCTATAGAAAAAGTTCGCTGAATTGACATTTTCTATAGAAAAAGTTCGCTGAATTGACATTTTCTATAGAAAAATTTCGCTGAATTGACTTTTTCTATAGAAAAAGTTCGCTGAATTGACTTTTTCTATAGAAAAAGTTCGCTGAATTGACTTTTTCTATAGAAAAAGTTCGCTGAATTGACCTTTTCTATAGAAAAAGTTCGCTGAATTGACTTTTCCTATAGAAAAAGTTCTCCGAATTGACTTTTTCTATAGAAAAAGTTCGCCGAATTGACTTTTTCTATAGAAAAAGTTCGCCGAATTGACTTTTTCTATAGAAAAAGTTCGCCGAATTGACTTTTTCTATAGAAAAAGTTCGCTGAATTGACTTTTTCTATAGATAAAGTTCGCTGATTTTACTTTTTCTATAGAAAAAGTTCGCTGGTTTTACTTTTTCTATAGAAAAAGTTCGCCGATTTTACTTTTTCTATAGAAAAAGTTCGCTGATTTTACTTTTTCTATAGAAAAAGTTCGCTGATTTTACTTTTTCTATAGAAAAAGTTCGCTGCTTTTCCTTTTTCTATAGAAAAAGTTCGCTGAATTGACATTTTCTATAGAAAAAGTTCGCTGAATTGACTTTTTCTATAGAAAAAGTTCGCTGAATTGACTTTTGCTATAGAAAAAGTTCGCTGAACTGACTTTTTCTATAGAAAAAGTTCGCTGAATTGACATTTTCTATAGAGAAAGTTCGCGGAATTGACTTTTTCTATAGAAAAAGTTCGCTGATTTTACTTTTTCTATAGGAAAAGTTCGCTAATTTTACTTTTTCTATAGAAAAAGTTCGCTGAATTGACTTTTTCTATAGAAAAAGTTCGCTGAATTGACTTTTTCTATAGAAAAATTTGCTATAGAAAAAGTTCGCTGAACTGACTTTTTCTATAGAAAAAATCGCTGAATTGACCTTTTCTATAGAAAAAGTTCGCTGAATTGACTTTTTCTATAGAAAAAGTTCGCAGATCTGACTTTTTCTATAGAAATAGTTCGCTGAACTGACTTTTTCTATAGAAAAATTCGCTGAATTGACTTTTTCTACAGAAAAAGTTCGATGAGTTAACTTTTTCTCTAGAAAAGTTCGCTGAATTGATTTTTGCTATAAAAAAGTTCGCTGAATTGACTTTTTCTCTAGAAAAAATTCGCTGAATTGACTTTTGCTATAGAAAAAGTTCGTTGAATTGACTTTTTCTATAGAAAAAGTTCGCTGAATTGACTTTTTCTATAGAAAAAGTTCGTTGAATTGACTTTTTCTATAGAAAAAGTTCGATGAATTGACTTTTTCTAAAGAAAAAGTTCGCCGAATTTAATTTTTCTCTAGCAAAATTTCGCTGAATTGACTTTTTCTATAGAAAAAGTTCGTTGAATTGACTTTTTCTATAGAAAAATCTCGTTAAATTTTCTTTTTATATAGAAAAAGTTCGCTGAATTAACTTTTTCCATATAAAATGTTCGCTGAATTTATTTTTCTATAGAAAAAGTTCGCTGAACTGTCTTTTCCTATAGAAAAAGTTGACTTTTGCTATAGAAATGTTCGCTGAACTGACTTTTTCTATAGAACAAGTACGCTGAATTCACTTTTTCTCTAGAAGAAGTTCGCTGAATTGACTTTGTCTATACAAAAAATTCACTGAATTATTTTTTTCTATAAAAAAGTTCGCTGAATTGACTTTTTCTAATGAAAAAAGTTCGCTGAATTGACTGAAAACGTTCACTGAAAAAGTTCGACGAATTCACTGTAACGTGTTGTTTTCGTCGTCTGGGGTAGGTCCAGTCGCGTCCAGGGTCTCCATAAGGACCCACTAAACCTTACGAAATGAAAGACTAGTTGTATCCCTGCTAGGTGTTCAAACGGATGTTTATTGATCTCAATACTAGTATGTTCTAATTCAATGAAATGCGATATTGATAGCCTTGAGAAGGCTTGTAGTAAGGCCGGTGATATGGGTGACTAACTGCTAGGAATGATAGGGAACGATGTTGTTGATTGATGTTTTAGTATCGACGATGTTCGTTAATGGCGTGATTGGTAAACGGGTTCTGCGCTTGTTGTGTAGACGAAGCTGGTTCGCGTTCGGGTTCTACGATTTAACGGTGATCGGGAACATGTTGATTGCTGATCATTTGGCTTACGACGATATGATGGAATTCGGAAACTCGGCTGACGATGATCGTGAACTCGGCTGATGAAGGACGATGATCGATGACTGTTGTCGATGAACGGGGACGAAGAAGTTGGTTAGTTCTACGGCTCGGTGATGATCGGGAACGTGTTGACTGATGATTTCGGGAGGCCGGCTGATGTCGATTGAGTACGACGATGTGATAACTAGCTAACGCTACAATAGTTTCTGCTACGATCTCGTACAAACGACTACGTATCTCTATAAACAGGGAACGACGTTCCGGTGGGGGACAGACTACTAAAGTGCCTGTGTGGGACGGAAAGCCGAAGCTTCCGTGTGGGACAGGAAGCCGAAGTCTCTGTGTGGGACGGAAAGCCGAAGCTTTCGTGTGGGACAGGAAGCCAAAGTCTCTGTGTGGGACGGAAAGCCGAAGCTTCCGTGTGGGACAGAAAGCCGAAGACACTGTGTGGGTCAGGAAACCGAAGTCTCTGTGAGGGACAGGATAAGTGGGACAGCCACAATGGGTAGCCCCTTCCAAAATTTGCAAACGCAACAAATCACCCAGGAATTGCCTTGGTGGATAGCAAGCCCCAGCAGTAGCAAGCAGAATTCGACGGCGAAAACTGGAATACAAAAGGATCAACTGGAATGAAGTGAATGCGAATTATTGTGCATTGAGTACAGCAAGCAAATGACTTCAATGCATGACTGGCGTAGATAGAGGTGCTGTTGAGTGCTTATCGACTCATTGCTACTATGATGGTAAGGGAAGACCGTAGGTGTTGTTGTATGTATGTGATGTACACTTTTTCTATAGAAAAATTCGCTGAATTGATTTTTTTATAGAAAAATTTCGTTGAATTCACTTTTTCTATAGAAAAAGTTCGCTGAATTAATTTTTGCTATAGAAAAAGTTCGCTGAATTGAATTTTCTATAGAAAAAGTTCGCTGAATTGCCTTTTTATATAGAACAAGTAAAAAAGTATCACTCGGCTTTGCCGACAGAGATATACCCTCAGCATGGGCAAATTGAAACACTTTTTTCACAAAATACTTATGTAGTTAGGGGGTTTCAAAATGTTGGTCGTATGAACCGACAAAAATGTTGATTAGGATTAAAGTTCAAAATTTTTGCGGAAAAGGCACTTAAAGGAATGGACCGACATAGACCATGGGGGTGCCATAGGGGGTTTTAAACCCTTCGGGCTGTTTTCTCAAGAAGTATGGACTTGCCCCTGAAATAACTTTTACCATCGTAATTGAGGCAGCGAATGTAAGTTGCTTCAACAAAAATCAAAGTGATTCAATAGCAGGTCTTAAAGTGAACTTATCCAAAATTTTGTGTGGGAGGTACGGGATGGAGTGGACAAATATAGTCCATATTCGAACTTGATCAATATCTGGTAGATATAATGAGAATGTGTAAAGTATGGACCAAATCGGTCACTCCCATCAAGAGTTATCGTGCGCACAATTTTTCCGAATATTTTTGAACTTTTGTGGGGTAGGTACCTGAAGGAGTGGACCGATATGGCTTATCTACGAACTTAAACTAAGTTTGGAAATAATATTACGGAGGCCAAGTTTTGAACTTGAACTAAGTTTGGACAAAATATTACGAAAGCCAAATTTTGGACCGAATCGGCAGATCCGTTCGAGGGTTATCTTGCGCTCCAGCCATTACACACGGTGTCATAGGGCTTTTTGTAACTTTCAGGCTATTTCCTCAGGAAGTATGGACTTGCCCCTAATGAAACTTACAGCGTCGTATAGAGGACAGCGAATACAACTTGCGCAAACTAAAATCAAAGCGATTCGAGACCAGGTCCTAAACTGAACTTTTCCGAATTTTTGTGTGGGAGGTACCCGAAGGAGTGGACCGATTGAGTCCATATTGAAACCTCATCTAAGTTTGGTAGAAATTACACGATGTGCAAAGTATGGACCAAATCGGTTATTCCCTACAAGAGTTATCGTGCGCACAAGCTTTGCGACAATTTTTGAACATTTGTGGGGGAGGTACCTGAAGGAGTGGACCTATATGGCCCATCTTCGAACTTAAATCGAATCCGGACAAAATAATTCGATACCCAAAATTTGAACCGAATCGATTGATCCGTTCGAGAGTTATCGTGCGCACCAGCCAGCCAGACAGACAGACAGACAGACAGACGGACAGACAGACAGACGGACGGACATTGCTAGATCTACTCAAAATTGTCTGAAACGGATATCGTACAAACATACTTGGGGTCTAAAACCATTATTTCGATGAGGCACATTTTTGGTCGTATCAAAGTGTAAATACCCTCTTTAGCCTAAAGGCTGAGGGTATAAAAAGTTCGCTGAACTGACTTTTTCTATAGAAATAGTTCGCTGAACTGACTTTTTCTATAGAAATAATTCGATGTGTTAACTTTTTCTCTAGAAGAGTTCGCTGAATTGCTTTTTGCTAAAGACAAATTTCGCTGAATTGATTTTTCTCTAGAAAAAGTTCGCTGAATTGATTTTTCTCTAGAAAAAGTTCGTTGAATTAACTTTTTCTATAGAAAAAGTTCGCTGAATTGACTTTTTCTAAAGAAAAAGTTCGCCGAATTGAATTTTTCTCTGAATTGACTTTTTCTATAGAAAAAGTTCGTTGAATTGACTTTTTCTATAGAAAAATTTCGTTGAATTTTTTTTTTCTATAGAAAAACGTCGCCGAATTCAATTTTTCTCTAGCAAAATTTCGATGAATTGACTTTTTCTATAGAAAAAGTTCGCTGAATTGACTTTTTCCATATAAAATGTTTGCTGAATTTATTTTTCTATAGAAAAAGTTCGCTGAACTGTCTTTTCCTATAGAAAAAGTTCTCCGAATTTACGTTTTCTATAGAAAAGTACGCTGAATTATTTTTTCTATACAAAAAGTTCGCTGAATTGACTTTTCCATAGAAAATGTTCGCTGAATTTATTGTACTATAGAAAAAGTTTGCTGAACTGTTTTTCCTATAGAAAAAGTTCGCTGAATTGAATTTTTCTATAGAAAAAGTTCGCTAAATTGACTTGTTCAATATAAAAGTTCGCTGAATTGAATTTTTCTATAGAAAAAGTTCGCTAAATTGACTTGTTCAATATAAAAGTTCGCTGAATTTACTTTTTCTATGCAAAAAGTTCGCTGAATTGACTTTTTCCATAGAAAAAGTTCGCTGAATTTACTTTTTCTATAGAAAAAGTTCGTTGAAATGACTTTTTCTATAGAAAAAGTTCGTTGAAATGACTTTTTCTATAGAAAAAGTTCGTTGAAATGACTTTTTCCATAGAAAAATTTTGTTGAATTTACTTTTTGGCTTACTTCTTCTTCTATAGAAAAAGTTCGCTGAGGTTCGTTGATTTGACTTTTTCTAAAGAAAACGTTCGTTGAATTGACTTTTTCTATAGAAAAAGTTCTTTGAGTTAACTTTTTCTATAGAAAAAGTTAGCTGAATTGACTTTTTCTATAGAAAAAGTTCGCTGAATTGACTTTTTCTATAGAAAAAGTTCGCTGAATTGACTTTTTCTATAGAAAAAGTTCGCTGAATTGACTTTTTCTATAGAAAAAGTTCGCTGAATTGACTTTTTCTATAGAAAAAGTTCGCTGAATTGACTTTTTCTATAGAAAAAGTTCGCTGAATTGACTTTTTCTATAGAAAAAGTTCGCTGAATTGACTTTTTCTATAGAAAAAGTTCGCTGAATTGACTTTTTCTATAGAAAAAGTTCGCTGAATTGACTTTTTCTATAGAAAAAGTTCGCTGAATTGACTTTTTCTATAGAAAAAGTTCGCTGAATTGACTTATTCTATAGAAAAAGTTCACTGAATTGACTTTTTCTATAGAAAAAGTTCGCTGAATTCACTTTTTCTATAGAAAAAGTTCGCTGAATTCACTTTTTCTATAGAAAAAGTTCGCTGAATTGACTTTTTCTATAGAAAAAGTTCGCTGAATTGACTTTTTCTATAGAAAAAGTTCGCTGAATTGACTTATTCTATAGAAAAAGTTCACTGAATTGACTTTTTCTATAGAAAAAGTTCACTGAATTGACTTTTTCTATAGAAAAAGTTCGATGCATTGACCTTTTCTATAGAAAAAGTTCGCTGAATTGTCCTTTTCTTTAGAAAAACTTAGCTGAATTTACTTTTTCTATAGAAAAAGAACGCTGAATTGGCATTTTCTATAGAAAAAGTTCGCTGAATTGACTTTTTCTATAGAAAAAGTTCGCTGATTTTACTTTTTCTATAGAAAAAGTTCGCTGAATTGATTTTTTCTATAGAAAAAGTTCGCTGAATTGACTTTTTCTATGGAAAAATTCGCTGAATTGACTTGTGCTATAGAAAAAGTTCGCTGAATTGACATTTTCTATAGAAAAAGTTCGCTGATTTTACTTTTTCTATAGAAAAAGTTCGCTGAATTGACATTTTCTATAGAAAAAGTTCGCTGAATTGACTTTTTCTATAGAAAAAGTTCGCTGAATTGACTTTTTCTATAGAAAAAGTTCGCTGAATTGACTTTTTCTATGGAAAAATTCGCTGAATTGACTTTTGCTATAGAAAAAGTTCGCTGAATTGACTTTTTCTATAGAAAAAGTTCGCTGAATTGACTTTTTCTATAGAAAAAGTTCGCTGATTTTACTTTTTCTATAGAAAAAGTTCGCTGAATTGACTTTTTCTATAGAAAAAGTTCGCTGAATTGACTTTTTCTATAGAAAAAGTTCGCTGAATTGACTTTTTCTATAGAAAAAGTTCGCTGAATTGACGTTTTCTATAGAAAAAAATTTGTTGAATTGATAAAAATGACACAATAACACAAACAACTAAATGTTATTCGCTTATGTCGACTCTTTAATAGTTTCTGCTCACAAAAGGTTCTTTAATTTTTAGCACCTTTCCATTTGAATAGCAATTCCTAATATAAGAAACAAATAACATAATTTTCTCTAAGCAAAATATAGAATAAAAATTTGCTTCTTTCTTTTGGGGCTGCTTTGTTGATGGCCACTTAGTGATGTCTTCCAACAATTTGTTTCTATATAATTATGTCAATATGTCGTTTACGTTTATATTAATGTTTTGTTTTTGGCCAACCAACTTTGATCATTAAAATACCGCTAATCCATGTTGGAGTTCCACTAATTTGCTTATTAATGTTAATGACAATACTAGACAGATATAAGGCAGAAATATATCCGGATGAACAGTTGTTGCCTAATGCTGTTGGAGTTTTTGTGTTAATTTGTTACGTTTGTTAACCTCTTTATTCTATCTTCATGCTGATGCTTAGGAACTGACCTAGTCTTCAAATGATGGGTGTGTGGGCTTCCGTTTGATTTTTTCTTTTTGCCTCCTTAATATTGTTAAAATTAAAATAAAGTTAATGAAGTTTATTGTAGGAATTATAAAAATGTCTTGCAATGAATGAACGAATGAATGATGCTAATGTTGTGAGCAGCAGAGTCTGTAGGTTCTATGAGATTAGAACATGAAAAATCAGAATTTTTCCCATGACATGGTTATTAAGACACAGTTGTTATTTCTGTGGTTGAGACTTTGTTCTAATGCCACCAAGTTTCTTAGCTACCTATGGTTGGAAATTGCAGGCAGGGGAACCGCAGTAAAGCCTTCTTTAAAATCTTCACTTAGCTCTGATTACCTCTTGTGAGGATTTCGACAGAGAGGCGAAAGAAAAAGGACCACTGTTGAGAGGTCCCACTGTTTCATCTCCATCGTATATTCATTCATACATTATTTAATATTTGTTAAAATATTTTTATTTTTTTATCTTTGTTGAGGTATTCTTGGTTTCCTTTGCCACATATCTTCTCATGCTTGTCCGGACCAAGTTTTCCAGCATTCGATGGCAGTTTATGTTAATTTGTGGACAAAATATTTTCTATGGGTTTTTGATATGCGGTTTGTATGCTAATAAATCTTTCATTTGCCTTTTATTGTTATTGTTGTTGTCTAGCTTCAATGAAATTATTGAATTAAATAGTTTCGTATTGTTGACTCCAGGTTAGTAGTGTTGATGCCTGAGATGAATACCGTTAAATTGGGGAAATATTTCCAGTTAAGACTGCATCACATTTTTCTTTCAAAACATTGTTGTTGGTTTTTGTAGGGCATGGAAATAAATTTTCAAAAAAATTGATAAATAAAATGCAAACAATGGACCTTGTTGTTATTGTTTTCTCTTGGGTACCATACAAAAGATTTAAGACACAAACGTACTGAGAGAGTGGCGATTTAAATGCTTGTTTTCCCTCAGCAGCACCAGCAGCAGCTGTTGTTTGGCCCAAAAGGTGTTGACTGGCATTAATTATTCATAACTGTAATCTGGATGGAAAATGATTTAAGAGCTTTCTGATAGAAAAGAATAGAACTCAAAACAAAAGAGAATAAACTAAAAAAAGAAAACTTTAGTCATTTGCATAAACAAATATCTCTGGAGAGACATTCTTTGGATTCTAATACAATAAGAGGTAGTTTTGAAAGAATTTTTGTACTTCATTTTTGTTGTGATAAAGATTTTGGAAAAAATATTAATTAATGTAAAATTTTAATAATTTTGAAAGAGGGTTTTAAGCATTCTAACAAGGGGCTTATTGCTTCTATGTTCACCTCAATGATATGCGACATGAGACATTCTTCTCCCCAAGTCTGAAAGACAAGTTTAACGAAACCACTGGTAGAGAATTTGTTCGGGAACGAAATACACTCTATCGTTCCTTCAGAGGGAGTTTCCAACCAAAGAAGGCATATCTTCGGATTTTTTTATATACAAAAATAATTAAACAAACTTAACAGTGTCTATAGAATAAGTTAATAAGTTTTGGTAAAGGAAATTAACCAATTTTCTGTAATAGCAAACTACAAATCCGTAAACTCTTTCTATAGAAAAAAATCACTTCGCAGGTTTTTTTCTACAAACAAGTCAATTCATCAGACTTTTTCTATACAAACATACATTTCAACACATTTTCCTACAGACAAATTCAATTCAGCAAACTTGTTCTAAAGAAAAACTCCACCCAGCAAATTGTTAGTATAAAAAATTCAGTTCAGCAAACTTTTCTATAGAAAAGACAATTCAGCAAACTTTTTTAAAATAAAGGCAGTTCAGCAAAACTTCTCTTCAGAAAAAATTTAACTACCACATTTTTCAATAGAAAAAGTTAATTCAGAAAATTTTCTAGAGAAAAATTCACCTCAGCAAAAGTTTTCTATAGGAAAAAGTAAAATCAACAGTCAGTCAGTTTAGCATTTTTTTTTTAATTAAACTGAAAAGAATCAACTCAGCACACTGTTTCTATAGAAAAATTTAGTTCAGCAAACTTTTTCGGTAGAAAACGACAATTCATCTGATTTTTTCTATAAAAAGTTAATTCAGGAAATTTATTTTCTAAGAAAAATCCACTCAGCTTATTTATAACTAACAAACTTTTTTGATGGAAAATGTAAATTAAGCAGATTTTTTCTATAGAAAAATTCAGTTCAGCAATTTTTTATAGACAAAGTCAATTCAGCAAATTATTAAAAAAAAACGTTGTTCCACAACATTCCGTACGGGGCAAGGGAGACTGCTCTCATATCAATAAGTGCACCCCGATCCATATTTAGATCAATGATATGGGACCTACTGTTTTTCGCCGAGTCCGAACGGCGTGTCTTAAGACACCACTTGTGGAGAAGTTTTTATACCCTACACCACTATGTGGGGAGGGTATTATAAGTTGGTTTTGGCCAAAAAGTTTGTAACGCATCGAAATAATGGTCGCAGACCCATACTTTTATATACCAAAATGAATGTCTCGACGAGCTGAGTCGATCTGGCTATGTGTGTCCGTCCGTCAGTCCGTCCGTCCGTCCGTCTGTCCGTCTGTCCGTCTGTCCGTCTGTCCATCTAAACCTTGTAATCACGCTACAGGTCGCAATTTTGATCGGATCGTCACGAAATTTTGCATGTTGATAGGGGTCCCGGAGGGGAAGAAGCCTATTGATTTTGGTGATGGTCGGATAATATTTAGGGGTCGGAAAGGGCAAAAAACTTAGGTGGATAAAATGACAACGTTTTTTTCCAAAGTGAATATCTCAGCTTCTATATGGGGTATACCAAAAGCAAAAGCTGGCAATGAAAGTAGAAAATATCACCTTTCTAATGATGTAAAGCAGGTGCTCGTAGGTGATCAAACAACGAAGATATCACAATAGAAGCAAATAAAACCGCAATTTTCATTTTTGCGATTTTAATTATATTGAAGAATGTCACAGCTTTGGTTGAAAACTTTCCAAAAGCAAAGTCTGACTCTGAAAGTAGAAGATCCCCTCTTTACAATGATGCAAACTAGGTCGGCGTTGGTAACCAAATAACGGAGATATCGCAATAGTCGATAATACATCCCATTTTTCTATTTTTTTGGAAATCACGCTACAGGTCGAAATTTTGATCGGATCGTCACGAAGATTTCAGGGTTAATAGGGGTCTCATAGATGAAGAAGGCTATTGATTTTGGTGATGGTCGGATAATAATTAGGGGTCGGACTGGGCAAACACTTATTTCGAGAAAAGTCAACATTTTATTTTAAAGCCAATATCTCTGTTTCTTTAAGAGGTATATCTAAAGCAAAACCTGGCAAGGAAAGTAGAAAATATCACCTTTACAAGGATGTAAAGCAGGTTGTCGTAGGTGGTCAAACAACAGAGATATCGCAATAGTAGATAATGCATCCCATTTTCCGATTTTTTTGTAATCACGCTACAGGTCGCAATTTTGATTGGATCGTCACGAATTTTTTGGGAGCTGATGCGGGTCCCACGGAGGAAGAAGCCTATTTAGTTTGGTGATGGTAATATTCAGGAGTCGGACTAAGCGAAAAGCTTATGTGGAGAAAAGTCAACGTTTTTTATGCGAATATCTCCGCTTCTGGTTGGAGTATTCCAAAAGGAATACCCGTCAATGGAAGAAGAAAAGATCTCGTTTATATTGATGCAAAGTATGTTGGCGTAAGTGAGCAAACCGAGATATTGCAAAATTCAGTAATATACCCAATATTTCCATTTTCTGTAATCACGCTACAAGTTGGAATTTTGATCGGATAGTGACGAAATTTTTGGGGGTAGATGGGGGCCCCACAGAGGAAGAAGCCTATTGATTTTGGTGATAGTCGGATAATATTTAGGGGTCGGAATGGGGAAAAACTCATTTGGAGACAAATTCAAAGTTTTATTCTTTGTGAATATATCGGCTTCTAGTAGGGGTATTCCAACGGCAAAGCCTGTCAATGGAAGAAGAAAATATTACCTTTACATTGGTGTAAAGCAGGTTGGCGAAGGTGGTCAAACAAGGGAGATACCACAATAGTCGGTAATGCATCCAATTCTTCCATTTTTTGCAATCAAGCTACAGGTCGTAATTTTGATCGGATGGTCACGAAATTTTGGTATTATTTTTGGTAGTAGTCGGATTATATTCCCTAAAAGAAATGTTTACCAGTGAAAAGTTTATGCACAGGGGTAGTGGTGTAGGGAATCACATGGTCGGCCCCATCCCGACTATAGCCTTTGCTCACTTGTTCAAGGCTGAAATACGTTGAAAAATGTTTGATGTTACCTGGCCGGGGAATCGAACCCCAGACCTTATGCGTGCAAAGCGGGCGTGCATACCATTGCACCACAGTGGCACCCAGCAAATTATTTTTTTATAGACAAGTAAATTCATCGAACTATCTGCCTTTTAGATCGGCAAAAATTCTCTGAAGAAAAAAATTAATCAGAACTTTTTTCCTATAAAAAAAAAATCAAGTGAAAAAATGTTTAAATATATAAAGTCAATTTAGCAAACATTTTTAATAGAAAATATCAATTCAGCAATCCTTCCCTATAGAAGAAGTTAATACAGTCGACTCCGCTTTACTGAAACGGACAAAAATCAGCATATTTGTTTCAATTATCCGAATTTTGCGCAAAAGCGGAGTTCGGATAACTGTAATTTTTTCCAGTTATCCGAACTTCGCATAAGCGAAAATGTTTCCAGTTATCCGAACTGTGAATAAAAGTAAAAAAATCGGGAATCCAATCATATACAATATTTAACAGTTAAAAAATAAAAAATACATTTGACACATACATCACCATAATTTACATAAATATTGATACTGGAATATCGAATAAGTTGACCATAGGTACTTCTCCGTAACATCACTCACAAGCTAAATAACGTTACCACTCAACTATAATTGGAACCTCTAGAGTCGTTATTTTAGTCCAATTAAAAAAATGCAAAAATCGAAATCATTGACTTCCTTGTTGCCTGTTTCTGAACAAAATTAATAAAGCATTTTCAGCGTTTTTAGGTGATCCTGATCTTTGTCCTTCCATCAACACATTTCTTTTTGGATTCACTACAATTGTGATCGTTTCTTTATTTTTTTAAAGTTCGAGATATTCTCGTCGTACTTCATTTCTAAAGTTCATAAGTTTCTGATCTGATTTCACATTTACTCTATTCTTTAAACTTTTTTGTCAAACATACATAACTAAAAAGAAATTAGAAGAAGCAAGTTATAGAAATGTTTAAATTATGTTAATAATCTATATCAATTGTAAACGTTACGTCATTCCCCTCTCTTCTAATGAGTTTATTTAGTTCAAGATCTATTTACTAGATCATGTAAGTAGCACAACAACAACTGCATTTTGACCAAAAATTCGTCAAGATGTCAAAATATTTGTTTACGTTTTCATACAATTTTTTCACAAAAAAAAATTGTCAGATTGAAACCACGACGCTGGAGTTTTAAGACACCTTATAATTTCATCATGATCTTCTTATTGAAAAAAATATGGCGAAAATTTTTTTCACTAAAGCAGAGTGAAAAATAAATAATACCGAAAAAAAAAATAATTTCAGCAAAAGTTTTCTATAGAAAAAAATTAATTTAGCAAACTTTTCTATAGTAAAAAATCAATTCAGCAAACTTTTACATAGAAAAGAAAATTCGGGAATTTTTACTACAGAAGAAGTAAATTCAACCAAACTTTTCTATAGAAAAATCAATTCAGCACATTTTGATATAGAAAAAGACAATCAGCCAACTTTTCTTATAGAAAAATTCAATTCAGCATACTTTTTCTATAGAAAAAGTTAATTCAGGGAAGTTTTTCTATATAAAAGTTTATTCGACGAACTTTTTCTATAGAAAAATTCAATTCAGCATACTTTTTCTATAGAAAAAGTCAATTCAGCGAACTTTTTCTATAGAAAAATTCAATTCAGCGAACTTTTTCTATAAAATAATCAAGAGAACAAAATGTTTAAATATATAATGTCAATTTAGCAAACATTTTTAACAGAAAATATCAATTCAACATTCTTTCCCTATAGAAGAATTCAATTCAGAAATTTTTTTTCTACTGAAAAAATCAATTCAGCAAAAGTTTTCTTTAGAAAAAATTAATTTAGCTAATTTTCTATAGCAAAAAATTCATTCAGCACACTTTTTCTATAGAAAAGACAATTCATATCAATCGGTAGAAAAAGTAAATTCAACCAAATTTTCCTATAGAAAAATCAATTCAGCACATTTTGATATAGAAAAAGTCAATTCAGCGAACTTTTTCTATAGAAAAAGTCAATTCGGAGATTTTTTTTCTATTGAAAAGTCAATTCACAAAATTTTTCTACGGAAAATGTCAATTCAGCGAACGTTTTCTATAAAAAAAGTCAATTCAGCGAACGTTCTAAAGAAAAAGTCAATTCGGTGATCTTTTCTATAGAAAAATTCAATTTAGCGGAGTTTTTCTATAGAAATAGTCCATTCAGCGAACTTTTTCTATAAAAAAAATTCAATTCACCGAACTTTTTCTATAGAATAAGTCATTTCATCGAACTTTCTCTTTACAAAAATTGTATTCAGCAAACTTTTTCTATGGAAAAACATAATTCAGTTAATTTTTTCTATAAAACAAGTCAATTCAGAAAATGTTTCTATAAAAAGTGCATTGATAAAAGTTTTACTGTAGAAAAATTAGATTTCAACACAATTTTCTATAGCAAATTTTCTATGAAATAAATAAATTCAGCAAAATTTTTCTTCAGAAAAACTCAAATGAGTAAACATGTTTTATAGAAAAAATTAATTCAGCTAACTTTTTTTCTAGAAAAAGTCAATTCTGCAAACTTTTTCTATAGACAAACTTTATTCGGCTAACTTTTCGTATAAAAAACTCAATTCAGCCAACCTTTCCTATAGAGAACTCAATGCAGTAAACTTTACCTGTCGAAAAACTCAATTCAGCCAACTTTTGCTATATAAAAGTTACATTCCTTTCGAAGAACTCGATTCGGCAAACTATTTCTATAAAAAACTCAATTCAGCAAATCTTTCCTATAGAAAAACTCAGTTCAGCAAACTATTCCTATCGAGAAACTCAATTCAGCAAATTTTTGGGTAGAAAAATCCAATTCATCAAACTTGTTCTGTGAAAAAAATGTATTCAGCGAAATTATTCTTTAAAAACTCAATTAAGCAAACTATTCATATCGAAAAACTCAATTCAGCGAACTTTTTCTATAGAAAAATCAATTCAGCAAATTTTTCTATAGCATAAATCAATTCAGCTAACTTTTTCTATAGCAAAGTCAATTCAGCGCATTTTTTCTATAGAAAATGTCCATCCAGCAAACGTTTTCTTTAGAAGAAGTCAATTCATCGCACTTTTTCTATAGAAAAAAGTCATTTCAGTAACCGTTTTTTATAAAAAAAATCAATTCAGCGAACTTTTTCTATTGAAAAAGTCAATTCTGCGCACTTTTTATAAAAAAATCAGTTCAACGCAATTTTTCTATAAAAACAGTCAATTAAGCGAACTTTATCTATAGCGAAAATCAATTCAAATGTTTTCGGCGAATTTTTCTAGAGAAATAGTCAATTCAGCGAACTTTTTCTATAGAAAAAGTCAATTCAGCGAACTTTTTCTATAGAAAAAGTCAATTCAGCGAACTTTTTCTATAGAAAAAGTCAATTCAGCGAACTTTTTCTATAGAAAAAGTCAATTCAGCGAACTTTTTCTATAGAAAAAAGCAATTCAGAGTACTTTTTATATAGAAAAAGTCAATTCAGCGAATTTTTTCTATAGAAAAATCAATTCAGCGAACTTTATCTATAGCAAAAATCAATTTAGCTAACTTTTTTATAGCAAAAGTCAATTCAGCGAACTTTTTCTATAGAAAAAGCAATTCAGCGATCTTTTGTATAGAAAAAGTGAATTCAGCGAACTTTTTCTATAGAAAAAGTCAATTCAGCGAATTTTTTCTATAGAAAAATCAATTCAGCGAACTTTATCTATAGCAAAAATCAATTTAGCTTACTTTTTTATAGCAAAAGTCAATTCAGCGAACTTTTTCTATAGAAAAAGCCAATTCAGCGAACTTTTTCTATAGAAAAAGTAAATTCAGTGCACTTTTCTATAGAAAAAGCGAACTTTATATATAGCAAAAATCAAGTCAGCTAACTTTTTCTATAGCAAAAGTCAATTCAGCAAACGTTTTTTATTGAAAAAGTCAATTCAGCTCACTGTTTTATAAAAAAATCAGTTAAGCGCAATTTTTTCAATTCAGCACATTTATCTATTGAAAAAATTAAATTCAGCTAACTTTTTATATAGAAAATCTTACTTATTCATAGAAAAGTGAATTCAGCAAAGTTCTTCTATAGAAGTAGTCAATTCAGGAAAATGAATTCAGCTTACTGACCCAATTCAGCAAACTTTTTCCATGTAAAAAGTCAATTCATTAAGCTTTTTCTACAGAAAACATTTTTGTAAAATCTTTTAATAGAAAATGTGAATTCAGCTATGGTTTTCTACAGAAAAATAAATTCAGCTATGTTTTTCTTAAAAAAAAACGTAAATTCAGCAATTTCCATAGAAACCCATTTTTCCATGGAAGACAAATCACCAAACCTTTTTGTAAAAAGTGAATCTTTTTTATAGAAATACTTAATTCAGCAAACCTTTTTCAAAGAAAATATCAGCAAACTTTTTTTATAGAAATAATCCATTCAGTAAGTATTAACTTAATTTAAACTTAACTCAAACTTTTCTGTAGAAAAGTCACTTTATCAAAATTTTTCTATAGAAAAAGTCAATTCAGCATATGTAGAAAACTGAATTCATCAAACTTTTTTCCATAGTACAACTCAATTCAACAATCTTTTGCTATAGAAAAACTCAGTATAGCAAACTTTTTCTTATAGAAAATTTCAATTCAGCAAATTTTTCCATAGAATAACTCAATGCATTTATAATTCTCTATAGGAAATGTTAATAAATCATACTTTTTGTACAGAAAACTCAATTCAGCAAACCTTTTCTACAGAAAAAACTCATTGAATCTATTTTGCTATAGAAAAAGTCAATTCAGCAAACTTTTCTATAGTAAAGGCCAATTCAGCAAAAAAGTAAACTGAGCAAATTTTTCTATCAAAAAGCGCATTAAGCGAACTTTTTCTATAAAAAAAACAACTCAGTCAACTTCGATTCAGCACATTTTGGTTTCATGAGAAATTTGTTCAAAGAAAAGGTGATTCAGCAGATTTAAGTGAAACTGAAAGTATATTGCAATACAAATTAACTGCAATAACGCAATAAAACAAAACATTTAGATTATAAATAACATACTTATGTCCATATCTGTATCTCCTTTCCAATTTATTAATTGACATTAATTAATGTCTCATAAACATTAAATGATTTACATAAACTACGAAGATACATACTCAAGCTCATTACGATCGAGAGAAATTGTAAACATTTCACCATCTCTTCAACAGCAAATGCAATTAAGTAATAAATGAAAGTAATGTACATCCCCACCTCCTCCTCCATCTCTGCGAAGACTAAAAATAGTGTAAGAAAACAAATATTACCAAACCTAATGAAATTACAAATAAGCAACAAGAAACTAAACTAAACAAATAAATACAATTAATTATTGTATTTCATCAATGATTTTCATCAATAACTCATGAAGATGCTGCCAAACCTTTTGTTTCGCCTGTTTTGTTAGTGCCACTGGTTGTTACTTTGTTTGGCTGACATGCACTAGACGTAGAGACGTAATAGTCTGCACGTCGTTATTACATTATCTTTATCTAAACAGAAGCAGAAAAAGAAGAAGAAGTAAGAAAATAATAACAATGCACAACAATATAATTAAATATCAATAAAAATGGTTGTTGAAATTATTTGAGCAGCAAAAAAAATTTTCTCATGATTGAGTTATCATTGCGCCGCATCAAACACTTGTTTAGTGTTGAATTTAAAATCCACCGCAACAATCAATATTTTTTCTATAAAAATGTATTAAAGAAATAACGAAAAAGAAGTGAAAATGTGTCTTTGTTTTTGGGTATTTTTTAGGCGGGCAGATAATATCAATCAAACAGATTTATTTCAAATGCCTCGGTGAATAAAATTTGGGCAAGGTAAACAAACTTTTACCAAAGTTTATTGTTTGTAAAAGTAAATAAATCTGGGGACTTAATTTGAAAATGACAACAATTCAGGTGGGGGCTTGAAAAATACACGAAAAACAAGTTAACAATAAATACAAGAATTTCAATTACTCAGCTAAGATCTTATATGGGAAAGCAATATTTTTTTCTGAAGAAAAATTGAGAAAAGCCATTCAGCTAAGATATTGCATAGAAAAACATTATTTAGATTAATTTTTCCATAGAGAAAAGCTATTCAGCTTAGATTTTGTACAAAAGAACAATATCCAGAGAAAATTTTCTGAAGAAAAACAAATTCAGCTAAGTTTTTCTTTTGAGAAATGTTATTCAGCTAAGTTTTTCTCTAGAGAAATGCTATTCAGAATGCTAGAAAAACATTATTCAGCGAATATTTTCTGAAGAAAAACACAATTCAGCTACGTTTTCCTATAGAGAAATGCTATTCAGTTAAGATTTTGAATAGAAAATCATTACTCAGCGAAGATTTTGTGAAGACAAACTACATTCAGCTAAGTTTTTCTATTAAGAAATGTTACGCAGCAAAGATTTTGTATAGAAAAACATTATCCAGCTAAGTTTTTCTATAGAGGAACGCTATTCAGCTAAGATTTTGAATAGAAAAACATTATTCAGCAAAGTTTTTCTATAGAGAATTCCTATTCAGCTAAGATTTTATATTAAAAATATTATTCAGCGAAGATTTGCTGAAGATAAACAACATTCAGCTAAGTTTTTCTATTTAAAAATGCTATTCAGCTAAGATTTTGTATAAAGAAACATTAATTAGCCAAGTTTTTCCATAGAGAAATGCTATTAAGCTAAGATTTTGAATAGAAGACGATATTCAGCGATGAAAACTAACATTCAGCTAAGGTCTTCTATAGAGAAATAATATTCAGCTAAGATTTTATATAAAAAAATATTATTCAGCGAAGATCTGCTAAAGAAAAACAACATAAAGCTAAGTTTTTCTATACAGAAATGTTATTCAGCAATGATTTTGTATAGAAAACAGTATTCAGCTAAGAATTTCTGAAGAGGAACAACATTCAGCTAAGTTTTTTTTTTATTGAAAAATGCTATTCAGCTAAGATTTTGTATAGAGACAATTACTCAGCAAAGTTTTTCTATAGAGAAATGCTATTCAGCTATGATTTTTTATAAAAGAACAATATTCAGAGAAGATTTTCTGAAGAAAAACAACATTCAGCTAAGTTTTTCTATAGAGAAATGGTATTCAGCTAAGATTTTATATAAAAAATATTATTCAGCGAACATTTGCTGAAGAGAGATAACATTCAGTTAAGTTTTTCTATAAAGAAATGCTATTCAGCAATGATTTTGTATAGAAAACCGTATTCAGCGAAGAATTTATTAAGAAGAACAACATTCAGCTAAGTTCTTCTACTGAAATATGCTATTCAGCTAAGATTTTGTATATAGAGAAACATTATTCAGCTAAGTGTTTCTATAGAGAAATGCTATTCAGCTATGATTTTGTATAAAAGAACAATATTCAACGAAGATGTTCTGAGGAAAAACAACATTCAGCTATGGTTTTCTATAAGGAAATGCTCTTCAGCTACGATTTTGAATAGAAGAACAATATTCAGCGAAGATTTTCTGAAGAAAAACATTATTCAGCTAAGTTTTTCTATAGAGAAATGCTATTCAGCTATGATTTTGTATAAAGGAATAATATTCAACGAAGATTTTCTGAAGAAAAACAACATTCAGCTAAGTTTTTCTATTGAGAAATCTTACGCATTTTGTATAGAAAAACATTATTCAGCTAAGTTTTTCTATAGAGAAACGCTATTCAGCTAAGATTAGGACAGAAAACTATTATTCAGCGAACATTTTCTGAAGAAAACCAACATTCAGCTAAGTTTGTCTATAGAGAAATCCCATTCAGCTAAGATTTTATATAAAAATATATTATTCAGCGAAGATTTGCTGAAGAGAGATAACATTCAGTTAAGTTTTTCTATAAAGAAATGCTATTCAGCAATGATTTTGTATAGAAAACCGTATTCAACGAAGAATTTCTTAAGAAGAACAACATTCAGCTAAGTTTTTCTATTGAAATATGCTATTAAGCTAAGATTTTTATAGAGAAACATTATTCAGCTAAGTTTTTCTATAGAAAAATACTATTCAGCTATGATTTTGTATAGAAAACAGTATTCAGCAAAGAATTTTTGAAGAAGAACAACATTCAGCTATAGAGCAATGCTATTCAGCTAAGATTTTATATAGAGGAACAATATTCAGCGAAGATTTTCTGAATAAAAACACAATTCAGCTAAGTTTTTCTTGCGAGAAATGCTATTCAGCTAAGACTTTGTATAGAAAAACATTATTCAGCTAAGTTTTCCTATAGAGAAATGCTACTCAGCTATGATTTTGTATAGAAGAAGAATATTCAGCGAAGATTTTCTGAGGAAAAACGACATTCAGCAAGTTTTTCTATAGAGAAATTCTATTCAGCTAAGATTTTGAATAGAAAAACATTATTCAGCGAACATTTTCTGACGAAAAACAACATTTAACTAAGTTTTTCTATAGAGAAAAGGTATTCAGCTAAAATTTTGTGTAGAAGAACAACATTCAGCGAACATTTTCTGAAGAAAAACGACATTCACATTTCTATAGAGAAATTGTATTCAGCGATGATTTTGTATAGAAAACAGTATTCAGCGAAGAATTTCTGAAGAAGAACAACATTCAGCTAAGTTTTGTATAGAGAAACATAACTCAACCAAGTTTTTCTATAGAGAAATGCTACTCAGCTATGATTTCGTATAGAAGAACAATATTCAGCAAAAATTTTCTGAGGAAAAACGGCATTCAGCTAAGTTTTCCTATAGAGAAATGCTATTCAGCTAAGATTTTGTATAGAAGAACAATATTCAGCGAAGATTTTCTGAAGTAAAAAATCTTTCAGCTAGAAAAACATTATTCAGCTAAGTTTTCCTATAGAGAAATGCTATTCAGCTAAGATTTTGTATAGAAGAACAATATTCAGGGAATATTTTCTGAAGAAAAACAACCTTTTAGCTTAGGTTTTCTTGCTAGAAATGCTATTCAGCTAAGACTTTGTATAGAAAAACATTATTCGGCTAAGTTTTCCTATAGAGAAATGCCATTCAGCTATGATTTTGCATAGAAAAACTTTATTCAGCTAAGATTTTGTATAGAAAAACATAATTCAGCTAAGTTTTTCTATAGAGTAATGCTACTCAGCTATAATTTTGCATACAAAAACATTATTCAGCGAAGATTTTCTGAAGAAAAACACAATTCAGCTAAATTTTTCAATAAAGAAATGCTATTCAGCTAAGACTGTGTATAGAAATATATTATGCAGCTAAGTTTTTCTATAGAGAAAAAGCTATTCAGCTAAGATTTTGTATAGGAAAACATTATTCAGTTTTTCATATAGAGAAATACTATTCAGCTATAATTTTGTATAAAAAAACTTTATTCAGCAAAAATATTCTAAAGAAAAACACCATTCAGCTAAGATTTTTTTATAGAGAAATGCTAAATGCTATTCAGCTACGATTTAAATAGCAAAACATTATTCCGCGAAGATTTTCTGAAGAAGAACAACATTCAGCTAAGATTTTCTATAGAGAAATGATTTTCATCTATGATTTTGCATAGAAAACCTTATTCAGCAGAGATTCTCTGAAGATAAACACCATTCAGCAAAGATTTTCTATAGAGAAAAAGCTATTCAGCTAAGGTTTTTTTTGTATAGAAGAACAATATTAAGGTAAATTTTCTGCAGCTAAGCTTTCTTTTAGAAAGATTTTGTATAGAAAAACATTATTCCGCTGAGTTCTTCTGTAGAGAAATGCAATGCAGCTATGAATTTGTATAGAAAAACATTATTCAGCGAAGATTTTTGAAGTTTTTCTATATAGAAATGCTATTCAGCTAAGATTTTGAAAAAAAAAACGTTATTCAGAGAAGATTTTCTGAAGAAAAACTATTCAGCTAAGAAAAATTGTATTCCGCTTAGATTTTGTATAGAAAAAAAAATATTTAGTAAAGATTTTCTGAAGAAAAATTTGTCTACAGAAAACCTCAATAACACATTGTCTTGCTTGAGAAAATCAAAATCCAATGTGTAACACTTGTTGAATGACGCTGCACATTTCTGCTCTTTATTTAGGCTAAGTGAAACTCACGCCCAATCTTATTGGAAATTGTTTTCAAATCTCTTTTAATGTAATTACCTAATAATAATGTGGAATTAGGTATTGAACTTTTGATGATTTCCTCATCTGATGGAAAGTTTGGGATTTCATTTTTTTATTTAATTCCGGTCTAATTTAAACGCTTTAACAAGATCACAAATGAGGAAAGAATTACAACAATTTGTCATTTTTATTTGTCTTTGTGCTTTGTATATCAGGAAGGTGAAGGGAAATGTGGCTAAAGCAAAAGAAAAAAGTGACAACTAACGACACCGGATACAAAATGTGGAATCCAATAAGAGGAAAAACAGACAGACCGGTGTGGTATACAGTAATATTAATGAATGGGTGAAGGAAAACCGGTACATACTTGCAATGAAGAAGAAGTTTACCATCACCAACCAACCACCTCCAGCAACAACAGCAAGAACAACAAGACGAGACATCAACATCCACATCCACATCAGCCGGCATCAATCTGTTGTTGAAAGAAAAAGGTTTCAGAAAAAAAACTCAAATTTCATCTACCAGAAAGTGAGAACAGTTATTTGGTGTAACCGATGCCGTTAGTTGGTCGTGGTGTTTGCCACAAATGTGGTGACTTTTGTTGCCGATTGTTGCTGGTGCTGCCGCCTGTCAGATTTGTTTGTGAATGCTGTACCAGCGCAAAAAAAAACAACCAAAGGAAACGAAACATGACAGAAGACACAGACACTCTACTACAACTATGGTGGAAATGTTAAAAGCCCACTACAACATGTGAAGAACAACTTCTTTCAAAGACTTTTTTCCTGCACAACTTCTTTCTTTTTAAGAAAAGAACACTGATCTTTTATTGATAAACAACTCAACTTCTATTCATGCAAGTTTCTATATCGGAAAATACAATTCTTCTACAGAAAAAGTCAGTTCAGCAAACTTATTACAAAATTAAATTCAAATTTTTTTCTATAGAAAATGTCAAATCAGCGAACTTTTCTAAAGAAGAAATCAATTCAGCGAACTCTTTCTATAGGAAAAGCCAATTCAGCGAATTTTTTCTGTAGAAAAAGTCTATTCAGCGAACTTTTTTATTGAAGAAGTCAATTCAGCGAAATTTTTCTATAGAAAAAGTAAATTCTGAGAGCTTTATCTATACAAAAAGTCAATTCAGTGAACTTTTTCTATAGAAAAAGTCAATTCAGAGAACCTTTTCTATAGAAAAAGTCAATAAGCGATTTTTTTCTATAGAACAAGTCAATTAAGCGAACTTTTTCTATAGAAAAAGTCAATTCTGAGAACTTTATCTATACAAAAAGTCAATTCAGTGAACTTTTTCTATAGAAAAAGTCAATTCAGTGAACCTTTTCTATAGAAAAGTCAATAAGCGATCTTTTTCTATAGAACAAGTCAATTAAGCGAATTTTTTCTATAGAAAAAGTCAATTAAGCGAACTTTTTTCTATAGAAAAAATCAATTCAGCGAACTTTTTCTATAGAAAAAAATAATTCAGCGAACTTTTTCTATAGAAAAAGTCAATTCAGCGAACTTTTTCTATAGAAAAAAATAATTCAGCGAACTTTTTCTATAGAAAAAAGTCAATTAAGCGAACTTTTTCTATATAAAAATTCAATTAAGCGAACTTTTTCTATTGAAAAATTCAATTCAGCGGACTTTTTCTGTAGAAAATGTCAATTTAGCGAACTATTTCTATGGAAAAAGTCACTTCTGCAAACTTTTTCTATAGAAAAAGTCAATTAAGTAAACTTTTTCTATTAAAAATGCCAATTCAGCGATCTTTTTCTATATAAAAGTCAAATTAGCAAACTTTTCTATAGAAAAATTCAATTCAGCGAATTTTTCTACAGAAAAAGTCAATTAAGTGTGATTTTTCTATAGAAAAAGTCAATTCAGCCAACTTTTTCTATAGGAAAAGCCAAAGTCACTTCAGCGAACTTTTTCTATATAAAAAGTCAATTCAGCCAACTTTTTCTATAGAAAAAGTCAATTCAGGGAACGTTTTCTATAGAAAAAGTCAATTCAGCGAACCTTTTCTACAGAAACAGTCAATCCAGCTAACCTTTTCTACAGAAGAAGTCACTTCAGCGAACCTTTTCTACAGAAAAAGTCAATTCAGCGAACTTTTCTATAGAAGAAGTCAATTCAGGGAACTTTTTCTATAGAAAAAGTTCAATTCAGCGAACTTTTTCTATAGAAAAAGTCATTCAGGGAACTTTTTCTATAGAAAAAGTCAATTCAGGGAACTTTTTCTATAGAAAAAGTCAATTCTGGGAACTTTTTTTTATAGAAAAAGGCAATTCAGCGAACTTTTTTTTATAGAAAAAGGCAATTCAGCGAACTTTTTCTATAGAAAAGTCAATTCAGGGAACTTTTTCAATAGAAAAAGTCAATTCAGCCAACTTTTTCTAAAGAAAAAGTCAATTCAGCGAACCTGTTCTATTGAAAAAATCAATTTAAGCGAACTTTTTCTATAGAAAAAGTAAATTCAGCGAACTTTTTCTATTGAAAAAGCCAATTCAGCGAACTTTTTCTGTAAAAAAAAGTAAATACAGCGAACGTTTTCTATGTAACAAATTATTCAGAGCACTGTTTCTATAGACAATGCCAATTCAGAGCACTTTTTCTTTAGAAAAAATCAATTCAGCGCACTTTTTCCATAGAAAAAGTCAATTCAGCGCACTGTTTCTGTAGAAAAATCAATTCAGTGGACCTTGAATTAA